>NC_138295.1:10405000-10685000 GCF_965601325.2 Salmo salar | reverse complement strand
TTTCTGGCGCAGACTAGATTGAGAGAGGAAAACGCATAGATCTATAATTAGAATCTGTTCTGTCCCGGACATGAAGAGTTTCTAACGTCTCACCCCTCCTTACCCAATCCTTCCCCTCCTCCTCCCCCCTTCTCACCCATTCATCCTCCTGTCCCTCCCTCCCATCCTCCCCATCCCTCCCTCCCCTCCTCTTCTCCTCCCCTCCACTCTTCACAGCTAATGGGAAAGGACAACACATCCTTCTAGACTCCATCTGTGAATGGCTTATCCTATAGTCCTCAGCCACACAATAAGACAAAGATTAAAAAGCTGCTGCCATGGTTTAGTGGGTGAGCTGTAAAGCTGTAGCTTGGCCTAATGATTATGTTATTAGGAGGTGAGCTTTAAAGCTGTAGCTTGGCCTAATGATTATGTTATTAGGAGGTGACCTTTAAAGCTGTAGCTTGGCCTAATGATTATGTTATTAGGAGGTGAGCTGTAAAGCTGTAGCTTGGCCTAGTGATTATGTTATTAGGAGGTGAGCTGTAAAGCTGCAGCTTGGCCTAATGATTATGTTATTAGGAGATGAGCTGTAAAGCTGTAGCTTGGCCTAATGATTATGTTATTAGGAGGTGAGCTGTAAAGCTGTAGCTTGGCCTAATGATTATATTATTAGGAAGTGAGCTGTAAAGCTGCAGCTTGGCCTAATGATTATGTTATTAGGAGGTGAGCTGTAAAGCTGTAGCTTGGCCTAATGATTATGTTATTAGGAGGTGAGCTGTAAAGCTGCAGCTTGGCCTAATGATTATATTATTAGGAAGTGAGCTGTAAAGCTGCAGCTTGGCCTAATGATTATGTTATTAGGAGGTGAGCTGTAAAGCTGCAGCTTGGCCTAATGATTATGTTATTAGGAGGTGAGCTGTAAAGCTGCAGCTTGGCCTAATGATTATGTTATTAGGAGGTGAGCTGTAAAGCTGTAGCTTGGCCTAATGATTATGTTATTAGGAGGTGAGCTGTAAAGCTGTAGCTTGGCCTAATGATCATGTTATTAGGAGGTGAGCTGTAAAGCTGTAGCTTGGCCTAATGATTATGTTATTAGGAGGTGAGCTGTAAAGCTGTAGCTTGGCCTAATGATCGTACTATGTTATTAGGAAGTGAGCTGTATCTTGGCCTAATGTTCATACTATGTTATTAAGAGTTGAGCTGTATCTTAGCCTTGCTAGATTCTAAAATAACATAGTAAAACTCACGGACGACTAGTGAAGCTCAAACCAAGTTTATTCCCCCACTGGGTCACACAGCTGCATAAGACAACGACATGTTTACACAAGCACATACAGTACCAGTCAAACATTTGGACACACCTCGTCATTCAAGGGTGTTTTCTTTTTTTTTAACTATTTTATACATTGTAGAATAATAGTGAAGACATCAAAACTATGAAATAACACATATGGAACCATGTAGTAACCAAAAAAAGTGTTAAACAAATCAAAATATATTTTAGATTCTTCATAGTAGCCACCCTTTGCCTTGATGACAGCTTCGCACACTCTTGGCATTCTCTCTCTCCCTCGGATGATTCTGGAGGCCAGGTCATCTGATGCAGCACTCCATCACTCTACTGCCTCGTCAAATACCCTTAGCCTGGAGGTGTGTTGGGTCATTGTCTTGTTGAAAATCAAATGATAGTCCCACTAAGCGCAAACCAGATGGGATGACATATCGCTGCAGAATTCTGTGGTAGCCATGCTGGTTAAGTGTGCCTTCATTTTTTTTGAGAAATCACAGACAATGTCACCAGCAAAGCACCCCCACACCATCATACCTCCTCCTCCATGCTTCACGGTGGGAACCACACATGCAGAGAACATTTGTTCACCTACTCTGCGTCTCACAAAGACACAGCGGTTGGAACCAAAAATCTCAAATTTGGACCCATCATACCTATCAGGTTTCAGGTAAGACCCAAATGCAGACTGTGTTGAAGTAACAATGTTTATTACAGCAAAAGGGGCAGGCAAACAACAGGTCAAGGCAGACAGGTGTAGATAATCCACAGTAATTGGCAACGGTACAGGACGGCAGGTAGGCTCAGGGTCAGGGAAAGGCAGAGTGGTCAGGCAGGCGGGCTCAGAGTCAGGACAGGCAAGGGTCAAAACCAGGAGTGCAAGAAAAAGAGAGACTGGGGAAAAGCAGGAGCTAAGACAAAACGCTGGTTGACTTGACAAACAAGACGAACTGGCAACAGACAAACAGAGAACACAGGTATAAGTACACAGGGGATAATGGGGAAGATGACAGACACCTGGAGGGGGGTTGTGACAAGCACAAGGACAGGTGAAACAGACCTGGGTGTGACAATACCAAAGGACAGATTTCCACCTGTTTAATGTCCATTGCTCGTGATTCTTGGCCCAAACAAGTTTCTTCTTCTTATTTGGTGTCCTTTAGTAGTGGTTTCTTTGCAGCAATTCGACCATGAAGGCCTGATTCACGCAGTCTCCTCTGAACAGTTGATGTTGAGATGTGTCTGTTACTTGAACTCTGTGAAGCATTTATTTGGGCTGCAGTCTGAGGTGCAGTTAACTCTAATGAACTTATCCTCTGCAGCAGAGGTAACTCTGGGTCTTCCTTTCCTGTGGTGGTCCTCGTGAGAGCCAGTGTCATCATAGCACTTGATGGTTTTTGCAACTGCACTTGAAGAAACTAAAAGTTCTTGAAATTTTCTGGATTGACCTACCTTCATATCTTATAGTAATGGTGGACTGTCGTTTCTCTTTGCTTAGATGAGCTGTTCTTGCCATAATATGGACTTGGCATTTTACCAAATAATCTTCTGTATACATCCCTATCTTGTCACAACACAACTGATTGGCTAAAACGCATTAAGAAGGGAATAAATTCTGAAAATAAACTTTTGGCAAGGCACACCAGTTAATTGAATGCATTCCAGGTGACTACCTCATGAAGCTGGTTGAGAGAATGCCAAGAGTGTGCAAGGCTGTCATCAAGGCAAAGGGTGGCTACTTTGAAGAATCTAATATAAAATATGTTTAGATTTTTTTAACACTTTTTTGGTTACTTCATGATTCCATATGTGTCATTTCATAGTGTTGATGTCTTCACTATTATTCTACAATGTAGAAAATAGTAAAAAAAATTAAGAAAAACCCTTGAATGAGTAGGTGTGTCCAAACTTTTGACTGGTACTGTATGTGTATGCTTTCCTCCTATGCTGAGTCTCCTCCTTGCACATCTAGACAGCCAATACATCTGTTGCTAGACAAGATTTTAGTGATTCCTGTTCTTTCTCACTTCATCTGACCTGACCTCGGCCCAAATTCCTCACTCCTCTCCAACTCACGGCTGTCCTACCGTATCTGTTGACTGGAACCAGACTGTGGCCCTTCTCCGCTCCATAGGATACCTGAGATTTAACAATAACATGTTCTGACAGAATGTAAACTTTCTGCATTCCTCTCTCTCCCTCAGTAACATGAATACGGATATTTCACATTCCAAGTTTAGAAGTCAATACCCTTCAATCCCCCCCCCCCTTTGATCATTAGCTCCATACTGTTCAACCTAAGTCAACTCAGAAAATTACTTAGAGAAACAGAAAATCAAACACAAACAAAACATGATTACCATTCACAGTTAATTAATATATTTACACCTCTGAGACATATGGCCCCTGATCTGATATATTTACACCTCTGAAACTTATGGCCCCTGATCTGATATATTTACACCTCTGAGACATATGGCCCCTGATCTGATATATTTACACCTCTGAGACTTATGGCCCCTGATCTGATATATTTACACCTCTGAGACTTATGGCCCCTGATCTGATATATTTACACCTCTGAGACATATGGCCACTGATCTGATATATTTACACCTCTGAGACATATGGCCCCTGATCTGATATATTTACACCTCTGAGACATATGGCCCCTGATCTGATATATTTACACCTGAGACTTATGGCCCCTGATCTGTAATACACTATGCCCACCCTCATTTCCTTCTCTCATCTGACCAATGATATTGACATTTCGGCTGGAGCTTTGACTTCCTCCATTTCCTCCTTCTGGTACCTAAGAGAGTGATCGCACGAGATTTGAAAAGCAAAAAGAAACACAAAACATAACAAGTATTAATGATGTGCTAAGCTATGCATAATTATATATGCAAAGAAAAAACTAAATTTGATAACATGACGATTCCCCACTCTCTCTTCACCTGACTCAATACCTTCGGGATAACTTCCTGCTGGGTTCCACAAAGATGAAGGCCTTAAAAAACCTCCTCATGCTTTCACCCAGTCTTCCCCATCTGGCCACAGGTTACATGAGGTGTTCCCAAGCCATGTCATTTTCCCTTCGCTCCCCATCTCCTTCCTCCTCCATGGCCATCAGATATACACGTGTGGTTGGCCTAATCAACGTCACCTCGTTCTGAAGTGAATCAGCACTGTATGTACATTTCTACATCAACGCCCTCAGAAGATGATATCCCAACAATGATGCCACTAACATCACCCATGACACTTCAAAATACTCCAGTTCCATGTTGTAACTACAGCATCCTTCACCACTACCACTGCTCCTTCAGTCCTGACAGCCACTGCTGTGAGAATAGCTGCTCCTTCAGTCCTGACAGCCACTGCTGTGAGAATAGCTGCTCCTTCAGTCCTGACAGCCACTGCTATGAGAATAGCTGCTCCTTCAGTCCTGACAGCCACTGCTGTGAGAATAGCTGCTCCTTCAGTCCTGACAGCCACTGCTGTGAGAATAGCTGCTCCTTCAGTCCTGACAGCCACTGCTGTGAGAATAGCTGCTCCATCAGTCCTGACAGCCACTGCTGTGAGAATAGCTGCTCCTTCAGTCCTGACAGCCACTGCTGTGAGAATAGCTGCTCCTTCAGTCCTGACAGCCACTGCTGTGAGAATAGCTGCTCCTTCAGCCCTGACAGCCACTGCTGTGAGAATAGCTGCTCCTTCAGTCCTGACAGCCACTGCTGTGAGAATAGCTGCTCCTTCAGTCCTGACAGCCACTGCTGTGAGAATAGCTGCTCCATCAGTCCTGACAGCCACTGCTGTGAGAATAGCTGCTCCTTCAGTCCTGACAGCCACTGCTGTGAGAATAGCTGCTCCTTCAGTCCTGACAGCCACTCCTGTGAGAATAGCTGCTCCTTCAGTCCTGACAGCCACTGCTATGAGAATAGCTGCTCCTTCAGTCCTGACAGCCACTGCTGTGAGAATAGCTGCTCCTTCAGTCCTGACAGCCACTGCTGTGAGAATAGCTGCTCCTTCAGTCCTGACAGCCACTGCTGTGAGAATAGCTGCTCCATCAGCCCTGACAGCCACTGCTGTGAGAATAGCTGCTCCTTCAGTCCTGACAGCCACTGCTGTGAGAATAGCTGCTCCATCAGTCCTGACAGCCACTGCTGTGAGAATAGCTGCTCCTTCAGTCCTGACAGCCACTGCTGTGAGAATAGCTGCTCCATCAGTCTTGACAGCCACTGCTGTGAGAATAGCTGCTCCTTCAGTCCTGACAGCCACTGCTGTGAGAATAGCTGCTCCTTCAGTCCTGACAGCCACTGCTGTGAGAATAGCCATTGCATTGTCTCTTGCTCCTGATCTCCTATTGCCTTTTTGGTTCAGATACTACCTACCTCAGAAACTTTTACAGATGCACAATTGAGAGCATCCTTTTGGGATGTATCACCGCCTGGTACGGCAATTGCATCGATCGCAACCGCAGGGCTCTCCAGAGGGCGGTGCGATCTGCACCACCCTCTGTTTGATTTTTACTATTTATTTAATAGTTATTATGCCGACGCCTCCCCGGACGGTGTCCAGGGTGTTTAAATCTCATCACCCACGGCTTTAATACATGCCAATTTAAACTGTTTTTCAGGTATTGATAGCCACTTCCCAGAAAGTAGTTTCGGTATAAGTGTCTAATAATTTGGTCACGGGACCTGATACCTTGTATTAGAAACAAAACTAAAGCGTCTGCCAATTTATTACTGGAGAATTCGGGTGACCCAATGTCTTATACCAGTGTTACGCCTCACATATCACTGTTGTTGACAACACACAGACAACACCAAAATGATTCACAGTTGTTTCCTTATTTCCACATAATTGGTTGATGCCAATAGGTCATAAACCAACCTCTCTCTTTATTGCTACTGCTAATACACTCAACTCATGTTAAAACCACGTTCCAATATCTGTTTCCTTTTCTAACCGCTAATGTGGCTCTCCTCCTGAACTTATAGGCACCCTTTAATCAATATCCACGATCCCTCCTGTTGTGCTTCTCCGTGGACTTGTACTTCTCCTTGGACTTGTCCTTCTCCGTGGACTTGTCCTTCTCCGTGGACTACTTCTCTACAACCTACCGTATTAGTAAACAAGCATGACAATTTATCCTCCATGGCCTCACGGCTACCACGGTTGGGCTTTTACCCCTCTAATAGGGAACCAACCCCACTCAGGATTTACCCCCTAGGACTTACCCTCTGCAGGTACCAGCCTGCTTGGTCTTACCTTCCGGGACTTACCATACACCATAAATCTACGACCGGTGGTAATACAATGGGACTACTGAATAAGCTCAGGCTTTCTGGGTCCGTATCCTATAATTGTTTCAGCCTACAACTCTCATCTCCCCAAGATGTCAGAATGAGTGGAAACAGGTGTAGGAACTGTGCCTACCTTGTTTCTGGTGCCGGCTCCTGTTTCACTGATTCGGACTCTAGTTCGACTGTAAATCGTGGTGAACCCTGCTCACAGCGACAACTGTTAGGTTCTAAATAAACAGAGGAAAACTATTGGACGACTGGTAAAGCTCAAACCAAGTTAATTCACCCACTGGGTCACACAGCTGCATTAGACAGAGACATGTTTGCACAAGCACATATATGTATACTTTCCTCCTATGCTGAGTCTCCTCCTTGCACATCTAGACAGCCAATACATCTGTTACTAGACAAGATTTTAGTGATTCCTGTTCTTTCTCACTTCATCTGACCTGACCTCGGCCCAAATTCCTCACTCCTCTCCAACTCATGGCTGTCCTACCGTATCTGTTGACTGGAACCAGACTGTGGCCCTTCTCCTCTCCATAGGATACCTGAGATTTAATAACATGTTTTGACAGGATGTAAACTTTCTGCATTCTTTTCTTTTCCTCAGTAATTTTTTCTTTTTTATTCACCTTTATTTAACCAGGTAGGCAAGTTGAGAACAAGTTCTCATTTACAACTGCGACCTGGCCAAGATAAAGCAAAGCAGTTCGACACATACAACAACGGAGTTACACATGGAGTAAAACAAACATACAGTCAATAATACAGTAGAAAAATAAGTCTATATACAAAGTGAGCAAATGAGGTGAGATAAGGGAGGTAAAGGCAAGAAATAGGCCATGGTGGCGAAGTAAATACAATATAGCAAGTAAAACACTGGAATGGTAGATTTGACAGTAGATGAGTGTGCAAAGTAGAAATACTGGGGTGCAAAGGAGCAAAATAAATAAATAAATACAGTAGGGGAAGGGGTAGTTGTTTGGGCTATTTATAGATGGGCTATGTACAGGTGCAGGGATCTGTGAGCTGCTCTGACAGCTGGTGCTTAAAGCTAGTGAGGGAGATAAGTGTTTCCAGTTTCAGAGATTTTTGTACTTCGTTCCAGTCATTGGCAGCAGAGAACTGGAAGGAGAGGCGGCCAAAGGAGGAATTGGCTTTGGTGGTGACCAGTGAGATATACTTGCTGGAGCGCGTGCTACGGGTGGGTGCTGCTGTGGTGACCAGCATAGCATTAATAAGGATATTTCACATTCCAAGTTTAGAAGTCAGTACCCATCACTCTAATGATCATACTATGTTATTAGGTGTTGAGCTGTATCTTGGCCTAATGATCATACTATGTTATTAGGAGTTGAGCTGTATCTTGGCCTAATGATCATACTATGTTATTAGGAGTTGAGCTGTATCTTGGCCTAATGATCATACTATGTTATTAGGAGTTGAGCTGTATCTTGGCCTAATGATCATACTATGTTATTAGGTGTTGAGCTGTATCTTGGCCTAATGATCATACTAATGTTATTAGGAGTTGAGCTGTATCTTGGCCTAATGATCATACTATGTTATTAGGAGTTGAGCTGTGTCTTGGCCTAATGATCATACTATGTTATTAGGAGTTGAGCTGTATCTTGGCCTAATGATCATGTTATTAGGAGTTGAGCTGTATCTTGGCCTAATGATCATACTATGTTATTAGGTGTTGAGCTGTATCTTGGCCTAATGATCATACTATGTTATTAGGAGTTGAGCTGTATCTTGGCCTAATGATCGTACATTGGTAATTTAATGATCTCCTACTGTACATACAGAACCAGTCAAACGTTTGGACACACCTACTTATTCCAGAGTTTTTCTTTATTTTCTTTATTTTCTTTATTTTCTACATTGTGGAATGATAGTGAAGACATCAAAACTATGGTATAATACATATGGAATCATGTAGTAACCCCAAAAAAGTGTTAAACAAATCTAAATATATTTTATATTTGAGATTCTTAAAAGTAGTCACCCTTTGCCTTGATGACAGCTTTGCACACTCTTGGCATTCTCTCAACAGGACAATGACCCAAAACACAATTATTCTACAATGTAGAAAATATAGAAAATATAGAAAAACCCTTGAATGAGTAGGTGTGTCCAAACTTTTGACTGGTAATGTATATACTGCATATTGTTATACTCATCATTACTCTCAACTCACCACCTTAAGTGTCACATAGTTCTTCGGTATTTGACTTCAACCCTTTTTTTTCCGTTTATTTTATTTTATCTCAGGTAGCATCTAAGCTGAATCTCATGTTATGGATCTCTTCATAATTGTAACCAGCCGCATTGAACCTGTCTGGGTGTTAATGGCACGCTCTGTTATCCATGTAGACATTGAAGAATGGTTAACCATTACCTGATCCATCTGCCAATACACAAGCTGTGTGTGTGTGTGTGTGTGTGTGTGTGTGTGTGTGTGTGTGTGTGTGTGTGTGTGTGTGTGTGTGTGTGTGTGTGTGTGTGTGTGTGTGTGTGTGTGTGTGTGTGTGTGTGTGTCCTGCCGTCGTGGGTGTTCACAGGCTTAATTAATGACAGCTTCTAAAGCTTCAGGCTTGTTTATGTTGTTAGGAAGAATAGTAGTTGTTTTAAAGCTTCAGACTTGTTTATGTTGTTAGGAAGAATAGCAGTTGTTTTAAAGCTTCAGGCTTGTTTATGTTGTTAGGAAGAATAGCAGTTGTTTTAAAGCTTCAGGCTTGTTTATGTTGTTAGGAAGAATAGCAGCTGTTTTAAAGCTTCAGACTTGTTTATGTTGTTAGGAAGAATAGCAGTTGTTTTAAAGCTTCAGGCTTGTTTATGTTGTTAGGAAGAATAGCAGTTGTTTTAAAGCTTCAGACTTGTTTATGTTGTTAGGAAGAATAGTAGTTGTCACAGTTTTGTCACAATGGGGAGTTATTGTTGGTGTAAATGATGAGGATATCTGGTTGAAATCAAATTAAGTCAAATTTTATTGGTCACACATATTTAGCAGATGTTATTGTGGGTATAGCGAAATGCTTGTGTTTCTAGCTCCAACAGTGCAGTAGTATCTAGATAAATGCTTGTGTTCCTAACTCCAACAGTGCAGTAGTATCTAGATAAATGCTTGTGTTTCTAGCTCCAACAGTGCAGTAGTATCTAGATAAATGCTTGTGTTCCTATCTCCAACAGTGCAGTAGTATCTAGAGAAATGCTTGTGTTCCTAGCTCCAACAGTGCAGTAGTATCTAGATAAATGCTTGTGTTCCTAGCTCCAACAGTGCAGTAGTATCTAACAGTTCATAACAATACACACTAATCTAAAAATAAAATAATGAAATTAAGAAATATATAAATATTAGGATGAGCAATGTTGGAGTGGCATTGACTAAAATACAGTAGAATAGAATACAGTATATACATATGAGATGAGCAAAGCAGTATGTAAACATTGTTAAAGTGACTAGTGTTCCATTATTTAAAGTGGCCAGTGATTCCATGTCTATGTATACAGGGTAGCAGCCTTTAAGATGCAGGGTTGAGTAACCAGGTGGTAGCCGGCTAGTGATGGCTATTTAACAGGATGGCCTTGAAATAGAAGCTGTTTTTCAGTCTCTCGGTCTCAGGTGCTGTAGGTGTCCTGGAGGGTGGGTAGTTTGCCCACGGTGATGTGTTGGGCAGACCATACCAACCTCTAGAGAGCCCTGCGGTTGCAGGCAGTGCAGTTGCTGTACATGATACAGCCTGGGGGGGGGGGGTGAAGACAGGGAGCTGGGGGGTGAAGACAGGGAGCTGGGGGGTGAAGACAGGGAGCTAGGGGGTGAAGACAGGGAGCTGGGGGAGTAAAGACAGGGAGCTGGGGGAGTAAAGACAGGGAGCTGGGGGGTGAAGACAGGGAGCTGGGGGAGTAAAGACAGGGAGCTGGGGGGGTGAAAACAGGGAGCTGGGGGGGTGAAAACAGGGAGCTGGGGGAGACAAGACAGGGAGCTGGGGGGGTGAAGACAGGGAGCTGGGGGGTGAAGACAGGGAGCTGGGGGGTGAAGACAGGGAGCTGGGGGAGTAAAGACAGGGAGCTGGGGGGGTGAAAACAGGGAGCTGGGGAATGAAGAAGGAGGGGGTGAAGACAGGGAGCTGGGGGTGAAGAATGGGTTGGGGTGAAGACAGGGAGCTGGAGGGGTGAAGACAGGGAGCTAGAGGGGTGAAGACAGGGAGCTGGGGGGGGGGGGGTGAAAACAGGGAGCTGGGGAATGAAGAAAGGGGGGGTGAAGTCAGGGAGCTGGGGGGGGGGGTGTAGACAGGGAGCTGGGGGGGTGAAGACAGGGAGCTGGGGGGTGAAGATAGTGGGGGTGAAGACAGGGAGAGGTAAGAAACGATGGAGTAGGGAGAGACACAGACTGGCCCACTCCAAAAGTAGTGCACTAAATAGGGTGGTATTTCAGACACTCTGTGTACTGTTACACACTCGACAATGGAGAAGCCGTCAGTTAGGAGAGACACACGCACTGGCAGGTCCAGTCCGTCCACTCCTACTCCCTGGACACTATTTATAGCTGAGTGTTGCAAATGGCAATGATTAATGCTGACACGTGTAAATGCACCGCCATCACATTAGGAAATGTGTTGCACTTGCTAAAATACATAGAAAGAGTGAGCGAGAGAGAGAGAGCGTGAGCGAGAAAACAGGAGAAAGAAACACCCACAGCTAAATCTATGTGACATATCAACCATGAAATGTATTATGCGTTATTGTTGCATAGATGACATAGACTGTGTAAACGTACACCTTGATGTACACATTTCCACATTAACTTGACTAGCATCAGCAGCACTTGCAGTAATTCGTATCTGTGGTAAATCCATTCAAATTTCAAGATGTAATGTCACATGCAGAGCAAAATTCCTTTCTTGCAACCTCAAAAACCAGCAACGCAATAATCAAAAACAATACATTACTAGACAACAAAAAAAGAGAAATAAGAATAAAAAATATAAAATACACAATAAAGGAACTAAGTAAGTAAGCATACTACAGTGCATTCGGGAAGTATTCAGGCCCCTTGACTTTTTCCACATTTGTTACGTCACAGCCTTATTCTAAAAGTGATTAAATTGTTTGTTTCCCTCATCAATGTACACACAATACCCCATAATGACAAAGCAAAAACATTTTTTTATTTTTTTTATTAAAAACTGAAATATCACAATATCACAGACCCTTTACTGAATACTTTGTTGAAGCACCTTTGGCAATGATTACAACCTCGAGTCTTCTTGGATATGACGCTACAAGCCTGACACACCTGTGTTTGGAGAGTTTCTCCCATTCTTCTCTGCAGATCCTCTCAAGCTGTGTCAGGTTCGATGGGGAGTGTCGCTGCACAGCTATTTTCAGTTCTCTCCAGAGATGTTCAATCGGGTTCAAGTCCGGGCTCTGGCTGGGCCACTCAAGGATATTCCAATACTTGTCCCAAAGCCATTCCTGCGTGGTCTTGGCTGTGTGCTTAGGGTTGTATTCCTGTTGGAAGGTGAACCTTTGCCCCAGTCTGAGGTCCTGAGCGCTCTGGAGAAAGTTTTCATCAAGGATCTCTCTGTACTTTGCTCTGTTCATCTTTCCCTCAATCCTGACTAGTCTCCCTGCCGCTGAAAAACTTCCCCACAGCATGATGCTGCCACCACCTTGCTTCACTGTAGGGGTGGTGCCAGGTTTCCTCCAGATGTGACGCTTGGCATTCAGGCCAAAGAGTTCGATCTTGGTTTCACAGACCAAAGAATCTTGTTTTTCATGGTATGAGTCCTTTAGGTGCCTTTTGACAAACTCCAAGCGGGATGTCATGTTCCTTTTACTAAAGGAGTGGCTTCCATCTGGCCATAAAGGCCTGATTGGTGTAGTGCTGCAGAGATGGTTGTCCTTTTGGAAGGTTCTCCCATCTCCACAGAGGAACTCTGGAGCTCTGTCAGAGTGACCATCTGGTTCTTGTTCACCTCCCTTACCCAGACCCTTCCCCCCGATTGCTCAGTTAAGAATGATGGAGGCCACCGATTGCCAAAATAGAATGATGGAGGTCACTGTGTTTTGGGGAACCTTCAATGCTGCAGAAATGTTTTGGTACCCTTCCCCAGATCTGTGCCTCCACACAATCCAATCCAATCCTGAGAAACATGCATGCATGAGAGCATCAGCTGTTCCGGACGACTGTGTGATCACGCTCTCCGCAGCTGATGTGAGTAAGACCTTTAAACAGGTCAACATTCACCATGCCGCAAGGCCAGACAGATTACCAGGACATGTACTCAGAGCATGCGCTGAACAACTGGCAGGTGTCTTCACTTCACAACATTTTCGACTTCTCCCTGTCTGAGTCTGTAATACCAACATGTTTCAAGCAGTCCACCATAGTCCATGTGCCCAAGAACACTAAGGTAACACGTCTGTAGCCATGAAGTGCTTTGAAAGGCTGGTCATGGCTCACATCAACACCATTATCCCAGAAACCCTACACCCACTACAATTTGCATACCGCCCCAACAGATCCACAGATGATGACATCTCTATTGCACTCCACACTGCCCTTTCACACCTGGACAAAAGAAACACCTATGTGAGAATGCTATTCATTGACTACAGCTCAGCGTTCAACACCATAATGCCCTCAAAGCTCATCACTAAGCTAAGGACCCTTGGACTAAACACCTCCTTCTTTAGCTGGATCCTGGACTTCCTGACTGGCCGGCCCCTCAGGGGTGCGTGCTCAGTCTCCTCCTGTACTCCCTGTTCACTCATAACTTCATCATTAAGTTTGCCAATGACACAACAGTGGTAGGCCTGTTCACCGACAACGACGAGACAGCCTATAGGGAGGAGGTCAGAGAACTGGCTGTGTGGTGCAAGGCCAACAACCTCTCCATCGACGAGATCAAGACAAAGCAGATGATTGTGGACTACAGGAAAAATATATGCCGAGCACAACCCCATTCTCATCGACGGGGCTGTAGTGGAGCAGGTTGAGAGCTTCAAGTTCCTTGGCGTCCACATCGCCAACAAACTAACATGGTCCAAGCACACCAAGACAGTCGCGAAGAAGGCATGACAGAACCTATTCAGGAGACTGAAAAGATTTGGCAGGGGTCCCCAGATCCTCAAAAGGTTCTACAGCTGCACCATCGAGAGAAACCTGATGGGTTGCATCACTGCTCGGCCTCCGACCGCAAGGCACTACAGAGGGTAGTGCGTACGGACCAGTACATCACTGGGGACAAGCTTCCTGCCATCCAGGACCTCTATACCAGATGGGGTCAGAGGAAGTCCCTAAAAATTGTCAAAGTCTCCAGCCACTCTAGTCATAGACTATTCTCTTCGCTACCACACGGCAAGCGGTGCCGGAGCGCCAAGTCTAGGTCCAAGAGGCTTCAAAACAGCTTCTACCCCCAAGCCAGAAGACTCCTGAACATCTAATCAGATGGCCACCCAGACTATTTGCATTGCCCCCCCCCCCCCCCCGCGCTTTTTACACCGCTGCTACTCTTTGTTCTTATCATCTATGCATAGTCACTTTAATAACTTTAACCTCTCTAGGGTCGGCGGGACGAAATCGTCCCACCTACGTAACAGCCAGTGGAATCCTGTGGCGCGATTTTCAAATACCTTAGAAATGCTATTACTTCAATTTCTCAAACATATGACTATTTTACACCATTTTAAAGACAAGACTCTCGTTAATCTAACCACACTGTCCGATTTCAAAAAGGCTTTACAACGAAAGCAAAACATTAGATTATGTCAGCAGAGTACCCAGCCAGAAATAATCAGACACCCATTTTTCAAGCTTGCATATAATGTCACATAAACCCAGAAGACAGCTAAATGCAGCACTAACCTTTGATGATCTTCATCAGATGACAACCCTAGGACATTATGTTATACAATACATGCATGTTTTGTTCAATCAAGTTCGTATTTATATCAAAAACCAGCTTTTTACATTAGCATGTGACGTTCAGAACTAGCATACCCCCCGCAAACTTCTGGTGAATTTACTAAAAATTTACTAAATTACTCACGATAAACGTTCACAAAAAGCATAACAATTATTTTAAGAATTATAGATACAGAACTCCTCTATGCACTCTATATGTCCGATTTTAAAATAGCTTTTCGGTGAAAGCACATTTTGCAATATTCTCAGTAGATAGCCCGGCATCACAGGGCTAGCTATTTAGACACCCAGCAAGTTTAGCACTCACCAAAGTCCGATTTACTATAAGAAAAATGTTATTACCTTTGTTGTCTTCGTCAGAATGCACTCCCAGGACTTCTACTTCAATAACAAATGTTGGTTTGGTTCAAAATAATCCATAGTTATATCCAAATAGCGGCGTTTTGTTTGTGCGTTCAAGACACTATCCGAATGGTAAAGAAGGGTCACGAGCACGACGCATTTCGTGACAAAAAAAATCTAAATATTCCATTACCGTACTTCGAAGCATGTCAACCGCTGTTTAAAATCAATTTTTATGGCATTTTTCTCGTAAAAAAGCGATAATATTCCGACCGGGAATCTGCGTTTAGGTAAAAAGACGAAAGAAAATAAAGCATGGGGTAGACTCGTGCATGTGCCTAAGCCCATTGTCCTCTGATCGGCCACTTGCCAAAGGCGATAATGTGTTTCAGCCTGGGGCTGCCTCGATATCATTCAGCTTTTTCCCGGGCTCTGAGAGCCTATGGGAGCCGTAGGAAGTGTCACGTTACAGCAAAGATCCTCAGTCTTCAATAAACAGAGACAAGAAGCTCAAGGAATGGTCAGAGAGGGCACTTCCTGTAAGGAATCTTCTCAGGTTTTTGCCTGCCATATGAGTTCTGTTATACTCACAGACACCATTCAAACAGTTTTAGAAACTTTAGGGTGTTTTCTATCCAAAGCCAATAATTATATGCATATTCTAGTTTCTGGGCAGTAGTAATAACCAGATTAAATCGGGTATGTTTTTTATCCGGCCGTGTAAATACTGCCCCCTACCCCCAATGGGTTAATACCTCGACTAACCGGTGCCCCTGCACATTGATTCTGTACCGGTACCCCCTGTATATAGCCTCGCTATTGCTATTTTACTGTTGCTCTTTAATCATTTGTTACTTTTATTTACAACTTTTTTTAGGTATTTTTCTTAAAACTGCATTGTTGGTTAAGGGCTTGTAAGAAAGCATTTCACATTAAGGTCTACACCTGTTGTATTCAGCATTTCACTGTAAGGTCCGATCCTCGTTTGCTAAGTCAAACGACACCGCTGGTCCTGCTCACACTGCCCTACCCTGTGCTTTGACCTCTTTCTCCCCTCTCTCTCCAGATGAAATCTCGCGTCTTGTGACGGCCGGCCGCCCAACAACTTGTCCGCTTGACCCTATCCCCTCCTCTCTTCTCCAGACCATTTCCGGAGACCTTCTCCCTTACCTCACCTCGCTCATCAACTCATCCTTGACCGCTGGCTACGTCCCTCCCGTCTTCAAGAGAGCGAGAGTTGCACCCCTTCTGAAAAAACCTACACTCGATCCCTCCGATGTCAACAACTACAGACCAGTATCTCTTCTTTCTTTTCTCTCCAAAACTCTTGAACGTGCCGTCCTTGGCCAGCTGTCCTGCTATCTCTCTCAGAATGACCTTCTCGATCCAAATCAGTCAGGTTTCAAGACTGGTCATTCAACTGAGACTGCTCTTCTCTGTGTCACGGAGGCTCTCCGCACTGCTAAAGCTAACTCTCTCTCCTCTGCTCTCATCCTCCTAGACCTATCTGCTGCCTTTGATATGGTGAACCATCAGATCCTCCTCTCCACCCTCCTCGAGTTGGGCATCTCCGGCGCGGCCCACGCTTGGATTGCGTCCTACCTGACAGGTCGCTCCTACCAGGTGGCGTGGCGAGAATCTGTCTCCGCACCACGTGCTCTCACCACTGGTGTCCCCCAGGGCTCTGTTCTAGGCCCTCTCCTATTCTCGCTATACACCAAGTCACTTGGCTCTGTCATATCCTCACATGGTCTCTCCTACCATTGCTATGCAGACGACACACAATTAATCTTCTCCTTTCTCACTTCTGATAACCAGGTGGCGAATTGCATCTCTGCATGTCTGGCAGACATATCAGTGTGGATGACGGATCACCACCTCAAGCTGAACCTCGGCAAGACGGAGCTGCTCTTCCTCCCGGGGAAGGACTGCCCATTCCATGATCTCGCCATCACGGTTGACAACTCCATTGTGTCCTCCTCCCAGAGTGCTAAGAACCTTGGCGTGACCCTGGACAACACCCTGTCGTTCTCTACTAACATCAAGGCGGTGACCCGATCCTGTAGGTTCATGCTCTACAACATTCGCAGAGTACGACCCTGCCTCACACAGGAAGCGGCGCAGGTCCTAATCCAGGCACTTGTCATCTCCCGTCTGGATTACTGCAACTCGCTGTTGGCTGGGCTCCCTGCCTGTCCCATTAAACCCCTACAACTCATCCAGAACGCCGCAGCCCGTCTGGTGTTCAACCTTCCCAAGTTCTCTCACGTCACCCCGCTCCTCCGCTCTCTCCACTGGCTTCCTGTTGAAGCTCGCATCCGCTACAAGACCATGGTGCTTGCCTACGGAGCTGTGAAGGGAACGGCACCTCCGTACCTTCACGCTCTGATCAGGCCCTACACCCAAACAAGGGCACTGCGTTCATCCACCTCTGGCCTGCTCGCCTCCCTACCTCTGAGGAAGCACAGTTCCCGCTCAGCCCAGTCAAAACTGTTCGCTGCTCTGGCACCCCAATGGTGGAACAAGCTCCCTCACGACGCGAGGACAGCGGAGTCAATCACCACCTTCCAGAGACACCTGAAACCCCACCTCTTTAAGGAATACCTAGGATAGGATAAATTAATCCTTCTAACCCCCCCCCCCCCCCCTAAAGATTTAGATGCACTGTCGTAAAGTGGTTGTTCCACTGGATATCATAAGGTGAATCCACCAATTTGTAAGTCGCTCTGGATAAGAGCGTCTGCTAAATGACTTAAATGTAAATGTAAATGTAAATGTCTACACCTGTTGTATTTGGCGTAAATGACAAATACACTTTGATTTGATTTGTCTCAGAGCTCTATGGACAATTCCTTCGACCTCATGGCTTGGTTTTTGCTCTGTCAACTGTGGGACCTTATACAGACAGGTGTGTGCCTTTCCAAATCATGTCCAATCAATTTAATTTAATTTAATTTAATACAGGTGGACTCCAAGTTGTAGAAACATCTAAAGGATGATCAACGCAAACAGGATGCAGCTGAGCTCAATTTTGAGTCTCATAGCAAAGGGTCTGAATACTTATGTTAATAAGGTATCAGGTTTTTATTTTTAATACATTTGCAAAAATGTAAAAAATAATTTTTTGCTTTTTCATTATGGTGTATTGTGTGTAGATTGATGAGGGAAAAAGAATAAGGCTGTAACGTAACAAAATGTGGAAAAAGTCAAGAGGTCTGAATACCTTCTGAATGCAGTGTATAAAAGTCAGTTCCAATGTCATATTTTCACTGACATACCGGAGTGATGGAGGTAGATATGTATAGGGGTAAGGTGACTACGCAACAGGATATAAGATAAACAGAGTAGCAGCAGCTTGTATGTGAGTGGGTGTGCAGGTGTGTTGAGTCAGTATAAATGTACGTGCATATTATGTGTGAATGAGCAAATGACAGAGTGAGTGTTTGTGTGTGTTGGAGTGACAGTGTGTAGGGCCCTGTGATTGTACATAGTGACAGTGCAAAAATACAAATAAAAGGTCAATAAAAGATACAAGGTCAACTCAGTCCATATAGCTATTTTGTTGGCTATTTATCAGTCTTATTGCTTGGGGATAGAAGCTGTTCAAGAGCCTGTTAGTGTCAGACTTGATGCACCGGTACGTCTTGCCGTGCAGCAGCAGAGAAAAGAGTCTATGGCTCGGGGGGGTTGGGGTTTTTGACGATTTTCCAGGCCTTCGGGTTGATTTTAGTCAGGTTAAAAAACACTTTGTTATAGTCAGACTAATAGTAGGTTCTCTGTCCCAAATGGAACCCTATGGGCCCTGATCAAAGTAAAAAACAATCCACTATATAGGGGATAGGGTTCAATTTGTGACGCAAGCACTGACAGTCTGGTAGCATCTCTGACAGTCTGGTAGCATCTCTGACGGTCTGACCAGACGGTCTGGTAGCATCTCTGACGGTCTGGTAGCATCTCTGACGGTCTGGTAGCATCTCTGACGGTCTGGTAGCATCTCTGACGGTCTGGTATCATCTCTGACAGTCTGGTAGCATCTCTGACAGTCTGGTAGCATCTCTGACAGTCTGTTAGCATCTCTGACAGTCTGGTAGCATCTCTGACAGTCTGGTATCATCTCTGACTACAGTCATAGACTGTTCTCTCTACTACCGCATAGCAAGCGGTACCGGAGTGTCAAGTCTAGGACAAAAAGGCTTCTCAACAGTTTTTACCCCCAAGCCATAAGACTCCTGAACAGGTAATCAAATGGCTACCCGGACTATTTGCATTGTGTGCCCCCCCAACCCCTCTTTTTACGCTGCTGTTACTCTCTGTTTATCATATATGCATAGTCACTTTAACTATACATTCATGTACATACTACCTCAATTGGGCCGACCAACCAGTGCTCCCGCACATTGGCTAACCGGGCTATCTGCATTGTGTCCTGCCACCCACCACCTGCCAACCCCTCTTTTACGCTACTGCTACTCTCTGTTTATCATATATGCATAGTCACTTTAACCATATCTACATGTACATACTACCTCAATCAGCCTGACTAACCGGTGTCTGTATGTGTGTGTGTGCGCGTTGAGAGATGTTAGGATACAACTGTAGTCCGTATTCAGTTCACGTCACCTCTGCTTGTCTGCTCTCTCCTCTTTTAGGTTGTGTGAGCTTGGAGAAACGCCAGGTCTGTTATCAATATTAATGAAACACACACACAAATACTCTGATCAGAACCCTGGTCACGAGCCCTTACATTACCAACACAGACCAGAGTCTGGCCCTTACATTACCAACACAGACCAGAGTCTGGCCCTTACATTACCAACACAGACCAGAGTCTGGCCCTTACATTACCAACACAGACCAGAGTCTGGCCCTTACATTACCAACACAGACCAGAGTCTGGCCCTTACATTACCAACACAGACCAGAGTCTGGCCCTTACATTACCAACACAGACCAGAGTCTGGCCCTTACATTACCAACACAGACCAGAGTCTGGCCCTTACATTACCAACACAGACCAGAGTCTGGCCCTTACATTACCAACACAGACCCGAGTCTGGCCCTTACATTACCAACACAGACCAGAGTCTGGCCCTTACATTACCAACACAGACCAGAGTCTGGCCCTTACATTACCAACACAGACCAGAGTCTGGCCCTTACATTACCAACACAGACCAGAGTCTGGCCCTTACATTACCAACACAGACCAGAGTCTGGCCCTTACATTACCAACACAGACCAGAGTCTGGCCCTTACATTACCAACACAGACCAGAGTCTGGCCCTTACATTACCAACACAGACCAGAGTCTGGCCCTTACATTACCAACACAGACCAGAGTCTGGCCCTTACATTACCAACACAGACCAGAGTCTGGCCCTTACATTACCAACACAGACCAGAGTCTGGCCCTTACATTACCAACACAGACCAGAGTCTGGCCCTTACATTACCAACACAGACCAGAGTCTGGCCCTTACATTACCAACACAGAACAGAGTCTGGCCCTTACATTACTAACACAGAACAGAGTCTGATGGACCCAGAGAGTTGTGGACCACTGGTACTTGTGAATATGACTTGGACCAAGTCAGTGAGGCTCATCCAGCTAAGTGAAGCACAGTGTTCGAGTTTCTCTTTCTTTCAAGTTATCGTAGAATAATTCCTACGCACCTGCAACAAGTAACCTCAGATGTGTGAATAATTTGACTAGTTCATATGCTAATATTAACCAACACTGAGCAAAACAGGGCCATGCCTACAAGTCCCTGCAGTGGCTTGGCATGTGATTAGGGTGTGATGTCATATTGTCATAATATTAACAGAGATGATGTCAGAACCTCACTCTGCATGCTACTAGATCACCAGATAGGACATTGTTTATTTTAGTTCAAGATTTGTTTTAAATATTCACTCCAACTTCTCAGCAGAGAATTTCTGATTAAAGTTTAAACATCAGAATGAGCTATACACCAGGTCATTAAATATCAAAATTATGTGATATAAACCAGGTGTATTTCCTACCAGCAAGGGGACAGAATGGGAGGGATTAAGATGGCTGATGTGTGTTTCACACTGAGAGACACAATCTGCTGCATTGTCTCTGACGTTCCCATCCCAAATCAATACAGTCGGGAGGAAACATCATAAATGGAGATAGCTAGCGAGGTACGCGTGCCAATTTAATTCCTTTCATCACCGGGAGAAAGCAGGCTGACAATTAATTGAACAAATGAGTCCTCTTGGGGATTGGTGAAATCCGGAGGACTAGGATAATATCTGTCCTTATGGTGCACACACACATACACGTGAGAGAGTACACACACATACACGTGAGAGAGTACACACACATACATGTGAGAGTACACACACATACACGTGAGAGAGTACACACACACATACACGTGAGAGAGTACACACACATACACGTGAGAGAGTACACACACATACACGTGAGAGAGTACACACACATACACGTGAGAGAGTACACACACATACACGTGAGAGAGTACACAGACATACACGTGAGAGAGTACACAGACATACACGTGAGAGAGTACACAGACACACAGATTTTGTCTGAGAGGCAGTGAAAGTCTAATTTTGCAGCGATGTCAAAAAGAGTCAGGTGTGTACCATCATCAGATCTCTGTCATGCATTACACGTACGGACTTTAACTGTGAGGACTTTATCAACACTTTTCGACCAATTCATGTGTTGGTGACTCACATGACAATACAGATGGGAGGCTGCCTCACAAATGGCACCCTATTCCCTTTATAGTGCACTACTTTTGACCAGGGCCCACAGGGGATAGTGCACTATTTAGAGAATAGGGTGTCAATTGGAAAGCACCCTGTATGTCCACTATCTAATGTAAAATAGAACACTCTGAGGTCAAGGCAGTGTAGCTTATGATTGGACCATATATCCATTTGTCCAGCAAGCCACCAAGTTGTGTTTCGTTGAAACTTCTAAAAAACCTGTTAAGCCAATTGCATGGTAAATATTAACTTGGTCAAGCGGGAAATGTTGTCTGGGGCGACGCTTTAACTGTGGTAATCCTGGAGACTTTCAAGTGCAATCACTCTCTACAAAGAAGTGTTCCTGCTGTCTATACTGTCACTGTGAGACGCACAGCGCTAAGCCACCGTCATGACCAACCATGTCAGAACACTGATTAACATGTGAAGGACACATTGGTGTGCATCTCAAATGGCATCCTATTCCCTATATAGTGCACTATCCCCTATGGGTCCTGGCCAAATGTAGTGCACTACATAGGGAGTGGGCTGCCATTTGTTGTGCAGCCCTTATTTACACAGAGGGAGTAATGGTTGCATCACAACAGGAGCTGTGTTCTTTCAGAACCTTTCTCAGATACTGATGGTGGTGGAAAGCCGCTGTACTGCCTGTGTGTGTGTGTGTGTGTGTGTCTTCTTTGATGCCCCAGCAGAAAGCACCCCCTCCCCAGAGCCGATCCTTCCTGGGAACAACTCCAAGCCCATTAACAATCAAAAGGATTAAGAGTTGATCTCAATAAACTTACCCTGAACGGTTACACCAACACTGGATCTCCCCACAGTGATATCATATCTCTTACAGTCGTCAGTGATATCATATCTCTTACAGTCCTCAGTGATATCATATCTCTTACAGTCCTCAGTGATATATCTCTTATACTCCTCATTGATATCATATCTCTTATACTCCTCAACACTGGATCTCCCCACAGTGATATCATATCTCTTATACTCCTCAACACTGGATCTCCCCACAGTGATATCATATCTCTTATACTCCTCAACACTGGATCTCCCCACAGTGATATCATATCTCGTATACTCCTCAACACTGGATCTCCCCACAGTTATATCATATTTCTTATACTGCTTGACTCCTGGAAATAATTAGATAATTTAGTAGCTTGTGATTTCTATGTGTCCTTTCAAATAAACAGGCATGCACACGCTTTCCCTAAAGTAGAGTTACTATAAACGCAGGGATGAAACTTAAGGATTTTAGGTGCTGGCCAGCCTGACAGACATATTCTACTAGCCTGACAGACATATTCTACTAGCCTGACAGACATATTCTACTAGCCTGACAGACATATTCTACTAGCCTGACAGACATATTCTACTAACTTTAGTGACGTTCTACTGGCAGAAGAGACTAAATCTGTGCCATGTGATATTTGAAAAAACACCTGGCATGGCATATTTTCTTCATGCCGGTCTGAAAAAGTACTTGCCTCGGGCTAGAGGGCTAGCTACCAGCCCTTCGTATACGTCACAGAGTCTTCACTGCAAAACCATAATGGCCAGGTAGGCTACTTGGAAAACAGGTATTGAAGCGTTCAGATTAAATACGATTTTTGCAACGTAAGCTTTCGAGTTGTGTAGTCCACTTGTGTAGCTAGCAGGACTGACTTTGTGTTAGCTAGCCAACGTTTAATTACTTCTGCGTTGTGAAAGGAACTAGACACGGACACGAATGATCCATTGGTAGTTTGCTGTAACCAAGTATTGGTGCTAACCGTGTGTTATTGGATGCTAGCATGCTAGTTAGCTACGGCGTCATAAGACACGGTGCACTGGGTGGGTTTCACGGAAGAATACTGTACCAAGTTATCTAGCTGAATAAACTAAGTTTGAGCCTATTCCTGGAAACATTGAACCACTGTAGTTTACATCAATTATAATTTGTAAGTGGAAGTTGGAATAGTTATATTTGAGTGTTTCAGCGAATGGTTAGTGAGGGAGGCCCTGCTCTCTCGCTTCCCCAGTTGTTTAGTTAATTTTCTTTCGAATCTCCTTTGCATTAGCGTAGCCTCTCCTGTAGCCTGTCAACTATGTGTCTGTCTATCCCTGTTCACTCCTCTCTGCACAGGCCACACAAACGCCTCACACCGCGTGGCCGCTGCCACTCTAACGTGGTGGTCCCAGAGCGCACGACCCACATGGAGTTCCAGGTCTCCGGCAGCCTCTGGAACTGCCGGTCTGCGGCCAACAAGGCAGAGTTCATCTCAGCCTATGCTACCCTCCAATCCCTCGACTTCTTGGCGCTGACGGAAACATGGATTACCACAGAAAACACTGCTACTCCTACTGCTCTCTCTCGTCTGACCACGTGTTCTCGCATACCCCAAGAGCATTTGGTCAGTGGGGTGGCGGGACTGGAATCCTCATCTCTCCCAAGTGGACATTCTCTCTTTCTCCCCTGACCCATCTGTTTATCTCCTCCTTTGAATTCCATGCTGTCACAATCACTAGCCCATTCAAGCTTAACATCCTTATCATTTATCGCCCTCCAGGTTCCCTTGGAGAGTTCATCAATGAGCTTGACGCCTTGATAAGTTCCTTTCCTGAGGATGGCTCACCCCTCACAATTCTGGGTGACTTTAACGAGAGTCTTGTCTTTAAAATGGTGTAAAATAGTAATATGTTTGAGAAATTGAAGTAATAGCATTTCTATTGAAGTAATAGCGCCACGGGATTCCACTGGCTGTTGACTAGGGTGGGACGCAAACGTCCCACCCAAATTGAAGTTAGAAGCAATAGGACTTGAAGCAATAGTCTACAACTATTTTAGCACCGTTTCGTGCTGCTCTGAGACAAGCATGTGGACTGGTCTTGATAAATCAATGAGATTTTCATTTTCACTGAATCTCCGTTTGGGTATTGGTTCGACTAGCATTAGAAAATGACGGTGTATAAATGTTATGCTCTTAGTGTAACCTTAATTTAACTAGGCAAGTCAGTTAAGAAAAAAAATATTATTTACAAGGACAGACTACTCCATTCTCCCTGTCGGGGAATTGAACCCCGGTCTCCCGCGTGCCCGCACGACACAGGGATTCTTTAGCTAAATAGCCCAGTACTGTACTCCCAACTGTCACATTGTACAGTGCTATAGTTCATGTTCCATCCTAACAGAAACCCAGAGGGAATAGAAACATAATATTAATCAAATTACATTTACATTTTAGTCATTTAGCAGACGCTCTTATCCAGAGCGACTTACAGTAGTGAATGCATACATTTCATTTTTTTCATTTCATACATTTAAAAAAAAAAAAAAATCGTACTTGGCCCCCCGTGGGAATCGAACCCACAACCCTGGCGTTGCAAACACCATGCTCTACCAACTCTACCAAATCATTCCCATACTCTATTTTCTTACAAAAAAAGGATTTAAATTATCTAGTATAGCCACTATTGAAGGCTATCAAATGATTCTCAAAGATGGCCTCTGGTGGTCAAACTAGCACTAACTAGCATTAATGGTACCAGTGGTTCACACTTAAATAACGTTCAATAGAATTCTGCAGCACCATGCAAGCTGTACCGCAGTACGCTACAACTTTTAAAGGATGAACCACTGTATGTGTAGGTAGAGTTATTAAAGTGACTACGCATAGATGATAACAACAGAGAGTAGCAGCGGTGTAAAAGGGGTGGGGGGGGAATGCAAATAGTCTGGGTGGCCATTTGATTAGATGTTCAGGAGTCTTCTGGCTTGAGGGTAGAAGCTGTTTAGACGCCTCTTGGACCTAGACTTGGCGCTTCGGTACCGCTTGCTGTAGAGAGAACAGTCTATTCTATTACTAGGGTGGCTGGAGTCTTTGACAATTGTTTGGGCCTTCCTCTGACACCGTCTGGTATAGAGGTCCTGGATGGCAGGAAGCTTGGCACCAGTGATGTACTCAGCCGTACACACTACCCTCTGTAGTGCCTTGAGGTCAGAGGCCGAGCAGTTGCCATACCAGGCAGTGCTGCAACCCTTCAGGATGCTCTCGATGGTGTAGCTGTAGAACCTTTTGAGGATCTAAGGACCCATGCCAAATATTTTCAGTCTCCTGAATAGGTTTTGTCGTGCCTTCTTCACGACGGTCATGGTGTGCTTTGACCATGTTAGTTTGTTGGTGATGTGGACACCAAGGAACTTGAAGCGCTCAACCTGTTCCACTGCAGCCCCGTTGATGAGAATGGGGGTATGATCGGTCCTCTTTTTCCTGCAGTCCACAATCATCTGCTTTGTCTTGATCATGTTGAGGGAGAGGTTGTTGTCCTGGCCCCACATGACAAGGTCTCTGACCTCCTCCCTATAGGCTGTCTCGTCATTGTCGGTGATCAGGCCTACCACTGTTGTGTCATCGGCAAACTTAATGATGGTGTTGGAGTCGTGCCGTGCAGTCATGAGTGAACAGGGAGGACTGAGCACCCACCCCTGAGGGGCCCCTGTGTTGAGGATCAGCGTGGCGGTTGTGTTGTTACCTACCCTTACCACCTGGGGGAGGCCAGTCAGGAAGTCCAGGATCCAGTTGCAGAGGGAGTTGTTTAGTCCCAGAGTCCTTAGCGATGAGCTTTGAGGGCACTATGGTGTTGAACACTGAGCTGTAGTCAATGAATAGCATTCTCACATAGGTGTTCCTTTTGTCCAGATGGGAAGGGGCAGTGTGGAGTGCAATAGAGATTGCATCATCTGTGGATCTGTTAGGGCGGTACGTAAATTCAAATAAAATCATATCAAATCTAACTTTGTCACATGCGCCGAATACAACAAGTGTAGACCTTACCGTGAAATGCTTACTTACAAGCCCTTAACCAACAGTGCAGTTCAAGAAGAATTAAGAAAATATTTACCAAATAGACTAAAGTAAAAAATAAGAATAAAAAGTAACACAATAAGAATAACAATAATGAGGATATATACAGAGAGTACCGGTCCCGAGTCAGTGTGCAGGGGTACAGGTTGTTTTAGGTAAATTGGAGTGGGTCTAGGGTTTCTGGGATAATGGTGTTGATGTGAGCCATGACCAGCCTTTCAAAGTACTTCATGGCTACAAACGTGAGTGCTACGGGTCAGTAGATATTTAGGCAGGTTACCTTAGTGTTCTTGGGCACAGGGACTATGGTGGACTGCTTAAAACATGTTGGTTTTACAGACTCGGACAGGGAGAGGTTGAAAATGTCAGTGAAGACACTTGCCTGTTGGTCAGTGCATGCTCTGACTACACGTCCTGGTAATCCATCTGGCCCTGCGGCCTTGTGAATGTTGACCTGTTAAAGGTCTTACTCACGTCGGCTGTGGAAAGCGTGATCACACAGTCTTCCGGAACTGCCTACATAAGGGGCTCCGATGGCATTACCCGTATGGTTGATGAGGATCTCCATATTGTAAATGTACGGTCCCTTACTAGACGTCCGCGAGTGTTATTAAAATAGGCCGACGGCCTCAGGTCGTGCCCCAGGGCCATATCTTCCGGGAAGTCATCAAATAAAGTCTCTTGGACATTTGGTTTCCATTTTATACATTTTAAAAATGTTGGTCATTTTTCGGCTGTACTGGAAAATTCCACCAGATGGCGACTGGCTGCTTATTTCAAATAGACAAAACATCACCAAACGGACATGGCCGTTTCTCCTAAACGGAAAAGACTTCGAAGACAAAACTCGGTGAGCACAGGTTTGGCCAAATGGGCTTTTAGCCCAGAAACAAGATGGCGTCGAGGCCTCAACGCTTTTTGAGTTAAGACCCATTTTCTGGGATTAAAGTGGTAATACATCGCTAATTTGACCGCTTCACGTCAAAGTACATAAACCTGTAAGGAAAAAGAACAAGCCATTTATCTATCATAATTCACGAGAAATAATTCCATGTCCATTTGGTGATGGTTAATGAAATGTGTTTCTTTTCAAAAAAGTTATAGATGCAGTTGCAGCGTGTTCAGACGAATCCGTTAAGGCAGGTTTTGGAGCTCTACGTGATTTTCTGAACCCGCACACAGTCAATGGGGAGTGACACAGTGTGAGGCTTACAGACACAGAGCCTGCAATAGTTACCTGCGTTTAAACTATCAAAGAACCGTCAGACATAGAGCTCTGAACCTTTATATACATGTTCTAGAGTTTAAGTCGATAGTGCACGGTGAGTTATGTGGCTCTCGAAGGAACAGCCTCATCCATTTGCAATGACTTCAATTCATTTTGAACATCGCAAAAATGACGACATTTAGAAAAGTCCCAGAATCACAAGACTAGGTGCATTGAAACCGCCTCCGCCCATAGAGATGGACCCTAAAGTTTCTGTCCGATAGCTCTTTCAGGGAGCCCGTAGCAATGCCCGGAAAAGTGCATTTTTAACACTAATTAAGGTTGCTGCTCGGGCTCCGAATGACCTATCGAGCAGAAACTCGGGATTCGGGGTCGCTTCAGCTAGGCCTACACATAATGTCAGAACTGGACCTGCAGCTAGAATGTAACTACGTGTTTTACGTTTTTATTATGGTTTATACAGAAGGTGCTGTGCATTTTGGGCCTGCTCTGAAATATGTGATAGTTGTCTTCTAAACGTGTTAGACAAAGTGGATTTGGTGTCAGTATGATATCTTATTGACTGATGGCTGTCTTGATGGCAGTTTCAAATAAATTCAAATTGTATTTGTCACATACACATGGTTAGCAGATGTTGATGCGAGTGTAGCGAAATGCTTGTGCAGTAATATCTAACAAGTAACCTAACAATTTCACAACAACTACCTTACCTTATACACACACAAGTGTAAAGGAATGAATAAGAATATGTACATAACAATATTTATATGGATGAGTGATGGCCCAATGGCATAGGCAAGATGCAGTAGATGGTATAGAGTACAGTATATACATATGAGATGAGTAGTGTAGGGTATGTAAGCATTATATAAAGTGGCATAGTTTAAAGTGACTAGTGATACATTTATTACATCCAATTTTTATTATTAAAGTGGCTAGAGATGAGTCAGTATGTTGGCAGCAGCCACTCAATGTTAGTGATGGCTGTTCAACAGTCTGATGGCCTTGAGATAGAAGCTGTTTTTCAGTCTCTCGGTCCCAGCTTTGATGCACCTGTACTGACCTCGCCTTCTGGATGGTAGCGGGGTGAACAGGCAGTGGCTCGGGTGGTTGTTGTCCTTGATGATCTTTTTGGCCTTCCTGTGACATCGGGTGGTATAGGTGTCCTGGAGAGCAGGTAGTTTGCCCCCGGTGATGCGTTGTGCAGACATCACTACCCTCTGGAGAGCCTTATGGTTGTGGGCGGAGCAGTTGCCGTACTAGGTGGAAATACAGCCCGACGGGATGCTCTCGATTGTGCATCTGTAAAAGTTTGTGAGTGACTTTGGTGACAAGCCGGAGGCTGAAGAAATTCAGAGGTTGAAGAGGTAGCTGTTGCACCTTCTTCACCACGCTGTCTGTGTGGGTGGACCATTTCAGTTTGTCTGTGATGTGTACGCTGAGGAACTTAAAACTTTCCACCTTCTCCACTACTGTCCCGTCGATGTGGATGGGGGGTGCTCCCTCTGCTGTTTCCTGAAGTCCACAATCTCCTTCGTTTTGTTGACGTTGAGTGTGAGGTTATTTACCTGACACCACACTCCGAGGGCCCTCACCTCCTCCCTGTAGGCCGTCTCGTCGTTGTTGGTAATCAGGCCTACTACTGTTGTGTCGTCTGCAAACTTGATGATTGAGTTGGAGTCGTGCATGGCCACGCAGTCATGGGTGAACAGGGAGTACAGGAGAGGGCTGAGAACGCACCCTTCTGGGGCCCCAGTGTTGAGGATCAGCGAGGTGGAGATGTTGTTTCCTACCCTCACCACCTGGGCACGGCCCGTCAGGAAGTCCAGGACCCAGTTGCACAGGGTGGGGTCGAGACCCAGGGTCTCGAGCTTAATGACGAGTTTGGAGGGTACTATTGTGTTAAATGCTGAGCTGTAGTTGATGAACAGCATTCTTACATAGGTATTCCTCTTGTCTAGATAGGTTAGGGCAGTGTGCAGTGTGATTGCGTCGTCTGTGGACCTATTGGGGCGGTAAGCAAATTGGAGTGGGTCTAGGGTGGAGGTGATATGATCCTTGACTAGTCTCTCAAAGCACTTCATGATGACGGAGGTGAGTGCTACGGGGCGATAGTCATTTTAATGTATTGGCATTGTAAATTTCATATTGCAAATGGACAGTGTACATTTACAACGTTTTTAATGAGGTATATACCATCACCAAATGGACAGGGGTAAATCAACACCAATGAGCGATGCAGAGGAACAACTATCACTGCTCGGCCATCCCGAGTTCAACGGGCCAGCCAATTGGGCATTTCTGCAGTATATTAGAGCATGTCAAATTCGTGATGGTAAATGCCCATTGTAAGACATTGCAAATGGACAGTTTACATTTGTGCATTTCCAATGTATTTAATTAACGATTTTCCATCACCAAATGGACAGGCTGAAATCAACATCAATGAGAAAATCTTACTTCCTATTCTTGACTTTGAGACCATTTGCCATATGAAAATCTACTGTGGAGCGAGCTTGCCATCTTTGGGATTTTTGGGGTATGACATTTGCCATGTTCCGCTTGCCATATGGTTTTGAAGAACTGCCATCCGTTTGAGTGGTATTTGCGATTGTGTATATGGTTCGGCCAATGGCAATAAGTTGCCATTCATTTTTGTTCATTTCATGGGGGTCTTCCCGTACCTGTTTGATGGTTCATCGGAGGGCATAGCGGGATTTCTTATAACCTTCCGGGTTAGAGTCCCGCTCCTTGAAAACAGAATCTCTAGCCTTTAGCTCAGTGCAGATGCTGCCTGTAATACAAGGCTTCTGGTTGGGGTATGTATGTACAGTCACTGTGGAGGGGACGTCATCGATGCACTTATTGATGAAGCCAATAACTGATGTGGTGTACTCCTCAATGCCATCAGAGGAATCCCAGAACATATTCCAGTCTGTGCTAGCAAAATAGTCCTGTAGCTTAGCATCTGCTTCATCTGACCACTATTTTATTGATTGAGTCACTGGTGCTTCCTGCTTTCATTTTTGCTTGTAAGCAGGAATCAGGAGGATAGAATTATGGTCAGATTTGCCAAATGGAGGGCAAGGGAGAGCTTTGTATGCATCTCTGTGTGTGGAGTAAAGGTGGTCCAGAGTTTTTTCACTCTGGTTGCACATTTAACATGCTGATAGAAATTTGGTAAGGCGGTTTTAAGTTTCCCTGCTTTAAAGTCCCCGGCTACTACGAGCGCCGCCTCTGGGTGAGCGTTTTCCTGTTTGCTTATGGTGGAATACAGCTCATTCAGTGCGGCCTTACTGCCAGCATCAGTCTGTGGTGGTATGTAGACAGCTACGAAAAATACAGATGAAAACTCTACAGCTTATCGTGAGATACTCTACCTAAGGCGAGCAAAACCTCGAGACTTCGTTAGATATCGTGCACCATTTACATTTTATATTTTAGTAATTTAGCAGACGCTCTTATCCAGAGCGACTTACAGTAGTGAATGCATACATTTCATTTCATAATTTTTTTTCTTCTCTGTACTGGCCCCCGTGGGAATCGAACCCCCAACCCTGACGTTGCAAACACCATGCTCTACCAACTGAGCCACAGGGAAGGTGTGCACCAGCTGTTATTTACACAAATACATAGTCCGCGCCCCTTGTCTTACCAGACGCCGCTGTTCTATCCTGCCGATACAGCGTATAACCAGCCAGCTGTATATTGATAATGTCGTCGTTCAGCCATGACTCAGTGAAGCATAAGATTTTACAGTTTTGAATGTCACGTTGGTAGCTTAATCTTCCGCGTAGGTCATTGATTTATTTTCCAAAGATTGCACATTTGCTAGCAGAATGGATGGAAGTGGGGGTTTAGTCGAACACCTATGAATTTTCAGTAGTATAAAGCAGTATATCTATTATCAGTCAATGTTTTAATATCTCATGCATACAGCAAGCGCCTCTCGTCGATTAGACCTTTTTATTTTAATGTTCATTTAGCATGACATGTATTTTCCTATTGATAGTGAAGAGGCGACTCTGGGATGGTGGCCTTCTAGGCAGCGTTCCTCTGTCCAGTGTCTGTGTTCTTTTGCCCATCTTATTTTATTTTTATTGGCCAGTCTGAGATATGGCTTTTCTTTGCAACTCTGCCTAGAAGGCCAGCATCCCGGAGTAGCCTCTTCACTGTTGACGTTGAGACTGGTGTTTAGCGGGTACTATTTAATGAAGCTGCCAGTTGAGAACTTGTGAGGCGTGTGTTTTTCAAACTAGACACTAATGTACTTGTCCTCTTACTCAGATGTGCAACGGGGCCTCCCACTCCCTTTTCTATTCTGGTTAGAGCCAGTTTGCGCTGTCCTGTGAAGGGAGTAGTACACAACGTTGTACAAGATCTTCAGTTTCTTGGGAATTTCTCGCATGGACTAGTATTCATTTCTCAGAACAAGAATAGACTGACGAGTGTCAGAAGAAAGGTCTTGTTTCTGGCCATTTTAAGCCTGTAATCGAACCCACAAATGCTGAAGCTCCAGATACTCAACTAGTCTAAAGGCCAGTTGTATTGCTTCTTTAATCAGGACAACAGTTTTCAGCTGTGCTAACATAATTGCAAAAGGGTTTTCTAATGATCAATTAGCCTTTCAAAATGATAAACTTGGATTAGCTAACATAACGTGCCATTGGAACACAGGAGTGATGGTTGCTGATAATGGGCCTCTAGATATTTCATTAAAAAGTCAGCCGTTTCCAGCTACAACAGTCATTTACAACATTAACTTATTTGGGGTAGGGGGCAGTATTTTGACATCCGGATGAAAAGCGTGCCTGTAGTAAACTGCCTGCTACTCAGGCCCAGAAGCTAAGACATGCATATTATTAGTAGATTTGGATAGAAACCACTCTGAAGTTTCTAAAACTGTTTGAATGATATCTATGAGTATAACAGAACTCATATGGCAGGCAAAAATCTGAGAAAAAGCCAACCAGGAGGTGTGTAAATCTGAGGTTTGTAGTTTTTCAAGTGATTGCCTATCTAATACACAGTGTCTGTGGGGTCATTTTGCACTTCCTAAGGCTTCCACTAGATGTCAACAGTCTTTAGAACATTGTTCATGCTTCTACTGTGAATGGGGAGAGAATAAGAGCCCTTGGAATCAGATGACTGAGGAAATGATGAGCTCAATTGCGCATGCTCCCGTGAGAGTTAGGTGTGTTCCTTTTCATTTCTGAAGACAAAGGAATAGTCCAGTTGGAATATTATGGAAGATTTATGATTAAAACATCCTAAAGATTGATTCTATACATCGTTTGACATGTTTCTACGAACTGTAATATAACTTTTTTACTTTGTCTGAACTTACTTTGCAAACAAAAATGAGGTATTTCGACATAAATATGGACTTTATCGAAACAAAAATGTATTGTGGAACTGGGATTCCTGGGAGTGCATTCCGATGAAGATCAAAGAGAAGTGAATATTTATGTTATTTGTGACTTCTGTTGACTCAAATGGCGGGTATCTGTATGGCTTGTTTTGATATCTGAGCGCTGTACTCAGATTATTGCAAAGTTTGCTTACACCGTAAAGCTTTTTCGAAATCTGACACAGCGGTTGCATTAAGGAGAAGTATCTATAATTCTGTGCATAACACTTGTGTACTTCTGTAAATTGATGTGCTCATTCACCAGAAGTTTGAGGCAAAACATTTCTGAACATTACATGCCAATGTAAAATGGGGTTTTTGGATATAAATATGAACTTTATCGAGCAAAACATACATGTATTGTGTAACATGAAGTTCTATGAGTGCCATCTGATGAAGATCATCAAAGGTTAATGTTTCATTTTAGCTGTATTTCTGGTTTTTGTGACACCTCTCCTTGCTTGGAAAATGGCTGTGGGGTTTCTCTTGTCTAGGTGCTGTCCTATCTAATGCTATGCTTTCGCCGTAAAGCCTTTTTTGAAATCGGACAATGTGGTTGGATCAAAGACAAGATTCTTTAAAATGGTGCAAAATACTTGTATGTATGAGAAATTTGAATGAGATTTGTTGTTTTGAATTTGGCGCGCTGCTATTTCACTGGCTGTTGGCGAGGTGGGACGCTACCATCCCACATACCCCAGAGAAGCTTTAACAATGTCTACACTGTATTTCTGATCAATTTGATGTTATTTTAATGGACACATTTTTTCATCTTCTTTAAAAAAAAAAACAAGGACATCTCTAAGTGACCCCAAACTTTTGAACGGTAGTGTATATATTCTACGCTGTGCTAGAATAGCACTTTGTGAATAGAAGAGACAAGCCCCTAGACACAATAAAATGACAATTAAAAACAAATGACAGGTCTGTTCATGAACACACTGAGGTTGCACTGTTGGATCCATTGTTCCAACTAAATAAATAGTTCTCCGTTGCATTTATGTGTTATCATTTTGTCTGAAGAATTGAGAAGGGGATACGAGGGGGCATAGAAAATGCTAATGCACACCTGTTGTCTTCTGTTTCCAAGCTTCCATCAACAGCACGATGCCCTGCTAATACCTGGTGTGCCCCCACTGTCCTAGTTATTGGTGACAACAAGCGTGTGAGTCGGAGGCTCATTAGAACATTTGTTCTCCTACTGACTCATTCTTGTCCTGTAAAGAGCCTATCAGAGTCCACACAGCAGTGTTTTAGAATAATGGACTGTTGGCTTTTGTACTTTTGGAATTCTCAGCACAGCTCAAGAAATTTCTCCAACTGTCACCACATTAAAATGAATAGAGGACGCGTACGCAGAACCTGCATTGTGTCACGAACCGGCTCGAAGTTCGTAACACAAATGGTGACAACATGGAGATAAGGAATAACAAAATATACTTATTAACTGAAGTAAACTAAAAACAATTAACAATGGCGAGTGTCGTCAGTAATCAGTAGTGTAAGTGAGTGTTTGCGTGCATAAACGTGATAATGAGGGGTGTTGAAAGGTGCCAAAGCAAACAAAGCCACGAAAATGCCATGACCCAACTACCAGTGTGTCTGCATGGAGAGAGTCTCCTCAATGAATGGGGAAGAGGTGTATTTATCCTGGGACACACCCGGGCCCAGGTGTGTCCCATGTCGCTGACGACCCTCCCGCCTCCACCCACCGACATCCTAATAAGGAAAACAAGAGCAAAGAGAAAGAATTCAGCAGACTGAGTGGGAGGGTCGTCACACACCACCCCCCATAAATCCGGGGACCAACAAGGACCCCAGAACACCATACCAGTCAAACAAAATACTGCCCTGGATCCTAATTGAAGATCCCCCTGCATCCCAAATGACCCAGCCTGCGTCCCAAATTGATGAGGGGGTTACGTGTTCACACTTCCACTTGGCCCAGCCAACCTCATCCTCCCCAGACCTCAGCAACCTTTGCGCACAGGAAGCAACCTTTAAGAGGAAAGAAGAAAACGAGACCAGAAGGGAACAGACAGGAGCGACAGAACAATACCAAACAAAATAAACAATGGTCAGTCATGTAGACATTCAGGAACAGGGCGCACGAGAGCACGTCAGCAACAAGCTCCAACGAAAAGAACATCAGGGTCATTCTCATTCAATTTTGGAAACAACCGTAAGTTTCCAACAATATCAAATGTGTCCGGGGCATGACCGAAAGAGGAGCGACCCCGAGATAAATCTGGGTCACCTTCCCAGAGAACTCCCCTAACCAACTCTAGCCGCTCTTATTGCAACTTGATTTTTGCACGCTCCAAATCCTGTTTAAATGCCAATTCCTTTCCATACTCATGCTCTAGTTGTAACAGAAGCAGTTCTTTTTGCTGTTCAAAAAGACGACTACTAGGGCTAACAGATGGAGCAGCCATTGTGACGAAACGGGGAGACGGCAAGTCCTCAGCAGAGGCTGCCCCAGTGGTAACTTCAAGAATACCACTCCCAGATTGGCCTTCAATATTAACCTAATAGAATTTAGACATTCATCACTCATTTCAACCTTGTAGTGTTCAGCAACCTTCAACCGCTGTTATTTAGTACATAATTCTAACAGTTCCTCTGATGGAAAGTGAATGAACTCATCTACATAAGACACCATGATCACAAGAAAATACAAAGAAAAAATATCTTGCTCTTCCACTCTGCTGAGCAGACCACAACCAGAGAAATGACAATCACACTGGGCACCACAGAAGAGAGATGAGATATATGGAGCTTCACCAAAACCTACAGTAACTATCCTAGTCTTCATGCGGATTTGCAGTGGGTAATTACTCACTGTAGCCCGCTGGCAAGGAAATTAACCACCTAGCACACTGGCAGATTCCCAAGCCACAGATGTGCCCACAAGACAACTGCTCAGTCCACAGACACCACAAACAACAAAATAACCATGCAAAACATACTCCAAAGTGAAACAAGCCTAACAGGGGAAAAAGAAAGGCTATAGCTCCGGGTAGCTAGTGTCACTACCCTACCCAAATCTCCCACTGAGGTACACAGCCAACTGTACTCATCTCAGACCAATGTCCTAACAGCGAGTAGAGCAAGAGTCTCCAGCCTGGGCAGGGGCCTGGAAACTAACCAATACTCTCTCCAACGCAGCACACAACCAACTATCCACCGCTGTGGCAAGTTTACCAAACAAACAAAGGCAACCAATACTGGGCACCAAACATTACAACTCAAACAAGCTGTACCAAAAGATGCAAACAAAGCACCTACAGAGTTCTCAAACATTAACGCCACGTTTTCTCCCAAACACAACACCTTCAAGATCCCAGACGAGCTTCCACTGATCACGAACCGGCTCGAAGTTCGTAACAAAAAGGGAGACAACGTGGAGATAAGGAATAACAAAATATATTTATTAACTGAAGTAAACTAAAAACAATTAACAATGGTGTGTGTAATCAGTAGTGTAAGTGAGTGTTTGCGTGCATAAATGTGATAATGAGGGGTGTTGAAAGGTGCCAATGCATACACACAAAACAGCTACAAAAATGCCATAACCAAACTCTATCAGTGTGTCTGCATGGAGAGGGTCTCCTCAATGAATGGGGAAGAGGGGTATTTATCCCGGGACACACCCGGGCCCAGGTGTGTCCCATGTCGCTGACGACCCTCCCGGCCCCGCCCACCGACATCCTATTAAGGAAAACAAGAGCAAAGAGAAAGAATTTGGCAGACTGAGTGGGGGCGTCGTCACAATTGGTTAGAAATTCTGGGGAGGTGCGCATTTGGGCTGTGCGTCCACACGGACGGTGGGCTCAGAGCCACTTGGGTATAATGTCACAATGGGACGACTGACTAGCATGTCTGTGGACTCTGAATTACGCATAAGGGGCATGTCTACAGGTCTCTCCATTCCCGCATATGGGTTGTGCTGAGTCATATGACATCTATATGTTCCAAACAAGCCTTCATATCAAGTTCAGATGAGGGTACTAAACAACTCCAGGAGCCTGGACCCTGGTTAGAGAAGGCTGAATATCAACACGGTATAGAGGAAAACTCAGACTCAGTCTTTTCATCTGAGTCTGCAGAAGCCACAGGAACGAAGAGCGACATTACTTTCTCAGGCAGCGCAGCCATGCATTAAATCATTTCCCATAGCATGTTGCTAAGACCCATCCCAGGTGATCAGTTTCATCCCTGGTGGGACCAGGAACTGAATTAGCCACAGAGCATGTTGCTAAAACTTATCCCTGGTGGGATCAAGAACTGAATTAGCCACAGAGCATGTTACTAAAACTTATCCCTGGTGGGACCAGGAACTGAATTAGCCACAGAGCATGTTGCTAAAACTTATCCCTGGTGGGACCAGGAACTGAATTAGCCACAGGGCATGTTACTAAAACTCATCCCTGGTGCGACCAAGAACTGAATTAGCCACAGAGCATGTTACTAAAACTCATCCCTGGTGGGACCAGGAACTGAATTAGCTACAGAGCATGTTACTAAAACTCATCCCTGGTGGGACCAGGAACTGAATTAGCCACAGAGCATGTTGCTAAAACTTATCCCTGGTGGGACCAGGAACTGAATTAGCCACAGAGCATGTTACTAAAACTCATCCCTGGTGGGACCAGGAACTGAATTAGCCACAGAGCATGTTGCTAAAACTTATCCCTGGTGGGACCAGGAACTGAATTAGCCACAGAGCATGTTACTAAAACTCATCCCTGGTGGGACCAGGAACTGAATTGGCCACAGAGCATGTTACTAAAACTTATCCCTGGTGGGACCAGGAACTGAATTGGCCACAGAGCATGTTACTAAAACTTATCCCTGGTGGGACCAGGAACTGAATTAGCCACAGAGCATGTTGCTAAAACTCATCCCTGGTGGGACCAGGAACTGAATTAGCCACAGAGCATGTTACTAAAACTCATCCCTGGTGGGACCAGGAACTGAATTAGCCACAGAGCATGTTACTAAAACTCATCCCTGGTGGGACCAGGAACTGAATTAGCCACAGAGCATGTTACTTAAACATATCCCTGGTGGGACCAGGAACTGAATTGGCCACAGAGCATGTTGCTAAAACTCATCCCTGGTGGGACCAGGAACTGAATTAGCCACAGAGCATGTGGTATTTCACCCAATTGATATGAGAGTTTATCAACATTGAATTTGTTTTCAAATTCATTGTGGATCTGTGTAATCTCAGGGAAATGTGTGTCTCTAATATGGTCATACATTTGACAGGAAGTTAGGAAGTGATAGCCCATTCAGGTAATTAATCTCTCTCTCTCTCTCTCTCTCTCTCTCTCTCTCTCTCTCTCTCTCTCTCTCCCTCCCTCCCTCCTTCCCTCTCCCTCTCATCCCAGTTTCAACTCTTTGAGGCATTTGAAGTCATTAATTGATAGAAACACTACCGTTGACAAGCAATCTCAACCACTCAGAGTGCCCCACCAGCAACAGTGTCATACCAACGCACAACCTTCCAATCATTTATGGCAGCTGAGAATTTCAAATAGACTTAACCCTGTAAATGAATATAGTGCCTTGTGGGAACACTGTGAAGATTGTGATGTAATTGAAATCCACAAATCTTCTTCTTCTTCTTCCTCCATATAATGGAAACATCAAAGAGCTTCAAGGAATAATGGATTGGCAACATCCATCATTCCATATAGTCTGTCTGTCTGTCTGTCTGTCTGTCTGTCTGTCTGTCTGTCTGTCTGTCTGTCTGTCTGTCTGTCTGTCTGTCTGTCTGTCTGTCTGTCTGTCTGTCTGTCTGTCTGTCTGTCTGTCTGTCTGTCTGTCTGTCTGTCTGTCTGTCTGTCTGTCTGCACCTCAGGTCATTTAGCTAGCAACTCTGAGATGAAGGAATGGCAACATCGTATTTGAAGGAAATTGAAGTTGATTTAATGGTAATGAAAACCACCGTTAGCTCTCAGGGAGGTGGTATATACGGATAGTAATAATAATACATGGGACTTATATAGTGCTTTTCAATGACCCAAAGTCACTTTACAATTGTAACATTAGAGAAGGGTGGTTATATGCAGAAACACCACAGTTCATAAAGAGGAGGGTGTTATACATTAGAGAAGGGTGGTTATATGCAGTAACACCACAGTTCATAAAGAGGAGGGTGTTATACATTAGAGAAGGGTGGTTATATGCAGTAACACCACAGTTCATAAAGAGGAGGGTGTTATACATTAGAGAAGGGTGGTTATATGCAGTAACACCACAGTTCATAAAGAGGAGGGTGTTATACATTAGAGAAGGGTGGTTATATGCAGTAACACCACAGTTCATAAAGAGGAGGGTGTTATACATTAGAGAAGGGTGGTTATATGCAGTAACACCACAGTTCATAAAGAGGAGGGTGTTATACATTAGAGAAGGGTGGTTATATGCAGTAACACCACAGTTCATAAAGAGGAGGGTGTTATACATTAGAGAAGGGTGGTTATATGCAGTAACACCACAGTTCATAAAGAGGAGGGTGTTATACATTAGAGAAGGGTGGTTATATGCAGTAACACCACAGTTCATAAAGAGGAGGGTGTTATACATTAGAAAAGATGTTCAAAACCATGCAGTATTGTAAATATCTAATTGTATGCAATGTGTGCGTGTGTTGGAATATGTGTGTGAATGCGGAGGTGTGTGTGTGTGTGTGTGTGTGTGTGTGTGTGTGTGTGTGTGTGTGTGTGTGTGTGTGTGTGTGTGTGTGTGTGTGTGTGTGTGTGTGTGTGTGTGTGTGTGTGTGTGTGTGTGTGTGTGTGTATGCCGGTAACAAGCATTGTGTGACTTCTCTTCCCCTCTAATGCCTGGCTGGCAGATATATCTACCTACAGAGGAATAACAACATGTTTTAATTATACGCACTGCAGAATCCACCTCTTCCTGGTTCCTGTGAAATTAGGGAGCAACCACCAGTGACTGGCAGTTTGCTATTGTTTCTATGGAAATGGTAAATGGGGAGAAAGTTTCAGGCATGTCCAATAAGTTCCCCGTTGATATCTCCGTGTTAGTGACTAGAGTGAGTAAGCACTGTGCTAGCGATTAAATTGAAAAGTTATTTTAGCTAAGAAAATGTCAAACCTATGTTGAACTGGGTGTTGAGGGAATGTTGAGGCATGGTTGGTAACTCCTCAGCCCTTTGACATGTACGAGGATCACATTTAAATAGATTTTGAACCCAACTAACTGCACTAACAGAAGTGAAGAGTGAATTTTTTCCTCTTTCGGTTGAAATTACATTTACATTTGAGTCATTTAGAGAGTCTTATCCAGAGTGATTTACAGTTAGTTTTATATGACTATGGTAATTCTAGTAGTATTCAGGTGCTGTAGGTACAGAGACACTGTTTTTCTGTGTCCAAAATGGCATCTTATCCCCTGTGGGTCCTGGTCAAAAGTAGTGCACTACCCTATGGGCCCTGGTCAAAAGTAGTGCACTACCCTATGGGCCCTGGTCAAAAGTAGTGCACTATAAAGGGAATAGGGTTCCATTCGGAACAGAACTTTTGTCTGCATATCTTACAGGCAGAGAGAGTTAAACAGACAAAACAGAGAAGGAGAATTTGGTTTAAGGGAAAGGCTTGTTATACATATTAAACACACTATTGAAGAACAGAACGGTAATGATAAACAATAAGCTTTTATTTGATTTAATGTCTGGTGGTCCCTGAGGCAAAGCAATGTCAAGAGCATTGGCGTATTTTAAGGGAAGGAGAGAAAGCAATGTTTTGCCTAGCAAACAGCGCACACAGCACTGCAACGCAGAATTGTTCTATCTGCATACATCACCTCAGGTGAAAGAGAGAGCGAGAGAGAGATAGAGAGGGAGGGAGAAAGAAAGAAATTAAAATAGAGACATACAGAGAGACAGACAGACAGGCAGACAGAGAAATAGAGTGCTCAATCCAAGAAAGATAGAAAGAGTGTCCTATTGGTTTTTGAGGGACAGATATTGGTTCCCACAGCCCACACCAAGAGAACATACAAAGGCTACTGTAAAGAACATAGATCCTAGAAACGGTCACTATAATCTCTCTATGGCTACTGTAAAGAGCAGAGATCCTAGAAATGGTCACTATAACCTCTCTATGGCTACTGTAAAGAGCAGAGATCCTAGAAACGGTCACTATAATCTCTCTATGGCTACTGTAAAGAGCAGAGATCCTAGAAACGGTCACTATAATCTCTCTATGGCTACTGTAAAGAGCAGAGATCCTAGAAACGGTCACTATAATCTCTCTATGGCTACTGTAAAGAGCAGAGATCCTAGAAACGGTCACTATAATCTCTCTATGGCTACTGTAAAGAGCAGAGATCCTAGAAACGGTCACTATAATCTCTCTATGGCTACTGTAAAGAGCAGAGATCCTAGAAACGGTCACTATAATCTCTCTATGGCTACTGTAAAGAACAGAGAAGCCTAGAAATGGTCACTACAATCTCTCTATTTGATCACTTTCCTGGACAACGGAGACAATTAAGCAGCTGACATTCCCAAGGATGTGTTCAAAATGACTTCCTAATCCCTATCCAATCTTAGTCAATATTTATTTCTATTTAAAAACTTGATCTATTGTATTTCTACACAGAAATGCAGCGTCTATATGGTATAGATGGATGTGACATCATAAAGTGCTGACACGGGAAGAAAAGATAGAGGTAGTCCATTCAGAATATAACAGAGTCATGTTATCAGATATTTCCTGCCAGATTTACAAACGCTTTGTCTACTTCCTGCTTGATTGAATATGACTGGCTGCCAATCAATGTGTTTTTATCAAGGACTAGGACAGGAAGGACAGTGTTCAAATCATCGTCCCCTGTATTAAACCCTGGTAGACAATCGTGGGAAGATTAATCTACTGACAGACTCTCAATTAAATCATTATACATGTGGGTTTTTTTTTTTATCAGGTTTTGAGAATTAGACAGACTATCTGGTCAGAAGTAGTGCGCTGTAAAGGGAACAAGGTGCCGTTTGGGACACAGACAGGTTTTCTCCTGAATAAGGACCTCCAGTCATTCACTCAGTGTCAACAACCCCCGTTTGGAGCGGAAAACAACCAGGTTTTTCATTTCCAGCAGTTATAAAACGAGCAGCATGGCCAGACCCAGCAACCCAAGGCGGGTGGAGGAGATAGATAAAGTTGTTATTGGCAGAGAGGACGAGGCACACAAGGACACAAACACGCTCTCTCTCACATACACGCGCACATACACCCAGACACACACCCACACGGACACCCACACACACACTAATCTGTCTGTTGTCTCTGTACTGTGCTATTAGTCTCCCAGGCCCCTGCAGGACTCCCTGCTATAATCTGAGCTGTGCTAACATCCAGATAACACCCTAACACGCTAACACCCTAGCCTGTTTCCATTCACCCCCTCTACGTCTCCTCCACAGCTACTTACAGACCAATTATCAGGGCTGGGGGGGGATGTTCTTCGGCTATTGTTATTGCCCTCTTGTTATTGGTTGTACTGTACTCACACAGAACAAGCCCAGGAGTTTTGAATGGACTGAGATGTTAGACATCCAACCCCCAAAACCACAGGCTATTATATTGTAGCTAATAATTCCTTAGGTTTCTGGACATCCTTAATGACCCCCATCGTGTCCCCTGTTTAGTAATTATTAGGATTTCATCAATTTATCTGTATTAACCTTTCATTTACCATAAATGCATCCCAAATGGCCACCTATTCCCTATGTTGTGCACTACTTTAGACCAGAAGGGCCCATAGATTCCCCCATAGAGCCTGGGTCAAAATTAGTGCACTGTAAAGGGAATATGGGGCCATTTGGGACAAAGCCCAGAAGTCCTGAGTTTGTATTGTCTTGTGTTTTTTTGTTGATCAGGGTAAACAGATGCTGCATGGTGTTCTGTCAGGGTGCATTTTAATGTACAATCAGAAGGGAACCACAGTGCTCTTTCAGAAGCTTGGCTGGTGCATAAAACCTATGAATTCAGAGAAACAAAGAGGTGGAATGGGTCTGCACCGTCTATTTCTGACTCACTTGTATACAGGTCCAGAGGGGCCGCGTCCCTGATTGGCAGATGAGTGACAATCCTGATTAGAACCACCTGCTGCTCATCTGTTGTTCTTTACAAATGCTGTTATGAATTAAATAACATTTTACCGACACACTGTCACTTCATTTGACTTCAATAAGCCAACAGCCTTCTCTATGTCTGCTTCCCATATGGTACCTCCTATACCCACTCTGCTCAGACTGGGTGAAAACCTGATTTTTTTATTTAATTGCACTTCCTTATGTTAGAAAGTACATTTTACCAAGACAAATATGATTTTTCATGTTCTGAATCATTCAGTGAGGTCTTTCTATAACATATCATTAACATTATATCTAAAAAGTTGGATTACGTAACCTAATAACCTAATAAGCGAATAACCTAATAAGCTAATAACCTAATATGCTAATAAGATAATAAGATAATAACCTAATAAACTAATAACCTAATAACCTAATAAGCGAATAACCTAATAAGCTAATATGATAATAAGATAATAACCTAATAACCTAATAACCTAAGAAGCTAACAACCTAATAAGCTAATAAGCTAATAACCTAATAAGCCAATAACCTAATAACCTAATAAGCTAATAAGCTAATTTGCTAATAACCCAATAATCTAATAAGCTAATAAGCTAATAAGCTAATAAGCTAATAAGCTAATAACCTAATAAGCCAATAACCTAATAACCTAATAAGCTAATAAGCTAATTTGCTAATAACCTAATAACCCAATAATCTAATACGCTAATAAGCTAATAAGCTAATACCCAAATAACCTAATAATCCAATAAGCTAATAAGCTAATAACCTAATAACCTAATAAGCTAATAAGCTAATACCCAAATAACCTAATAACCCAATAAGCTAATAAGCTAATAACCTAATGACCTAATAAGCTAATAAGCACCGAGCTCTGTTGACATGTTGTGGTTGTCTGCAAAGTTGTTTCCGCTGGTCCCAAAAAGCCAAATTAACATGACACGAACTGAATATACAGAGATACGCTTGTTTTTGTGAAAAATATTTGAAAAAGAACATGAATTTTGCATTAAGAGTATACTCAAATATGAAAATACTACATGTCATGACTCCAAATCAAGATCTATCTTACCTCTATATTGTTTTATGTCTTCCAGATTGGAAAATAAGATGAGTTCAGCGGTAAGCCTGTCAGTTAGCATCCAGCCTAGCTGACTCAATGCTATTTTCTGGATTTATGACCACTTTTCTCCTCTGGCCTCCATTGATTTAGTCACCCTGATTCTGGCCATCCTACAAAGGTGAAAAGTCCGCTAAACTTTTGAATGGATTATGATAGCGACATGAAGGGAAAGAGGGGGATACCTAGTCAGTTGTCCAACTGAACTGCAATGAACCCAACCCCTCTGAACCAGAGAGGTGCGGGGGGGGGGGTTTCCTTAATCGACATCCACGTCTTCGGCCAATTGGTTTTCTTAGAGGGTTATCTGCACAATTAACATATTATTTTACCCACTGGTCAAAAAATGTGTTTTTAATTGGACACCCTACTATTCCCCATATAGTGCATAACCTTTGACCTGGGCCCTTAGGGCCCAATTCCGACTTAGGAAACTTCACCTTTCTTAATTAAGCACTTCTCAGTAGTTGGTATTCAGACTTCTGAAGTTGTGTAACATCCTTTCTAGGCATGATGTAATTCAACTGCTGAAAACCATCCCACTTTCTGGCCAACCGATCTTGTGGAGTTTTCACTCATTAAGGTTTTCAGTATATTTACCTTAAGCCAGGCCTCCCGAGTGGTGCAGCTGTCTGAGGCATCACTACAGACCCAGATTCAATCTTGGGCTGTGTCGCAGCCGAGATGGAGACCCAAGAAGCGGCGCACAATTGGCCCAGTGTCGTCCGGGTTAGGGGAGGGTTTGGCCGGTCGGGATGTCTTTATCCCATCGCCAGTTTTATGGTGTTTCCTCTAACACAGGAGGGAGAGGAGGCAGAGATCGAGGGAGGGAGAGAGAGAAAGGGGGGAGAGAGAGAGAAAGCAGAGAGAGGGGGAGACGGATAGGGGAGAGAGAGAGAAAGGGGGTAGATGGATAGGGGAAAAAGAGAGAGAAGGCGGAGAAAGGGGGGAGAGAAAGGGGGGAGAGGCAGAGAGAGGGAGAGAGAAAGGGAGGAGAGAGACATTTCCTGACAAAATGTAAAAAATATAATACAATTAGAGAGTGTCATTTCCCCAAATTTGAAACCCTTATTCAAGGTTTCAAAGACCTCTGTGATGAGAATATACTACCCGTCCTGTTAATGCTTATTGTTATTGTTGAATGTATGGTTATTTTGACCCTTGGTTATTGTTGTTACTGTTGTCCCATTGACAACTTTGATTCTTATTATTTTAATATCGTAAATATCCAAAGTAAGCTTTGGCAATATGTACATTGTTACATCATGCCAATAAAGCAAATTGAATTGAAAGAGAGAGAGAGAGAGAGAGAGAGAGAGAGAGAGAGAGAGAGAGAGAGAGAGAGAGAGAGAGAGAGAGAGAGAGAGAGGTATTCTCAATAGGTTTTTCTTTCTCTGCAGTGGGTCTGGGAAGATACAGCGTAAATATGATCCGGATGCTGTGAGTTCAAAAATAGTAAATAGCAAAGGCATATTTGAACAAAACAACGATTGAAGAAATATTGACTCTGTGAGAAACAACAACCGTAGCGAGGCATTTTATGTCAGGGATAATCAATGAGGGGCATTGTGTTCTATGTAAAATAATGAATGAGGTGGAAGGTGTGTTCCACAACGTGCTAGCGGAGTAGAGCTGACCTTCCACAGAGTTGCATTATTTTCCATACAACGCATAGAGCCCCCTAGTTGAATGGCCTAGTTACAGTTTTGACTTTAAATCTACTTGAACATCTACTGCAAGACTTAAAAATGGTTGTCTAGCAATATTCCAAAAACAATTTGAAAGAACTTGAAGAATTTTTAAAAGAATAATGGGCAAATGTTGCACAATCCAGGTGTGGAAAGCTCTTAGAAACTTACCCAGAAAGACTCACAGCTGTAAACGCTGCCAAAGATGCTTCTACAAAGTATTGACTCAGGGGTGTGAATACTATAAATTTGCTAAGAAACATGTTTTCAGATTGTCATTGTGGTGTGTTGTGTGTAGATGGGTGAGAAAAAAAATCTATTTAAACCATTTTGAATTCAAGCTGTAACACAAAATGAGGAATAAGTCAATGAATGTATGAATATATGAAGGTATGAATACTTTCTGAAAGCACTGTATTTCAACGATTGAGTTATTTTGTAGTTATAGTGGATGCTATGCCCCCTAGGGGCCACATCTGGAGTGGTTCCATATCTATATCTTATCAGGCTACATCTACATTTAGTGCAAAATAGCAGCTCAGCCATACACCACCAGTATACAACAGATTGATTATTTTTCCTTCCTCCATATTAACACAGCAATTACAGTAAATTGTGTTGTTATGTTGGTAACTAGTTGCTTGACAAAGTCCTAACCTTTCAGAAGGACCACAAAAAGGGGTTTGAAAGGATGTTTTTGACCCCCTTACAGTCTGAAAGGATGTTTTTGACCCCCTTACAGTATGAAAGGATAATGTTTTTGACCCCCTTACAGTGTAAAAGGATCATGTTTTTGACCCCTTGCAGTCTGAAAGGATAATGTTTTTGACCCCTTGCAGTCTGAAAGGATAATGTTTTTGACCCCATTTTTACATTACATTTTAGTCATTTAGCAGACGCTCTTATCCAGAGCGACTTACAGTAGTGAACGCATACATTTCATACATGTATTTTTTTCTTTCCGTACTGGTCCCCCATGGGAATCGAACCCACAACCCTGGTGTTGCAAACACCATGCTCTACCAACTGAGCCACACGGGACCCCCTTACAGTCTGAAAGGATAATGTTTTTGACCCCCTTACAGTCTAAAAGGATAATGTTGTTGACCCCTTGCAGTCTGAAAGGATAATGTTTTTGACCCCTTGCAGTCTGAATTGACCCCTGTTGGTGCTTTTAGGGTTAACTGTTGTTTTGTGTAGCGTTGATTTATTAGATTGTATAGAGCAGCCATTCTTAAAGTGTGGGTCGCGACCCACTCGGTCTCTGCTGAGCAGCGGTCTCTGCTCAGTTTGGAAGCTACGCAAGTGTGAGAGGGAGACGCCTGTGTGCTTCGCGGTTTACCGGATATTTTTTCTGCAATTTTCTTGAAGATTATTCTGAGACCCACACGCTGCAGTGCTGTCGTTCGAGCCACTGACTTGTTATTCCCAGTCGCCATCACTCACCGCTGTCATCAAATGGACTCATGCTAGCCACAAGTTGTGACTGAGCTCCATCGTCATGAAACGCAAATACAGCAATGAGTTTCTCTCTCTTTCATACAACTTATAACGAGGAGTGCCCACAATGTGTTTTGTGTGTGGAAGTGCTTAACATTAGTAATGAGTCTCTCATAAGGAACAAATTAATAAAACGACACATCCTGACCAAACATCCACAGCATGATGGTATACCCAGGGAGTTCTTTCAGAACAGGGCAGAATGCTTCAGGAAACAGTGCTTCGACAGCGGAGAAGTAAGTCAGCTAACAAGGCATTGTTGTCATTTTATAACAGATGATGATATGCAGAAATAAGGGAGTACTAACTAACTCTCATTGTAGTAGATGTGAGTTTCTCTTTCAAACAATCCCCTGGCCTTGTACACAGCTAATAGCTAACATTCACCAAAGCAAGCTATCTACTGATAGTGCAACCCTAGTAACAGTACAGATGAAGATAATTCTTTATCAGGCCTACTGTATATCTTACTGTAGAAATGATTGTTGAAAAGTAGTCTACGTTGGAACTGTTGCTGTTAAAACACAATAATAATTGTTATTGTTAACTTTCAACAATAATTTCTACAGTAAGATGTACAGTAGGCCTGATCATTTTTAATCTGTACTGTTACTTGCACTATCAAAAAGCCTGTGTGTGTTCTGTTATTCAGCTGTGTGATGTGATCAATCACTATATTATTTATTGTATTTGAACAGCAACAGTTCCAACTTAGACAGATATGTGTTTTTAATGGAGGAAAATAAACATTAATAGATATTTATATGGATATTTACTTTCATTGTTATTTGTTTTTGTCTATATTACATTTGTTTTAGGCATAAGGGCAATGAAATGTAACGATATTTATGTATAGTTGCATATTTTCCTAAACTTGGGTCCCATGAAAACACAGATTTTCTCATTTGGGTACGAGGCTGAAAAAGGTGATGAACCCCTGGTTTAGAGATATATCAATCAGTGCTTTACTCGTCAAAGGTAGTGTTGACACACACACACACACACACACACACACACACACACACACACACACACACACATGCAGGGATGCATGCACACATACACACACACACACACACACACACACACACACACACACACACACACACACACACTCATCAGTTGTATACCTGGGGCTACAGGATATCTGCCCTGCGCTGCGCTTCTGACCTTTAAATATTGTAATCTATGATTATTTTTAACAGAAAAATACTACTGGAAACTCTGTTTACATATCCTTGGTCTCATCCATTCTCGCTATTTATCACTGTGTTAGTGTATTATTACATTTTTACAATCACTTTGGCACTAATTTCAGAACCTTGATGTCATTTTTCAAAACTCTAGACACAAAACTCTCAATCAATGATCAAAAAGCTAATTTTTCAAAACTATTTTTCCAATTGCTTGGATACAATACACATAAAGCTCAGATCACCTGTTCAAAATGACACAACTTAACATCAGAGTATTACCATTTCAAAATGCAATTCACACATTACATCTGAAATGACTGTCTATTCATTTCATTACAATCATCTAACTATCAACTGAAACAACTGCTCAAAATGATAAGTAACTGTTGCATTACTCTTAATGCATAGTTTTATGGAAACTGACAAACAATATTCCATGTTTAGATCATGAAAGTTTCAGGATAACGAGATCCATTGACACCAATTACCGTGGAACATGAACCAATTGGACTACATTATCTATGGATGTAATATTTCATCATCATTCTTTATCAGACACTGTTTCTATGGTCCCATGTACTGCTTTTCCAGACCATGTTTTCAGATTTTATTAGCCACTTTATTAGGTACACCTATCTAGTACTGGGTAGGACCCCCTTTTGCCTCCACAACAGCCTGAATTATTCACGGTGTTGTACGTTAAGAGATGCCCTTCTGCACACCACTGTTTTAAACAGCTGTTATTTGAGCATTTGTGGCCTTTCTGTTAGCTTGAATGAGTCTGGACATTCTCCTCTGACCTCTCTCATGAACAAGGTGTTTTTGCCCACAGAAATGCCACTCACTGAATGTGTTTTGTTTATCGCACCATTCTCTGTAAACTCTAGAGACTGTAGTGAGGAATAATCCCAAGAGGGCAGCTGTTTCTGAGATGCTGGAATCACCATGTGTGGCATCAACAATCATACCAATCATACCACGGTCAAAGTTGCTTAGATTACGCATCTTGCCCGTTCTAATGTTTGGTCGAACAACATCTAATATACTCCATATATTGAGTTGCAGGCAGCCACATGAATCGCTGTTAGAATGTAAACTTCCTTGATGGGCTAAATCAGGTCTGTAAAGCTGATGGTGTGACCTATGTCATTGTGTGGGATAATGTCAGGTTCCCCCATGCTCAAATGGTGCAAGCATGGTTTCAGGCCCATCCACAATTTACCACCCTGTACTTACCCTCATACTCTCCTTTCCTTAAACCGATTGAGGAATTTTTCTCCACATGGAGGTGGAAGGTATATGATAGGTGCCCTCACGAACAAGCCACCCTTCTCCAGGCCATGGATGACGCATGCAATGACATCACGGCAGACCAGTGTCAGGCCTGGATTCGCCCGAAGATTCTTCCCAAGATGTTTGGCTAATGAAAACATCCATTGTGATGTGGATGAGAACCTGTGGCCAAATCCACATGACAGGGTTGATGGAAATGTAGAAGTTCAGTAATCAATCCTTTGTTTTTTACAGTGAGCCAGGTGAGGAACGCTGCAGTTGACGTTTAACTGTTTTTTCTTTTTTGTAGCTAATTATTGTTGCTTTAATCGTAAGAAACCTATGTTGCGATTTTATTGTATTTTTACCTTTTTTTATTCATTTAGCAGACGCTCTTATCCAGAGCGACTTACAGTGGTGAATGCATACATTTCATTTCATGCATTCTTTTTTTTATTTTTTTTTGTGCTGGCCCCCCGTGGGAATCAAACCCACATCCCTGGCGTTGCACACACCATGCTCTACCAACTGAGCCACAGGGAAGATAAATAAATGTCAGATTTTGATAAAATGATTCCACTGTGACTGTAGTATTCTCTCTACTAGTCCTTTTACAGTGATGTATTTACGTGTAGTAGTATAATGAAACATGTATCACATATTTAATGATTGTACGAACAACTACACAATGAAACTATCGGTATCTTGTGTGTGGGTGATCTAAATGAATGTTCCTATGGTTTTTCATGATAAATGAGTTACTTGAAACAATGATTCTGCAAGTGCAAGGTTTCTTTAAAGATATGAACGCACGATGCAATGTTTTGAACATTGGACAGCCTGTGTTACAAGTGATGACCGTTTTGAGTTTTGTGTCTAGAGTTTTGAAAAATGACCACAAGGTTCTGAAATTAGTGCCAAAGTGATTGTTAAAAACTGTAACATAGGAATGTTTTGGGTTTTTTAGACCCCATCATGGCACTGAGACTGCACTCGTGAAGGTGGTAAATTACCTTTTAATGGCGTCAGACCGAGGCTCTGCATCTGTCCACGTGCTCCTAGACCTTAGTGCTGCTTTTGACATCATCCATCACCACATTGTTTTGGAGAGATTGGAAACCCTAATTGGTCCTCACGGACAAGTTCTGGCCTGGTTTAGATCTTATCTGTCGGAAAGATATCAGTTTGTCTCTGTGGATGGTTTGTCCTCTGACAAATCAACTGTAAATTTCGGTGTTCCACAAGGTTCCATTTTAGGACCAGTATTGTTTTCACTATATATTTTACCTATTGGTGATGTCATTTGGAAACATAATGTTAACTGTCACTGTTATGCGGACGATACACGGCTGTAGATTTCGATGAAACATGGTGAAGTCCCAAAATTGCCCTCCCTGGAAGCCTGTGTTTCAGACACGGCAGTGGATGGAGGCAATTTTTTTGCTTTTAAACTCGGACAAAACAGAGATGCTAGTTCTAGGTCCCAAGAAACAAAGATCTTCTGTTGGATCTGACAATTCATCTTGATGGTTGTACAGTCGTCTCAAATAGAACTGTGAAGGACCTTGACGTTACTCTGGACCCTGATCTCTCTTTTGACGAACATATCAAAACTGTCACAAGGACAGCTTTCCATTTACATAACATTGCAAAGATCTGAAACTTTCTGTCCAAAAATGATGCAAAAGAATGTATCCATACTTTTGTCACTTCTGTATTAGACTACTGCAATGCTCTACTTTCCGGCTACCCGGATAAAGCACTAAATAAACTTCAGTCAATGCTAAACACGACTGCTAGAATCTTGACTAGAACCAAAAACTGTGATCATATTACTCCAGTGCTAGCCTCTCTACACTAGCTTCCTGTTAAGGCAAGGGCTTATTTTAAGGTTTTACTGCTAACCTACAAAGCATTACATGGGCTTGCTCCTACCTATCTTTCCGATTTGGTCCTGCCTTACATACCTACACGTACGCTACGGTCACAAGACACAGGCCTCCTTATTGTCCCTAGAATTTATAAGCAAACAGCTGGAGGCAGGACTTTCTCCGATAGAGCTCAATTTTTATGGAATCGTCTGCCCATCCATGTGAGAGACACAGACTCGGTCTCGACCTTTAAGTCTTTACTGAAGACTCATCTCTTCAGTAGGTCCTATGACTGAGTGTAGTCTGGCCCAGGGGTGTGAAGCTGAACGGAAAGGCACTGGAGCGACGAACCACACTTACTGTCTCTGCCTGGCCGGTTCCCCTCTCTCCACTGGGATTCTCTGCCTCTGACCCTATTACAGGGGCTGAGTAACTGGCTTACTGGTGCTCTTCCATGCCGTTCCTAGGAGGGGTGCGTTACTTGAGTGGGTTGAGTCACTGACGTGATCTTCCTGTCTGGGTTGGCGCCCCCGGTTTGTGCCGTGGGGGAGAACTTTGTGGGCTATACTCAGCCTTGTCTCAGGGTAGTAAGTTGATGGTCTGTTGATATCCCTCTAGTGGTGTTGGGGCTGTGCTTTGGTAAGTGGGTCGGGTTATATCCTGCCTGGTTGGCCCTGTCCGGGGTTTCGTTGGATGGGGCCACAGTGTCTCCCGACCCCTCCTGTCTCAGCCTCCAGTTTTTATGCTGCAATAGTTTATGTGTCAGGGGGCTAGCATCAGTCTGTTATATCTGGAGTATTTCTCCTGTCTTATCCGGTGTCCTGTGTGAATTTAAGTATGCTCCCTCTAACTTTCTCTCTCTTTCTCTCTTTTCTCTCTTCTCTCAGAGGACCTGAGCCCTAGGACCATGCCTCATGACTACCTGGCCTGATGACTCCTTCCTGTCCCCAGTCCACCTGGTTGTGCTGCTGCTCCAGTTTCAACTGTTCTGCCTGCAGCTATGGAACCCTGACCTGTTCACTGGATGTGCTACCTGTCCCGGACCTGCTGTTTTTGACTCTCTCTACCGCACCTGCTGTCTCTAACTCTGAATGATCGGCTATGAAAAGCCAACTGACATTTACTCCTGAGGTGCTGACCTGTTGCACCCTCTACAACCACTATGATTATTATTATTTGACCCTGCTGGTCATCTATGAACGTTTGAACATCTTGGCCATGTACTGTTATAATCTACAGAAGAAGAGGACTGGCCACCCATCAGAGCCTGGTTCCTCTCTAGGTTTCTTCCCAGGTTCCTTCCTTTATAGGAAGTTTTTCCTAGCCCCCGTGCTTCTACATCTGCATTGCTTGCTGTTTGGGGTTTTAGGCTGGGTTTCTGTACAGCACTTTGTGACATCGGCTGATGTAAAAAGGGCTTTATAAATACATGTGATTGATTGATTTTTTTGTTGATTTTCTGTGGCAAAAAAAGCAGGTCTGTGTTCAGTTCTATTAGAGAGATGATCCAATGACATTTCAGGCTGATTACGAGTCTCCTATACTTTTTAATGAGAACAGGGTAGGAAAAGGATGAGAACAGGGGAGAGAGGGGGGAGAAGGACAAGAACAGGGGAGAGAGACTAAGCTTGAGACCCTGGGACTGAACACCTCCCTCTGCAACTGGGTGCAGGACTTCCTGACGGGCCACCCCCCCCCCCCCCCTTGTGGTCAGGGTAGGCAACATCAGCCACACTGACCCTCAACTTGGGGTCCCCACAGGGGGGTGTGCTTAGTCCCCTCCTGTACTCCCTGTTCACCGGCGATGATGAGCCTACAGGGAGGAGGTCAGTAACCTTGCAGTGCGGTGCTAGGACAACAAACTCTCCCTCAACGTTAGTAAGACCAAGGTGATCGTAGACTACAGGAAACGGGCACACCCCCATCCACATTGACAGGGCTGCTTCCACTGACTGTAGTGCCAGAAGAGAAACTGCAGAAAAATAATTTACAGTAAAATAACAGAAAATAAATCATCTCCCTCTCTCCCTCCTCTCTCTCCCTCCCTCCTCCCTCTCTCCCTCCTGCCTCTCTCTCTCCCTCCCGCCTCTCTCCCTCCCACCTCTCTCCCTCCCGCCTGTCTCTCTCCCTCCCGCCTCTCTCCCTCCTCTCTCTCTCTCTCTCTCCCTCCCGCCTCTCTCTCTCCCTCCCGCCTCTCTCTCTCCCTCCCGCCTCTCTCTCTCCCTCCTGCCTCTCTCTCCCTCTCGCCTCTCTCCCTCCCGCCACTCTCCCTTCAGCCTCTCTCTCCCCCTCCCTCTCTCCCTCCTCTCTCTCTCTCTCTCTCTCCCTCCTCTCTCCCTCCCTCCCACCTCTCTCCCTCCCTCCCTCCCGCCTCTCTCTCTCTCTCCCTCCTCTCTCCCTCCCTCCCTCCTCTCTCTCTCCCTCCCCTCGTCCTCATTGAGAGGAGTCTCACATTGTGTGGTCAAGGGGACAACAGAATGGGTCTGAGGCTGGTATTTCACAGAGGGCAGTGTGTGTGTCTGTGTGTTTGTGTGCGTGCGTGTTTGTGTATGCATGTGTGTGTGAATGGGTCTGATGCTGACATCAGCCAGAGTCCAGTGCCAGACAGCTATCCAGATACCAGCCTGGTCTGGATAACAGCAGGACTGATGAGGACAGCTAGCCAGGTATCAGCCTGGTCTGGATAACAGTAGGACTGATGAGGACAGCTAGCCAGATACCAGCCTGGTCTGGATAACAGTAGGACTGATGAGGACAGCTAGCCAGGTACCAGCCTGGTCTGGATAACAGTAGGACTGATGAGGACAGCTAGCCAGGTACCAGCCTGGTCTGAATAACAGTAGGACTGATGAGGACAGCTAGCCAGGTACCAGCCCGGTCTGGATAACAGTAGGACTGATGAGGACAGCTAGCCAGGTACCAGCCCGGTCTGGATAACAGTAGGACTGATGAGGACAGCTAGCCAGGTACCAGCCTGGTCTGGATAACAGTAGGACTGATGAGGACAGCTAGCCAGGTACCAGCCTGGTCTGGATAACAGTAGGACTGATGAGGACAGCTAGCCAGGTACCAGCCTGGTCTGGATAACAGTAGGACTGATGAGGACAGCTAGCCAGGTACCAGCCTGGTCTGGATAACAGTAGGACTGATGAGGACAGCTAGCCAGGTACCAGCCTGGTCTGGATAACAGTAGGACTGATGAGGACAGCTAGCCAGGTACCAGCCTGGTCTGGATAACAGTAGGACTGATGAGGACAGCTAGCCAGGTACCAGCCTGGTCTGGATAACAGCAGGATTGATGAGGACAGCTAGCCAGCCAGGCAGCCTGGTACTGATACCAGCAGGATTGATGAGGAGAGCTAGCCAGCCAGGCAGCCTGGTCCTGATACCAGCAGGATTGATGAGGAGAGCTAGCCAGCCAGGCAGCCTGGTCCTGATACCAGCAGGATTGATGAGGAGAGCTAGCCAGCCAGGCAGCCTGGTCCTGATACCAGTAGGGCTGATGAGGACAGGCAGCCTATTCCCTAGATGGTGCACTATAGGGCCCTGATCAGAAGTAGTGCACTATATATGGAATAGGGTGCCATTTTTGACCCTACAATGATCCACTCTCCTCCAAACAGCCCAGTTAATTCAGAGGGTCTCAGTTTGAGTCCCAAATAACACCCTATTCCTTTATCGTGCACTACATTTAACCAGGACCCATAGGGAACAGGGTGTAGTTTGGGATTCACCCAGAGGGCCATTGGACATCAGCAATGTGAACTAGATGACTCTGCTAAACTGTGCAAGATGAGAAAGCTAGAGAGAGACTAGTGTCTCAGTATTATGTCAGTGTCAGGGGCTTAATGCTGACTCATATGGTATAGGCAGGCACAAATCCTCCCAGATTACACCCTCCTCCTCCTCCCCCCAACTCCCCTCCGCTCCGCTCCGCTCCGGGACGACAGCAGCTCAATGCAGCACCTTGGAGTCTGGGGTGGAAAAGTAATATCTATGATCACTTTTAGGATGAGCCCAGATAGATATAATCTATTCTGAGAGTTAATAACTGTGGCTGTTTTTCTTTGAATTCGAGTTGGGGAGATTGCAACATGGTCACATTCTCTGAGAGGACATGTTTTGTATTGCAATAATGTGCCACAAGACTGTTAGGCATTAACTCCAGCAACTAATTAAGTCTAAGGCAAGGCTACCCCTATGGGTCGTGGTCAAAATAACTTCACTTTATAGCGACCATGGTGGCAGCCAGGTCGCGGATGTAAATGAGAAGCCTACCTGGTTAAATAAAGGTGAAATAAAATAAAATATATAAAAACATTAAGAATGCAGACCATGTGGTGTGTGTTGCCCAGTCGCATCAATCACTCTCTACAATAACAAGCCAATTACACACAGTCCTGAAGCAGCATTCATTATAGGAAACCAGGTTCACTATTCATTTAATACTGAGAACATCCACTTTTCTATCATTTGTAGAGCAAATATAGTGTTTTACTTTGTTGCTTTGAAAAATATAGTTGAAATTAGATTACACTGTTTGCGATGCAATCACATTGATCGATTGATTTTAAGAGTAAATATTTTGTCATCACATTGATTGACTCCTGAAACGGTTCCTAGAAGGGCTAGCATCCCCTCTCAACAACTCCCCAGTCATACACCCATTACAATCCGAACTAGAATACTAGGCTCATACTCAGCCTTTATACTGAACTGAACCTAACCCTGTGTGAAAGTGGTGGAGTTAAACACACTACTACAGCAATATAGCCCCAGAACAATCAGGTGGGGGTTGACAGGCAGCGTAGCAATATACCTACAGTATGGTTCATACTCTGGGCTTGTGTCCCAAATGACACCCTATTCCCTATGTAGTGCTCTACTGACCACAGCGGTGCAATTTGGGACACATCCTGTGTGTAAAAGTGATGCAGTTAAACACTCTTTATTAACACTGTGACTATATTGCTAAACACTCTATTTTAACACTGTGACTATACTGCTAAACACTCTATTTTAACACTGTGACTATACTGCGTACGGCAGTCCCAGTGTGTTAGCCTCATTGATCTGAGCTCTACCACAACTTCCATGTCAGCTATCTCAGAGCCGCTGACTATACTGCATCCCAAATTGCATCCTATTCCTTATCTAATGTAGTTCACTTCTTTAGATCAGAGCCCTATGGGCCCTGGACAAAAGTAGTGCACTGTATAGGTAATAGGGTGCCATTTGGGACACAGGCTGACTCTGTGCCCCCCCCCCCCCCCCCCCCCACACACACACACACACACACACACAGTCCCCTCAAGTCTCCTAGTCCCTGGACACTAGGCTATAGTTCAGAGTTCCCCTCTATCCTATTAAAAAATGAATAAATTGAACCAACCTCTGGGAACATAAAGGAATACCAGTCCCCAATTAGTGCAGACTTAATTGCCCAATAGGTAAGACTGGATGATAATTTCTTTCAAATGAATTTCATATTGTATTATGTTTCTGGTATTTTTCACTTGCAATAAGAGTTTAAGAGTATGGAGTGTTGGGGAGGTTCTGTGGTTCTATGACGGATGCCTTATCTTCAAAGCTCTGATTCCAGAATCAAACGCTGTCAGAGATGAGTTCCACTGATAGCTTGATACAGACAGGAATAAAGCCCTATGATAAGATTGTTTTCCGACCTATGGTAGCACATGTCCTCTGTGTGGTTTCATTAGGGGAATCTAATTAGTCTTGTGATTCTACATTTTTAGACTTTTAGCAGACACTCTTATCCAGAGTAACTTACAGGTTAAGGTTAAGTCCTTTGCTCAAGGGCACAGACAGATTTTACACCTAATTGGCTCAGGGATTCAAACCAGCGACCTTTCAGATACTGGCCCAACACTCTTAACCTCTAAGCTACCTGATGTCCACTATGGTTACGCTGAGGTCTATACACCCTTACCATTCTAATCACTGATAATACCTGCTGTCCACTATGGTTACGCTGAGGTCTATACACCCTTACCATTCTAATCACTGATAATACCTGCTGTCCACTATGGTTACGCTGAGGTCTATACACCCTTACCATTCTAATCACTGATAATACCTGCTGTCCACTATGGTTACGCTGAGGTCTATACACCCTTACCATTCTAATCACTGATAATACCTGCTGTCCACTATGGTTACGCTGAGGTCTATACACCCTTACCATTCTAATCACTGATAATACCTGCTGTCCACTATGGTTACGCTGAGGTCTATACACCCTTACCATTCTAATCACTGATAATACCTGCTGTCCACTATGGTTACGCTGAGGTCTATACACCCTTACCATTCTAATCACTGATAATACCTGCTGTCCACTATGGTTACGCTGAGGTCTATACACCCTTACCATTCTAATCACTGATAATACCTGATGTCCATAAATGGCTTCAATTTTCTTTTAGAAATGACCTTCAAGAGATTATTATGGTTTATTATAGACAGAGGGAATTCAACCATGTCAATTCAATGTGTGTTTCATCTTTGAACAAAAACATATACTATTTTCCTTGTGAAGTCAAGAATGAAAGGACTAGAGTTTACCTCTTAAAGAATTACTCACAGCCATTAGGACTTGGGTTTTACCTCTTAAAGAATTACTCTGCCATTAGCTTGAATGCTTCTCCTTGATATTCTGGAACGTGTTCCCTGTCCAGTCACAACACAAAAGACTTCCAAGTTATTTATTGATGAGACTAAACTGAAATGAATGTTTTTCAAACTGTGGATCTTGTACAGTACAAGCTCTGGGGCGTTGTATTAGGGAGACAGGGTTGTTAAGTGCTTTAGTCAAGTTACAGAGAATCTTCAGTAGAGGGACACAGCATGTCAAATAGTTTGGCTTTACTTCCCGTTTTAAAGTTTTGTCAGCCTTGTTTTCATGCAGCAGCAACACATTCACCTCTAAAATTGATAATAATATGTTAATGACTGTATGAATGGCTGACAGCCTCTTTTACACACATGCACAAATACACACACACAAAGTTTCAATATAACGGCTAACAGGTAATTCATATTATAATCGTTAAAGTCAGGATTACCTTGCTGTAAAGAGCGATGGGTTAAAGTCAGGATTACCATGCTGTAAAGAGTGATGGGTTAAAGTCAGGATTACCTTGCTGTGAAGATTGATGGGTTAAAGTCAGGATTACCATGCTGTAAAGAGTGATGGGTTAAAGTCAGGATTACCTTGCTGTGAAGATTGATGGGTTAAAGTCAGGATTACCTTGCTGTGAAGATTGATGGGTTAAAGTCAGGATTACCATGCTGTGAAAATTGATGGGTTAAAGTCAGGATTACCATGCTGTGAAAATTGATGGGTTAAAGTCAGGATTACCATGCTGTAAAGCAGGCTTAAACCCAGTTAAATCCTGGCCTAAGGGCCCGGGGCTGGGTTTCCACTAAGCTAACATATGGAATTGTTTTAAATGGTCATACCAAGGATCATTTGGCTAATTATTTGATGAAACATTGAATATGGCCTCGCTGCTATTAGCCCATAGAAATGCTTGAATAACATGCTCATACACGGCAAAACAAATAGCAAAACAATAAATCAAAAGGAAGTATAAAGAATATTTATTATAAAATATTGTTTGACCCATATTTAACCCCTTCTTTGTTGGCACTAAAGTACTTCCATACTTCCTTATTTATTTATTTTATTTTTTGCTCTTACCAGGTTACCTTCAGACGAGTCTTGTGAATATTTTGGGTGTCATGTATCTGTTAGGTAACCCAGGTAGCCTAGTGGTTAGAGTGTTGGACTAGTAACCGAAAGGTTGCAAATTCAAATCCCTGTGCTGACAAGGTAAAAATCTGTTGTTCTTTCCTGAACAAGGCACTTAACACACTGTTCCTAGGCCGCCATTGAAAATTAGATTTTTTTCTTAACTGACTTGCCTAGTTAAATATAGGTACATTTTTTAAAAACTAGTGAGTCTCACCTTTCAATGGTGGGGTCTTATTAGTTTGTAGCCCAAACCGGTCAGATACTACAGACCGATGTTCGGGTTGTTTCCTGGTCTGACAAGCACTGCTGTAGCTTTGCCACCTTCCACCGCAGATGAGGAAGGCCAACATCAGTGAATACGGTGGATTAAGACGCAGCCCATGCAAAACAACTGGTATCTCCAGCTGAAGCCTGCCACACTCTATGCAATCGGAGTGTCATACACGGTCCCTTCCAGAGATTCAGAGGCACAACAGTATATAGAACTATGCTCTGTCACTCCGTTTGCACAGAGTGTGTAGAGCCCTTAAAACAGAGCGATTTTGACAGGGATTTTTGTATTATGCTAATTTGATTTTTCTGCACATGCATTGACTCACAGGATTGGAGCCAGGCAGGCTCTGTTCAGGTGAGCCTGTTTATCAACAGATCCCCCCCCCCAGACAGACAGACAGACAGACAGACAGACAGACAGACAGACAGACAGACACCAGTGGAGGCTGGTGAAGGGAGGACAGCTGATGGTAATAATGGCTGTAATGGAGTGAATGGAACAGAACAGATAGCCTACCATCCCATTTATTCCATGACAATGAACCTTTCTCCTCTTCCTTCGATTTAAAATGACAGTCCACTGATGGACATCCATCTCACCTTCACCAGCTAGCTACCATCCTCTACGGTCTCTACAGCCTCTGGAGCAAGTCTTAACCTGCTCATAGCTATGCTTGTATCCCAAGTGGCAGCCTATTCCCTACATAGTGGTTAAAAGCAGTGCACTACATAGAGAATAGGGTACTATTTGGGACACACATTTACCTGATACAGTGGAAGCGTGATAATAGGATACAGTACCGGTGCACAAAGCACAGTGATTAATCACCTGTCACCTAGGCTGTGTTCCAAATGGAACCCTGTTTCCTATATAGTGCACTACTTTTAACCAGGGCCTATAGACAATAGGGTTCGATTTGGGACACCTCCCTAACCCATGGGTACTCTGTTGCCGGCTGTAGCTCTGCTAGACTCTACAATAGATGGATAGTCAGTGTTTGGTACTCAGTTATTAACAGAGGGTGTTTATACAGGATGAACAGTGAAGAACATTGCATGGTTTCTTGTTTTGTTTGAGGACAGTTTGTTTCAGTTCACTGTAGAACACAGGTGTGTTACTGTAACAATTCCAACACACTGGTCAGCACATTAGTAGAATTAATAGGAGGGGCCTTTTTCCAGTTTAGTGAATATTGTAGTTAGTTTATGTTTAGCTAAAGATATTATACCCTGATGAGAAAATTCAGAGAAAGAACAAACATATAAATCTACTGATAGTGAAAATAATGGGTCACATATAAAGACATTGACTACATCCCAAATAGCTCCCTATTCCCTATACAGTGCATACGGAAAGTATTCAGACCCCCTGACTTTTTACAAAATGTCTTATGTTGCAGCTGTAGCGGTCAGTGGGGGCCGGTCTGGCCAACAACTGACGAGAGTGATTGTCCTTACTTGGATCAGGTCTACGGCCAAGTAACGTTGGGTAGGTTCCTGTCCAGTTGGGTTCGATATCCCTCCCAGTGTTGGAAGGCCAGGTTAAAACAGCCACCACCCAAACGCCAAGCTAATTCAATTCAGGTGTGTGTAATTAGGCTCTTACCATTCCGGGCCATCCTCTCTCCTGGCCAGCAGATGTCGCCAACGAGCAAGAATATACTGGCCATACACACACCCATCCTCTCACTCCATCACACAGCCTTATTCTAAAATGGATTCAATTATTAAAAAAATTCTCATAAATCTACACATGTGACGACCCTCCCACTCTGTCTGCCATATTCTCTCTCTTTGTTCTTGGTTCCTTATTAGGATGCCGGTGGGCGGAGTTGGGAGGGTCGTCAGCTACATGGGAAACACCTGGGCCCGGGTGTGTCCCAGGATAAATAGACCTCTTCCACATTGATTGGGAAGACTCTCTCCATGCAGACGCCTTGGTTGATTTCTGTTCTGGTAGTTTTGTGGCTTTTTGGTTATTTGCTTTGGCACCTTTCAACACCCTGCATTATTACATTCAGGCATGCAAAACACTCACACTACTGATTACTGATTACACACACCATTGTTCATTGTTCTTAGTTTACTTTATTTAATAAATATATATTTTGATAGTCCTTGTCTCCATGTTGTCTCCCTTTTGTTGCGAACTCTGAGCCGGTTCGTAACACACACAATAACCCATAATGAAAAAGCAAAAACATTTCTTTTTTGCACATTTATAAAAAACAGATACCTTATTTACATACGTATTCAGACTCTTTGCTATGAGACTCGAAATTGAGCTCAGGTGCATCCTGTTTCTATTGATCATCCTTGAGATGTTTGTACAACTTGATTGTAGAAACATAGTAAATTCAATTGATTGGACATGATTTGGAAAGGCACACACCTGTATATATAATGTCCCACACTTGACAGTGCATGTTAGAGCATAAACCAAGCGATGAGGTCAAAGGAATTGTCCGTAGTGTTCCGAAACATGATTGTGTCAAGGCACAGATCTGGGGAAGGGTACCAAAACATTTCTGTAGCATTGAAAGTCCCCAAGAACACAGTGGCCTCCATCATTCTTTGGAACCACTAAGCCTCTTCCTAGAGCTGGCCGCCCAGCCAAACTGAGCAATCAGGGGAGAAGGGCCTTGGTCAGGGAGGTGACCAAGAACCCGATGGTCACTCTGACAGAGCTCCAGAGTTCCTCTGTGGAGATGGGAGAACCTTCCAGAAGGACAACCATCTCTCCAGCATTCCACCGATCTTTGCCTTTGTGGTAGAGCAGCCAGACGGAAGCCACTTCTCACATGACAGCCCACTTGGAGGACTCTCAGACCATGAGGAAGAAGATTATCTGGTCTGATGAAACCAAGATTGAACTCTTGGGCCTGAATGCTGAATGTCATCTCCCGTCTGGATTACTGCAACTCCTACTGCAACTCCCTGTTGGCGGGGCTCCCTGCCTGTGCCATTAAACCCCTACAACTCATCCAGAATGCCGCCGCCAGTCTGGTGTTCAACCTTCCCAAGTTCTCTTACGTCACCCCGCTCCTCCGCACACTCCACTGGCTTCCAGTTGAAGCTCGCATCTGCTACAAGACCATGGTGCTTGCCTACGGAGCTGTGAGGGGAACGGCACCTCCGTACCTTCAGGCTCTGATCAGGCCCTACACCCAAACAAGGGCACTGTGTTCATCCACCTCTGGCCTGCTGGCCCCCCTACCTCTGCGGAAGCACAGTTCCCGCTCAGCCCAGTCAAAACTGTTTGTTGCTCTGGCACCCCAATGGTGGAACAAGCTCTCTCACGGCGCCAGGACAGCGGAGTCAATCACCACCTTCCGGAGACACCTGAAACACCACCTCTTTAAGGAATACCTGGGATAGGATAAAGTAATCCTTCTAACCCCCCCCCAAAAAAAAGAATGTAGATGTACTTGTTCCACTGGATATCATAAGGTGAATGCACCAATTTGTAAGTCACTCTGGATAAGGGCGTCTGCTAAATGACGTAAATGTAAAAATGTAAATGTAATGCTAAGCGTCACGGCAATGACTGGGAGACTAGTCAGGATCGAGGGAAAGATGAACGGAGCAAAGTACAGAGAGATCCTTGATGAAAACCTGCTCCAGAGCGCTCAGGACCTGACTGGGGCGACGGTTCACCTTCCAACAGGACAACGACCCTAAGCACACAGCCACGACAACAGTGGCATGGCTTCAGGCAGTGGTGTAAAGTACTTAAGTCGTTTTTTAGGATATCTGTACTTTACTATTTATATTTGTGACTACTTTTACTTTTACTTCACTATATTCCTTAAGATAATACTGTACTTTGTACCCCATATATTTTCCTTGACACCCAAAAGTACTCTTTACATTTTGAATGCTTAGCAGGACAGGGAAATAGTCAAATTCCCACACTTATCAACAGAACCTGCCTGGTCATCCCTACTGCCTCTGATCTGGAGGACTCACTGAACAGAGAACATCCCTGGTCATCCCCTGCCTCTGATCTGGAGGACTCACTGAACAGAGAACATCCCTGGTCATCCCTACTGCCTCTGATCTGGCAGACTCACTAAACAGAGAACATCCCTGGTCATCCCTACTGCCTCTGATCTGGAGGACTCACTGAACAGAGAACATCCCTGGTCATCCCTACTGCCTCTGATCTGGCAGACTCACTAAACAGAGAACATCCCTGGTCATCCCCTGCCTCTGATCTGGAGGACTCACTGAACAGAGAACATCCCTGGTCATCCCTACTGCCTCTGATCTGGCAGACTCACTAAACAGAGAACATCCCTGGTCATCCCTACTGCCTCTGATCTGGAGGATTCACTGAACAGAGAACAACCCTGGTCATCCCCTGCCTCTGATCTGGCAGACTCACTAAACAGAGAACATCCCAGTGTGCCCCTGGCTTTCCGTAAAAAACAAGAAAATGGTGTCATCTGGTTTGATTAATAAAAGGAATTTGGAATTATTTATACTTTTACTTTTGATACTTTTAGTCTTATACTCAAGTAGAATTTTTCTGGGTGACTTTTACTTTTACTTGTGTAATTTTCTATGAAGGTATCTTTACTTTTACTCAAGTATAACAGTTTGGTACTTTTTCCACCACTGGCTTCGGGACAAATCTCTGAATGTCCTTGAGTGGCCCAGCCAGAGCCCGGACTTGAACCCGATCAAACATCACTGGAGAGAACTGAAAATAGCTGTGCAGCGACACTCCCCATCCAACCTGACACAGCTTGAGAGGATCTGCAGAGAAGAATGGGAGACACTCCCAAACTACATGTGTGCAAAGCTTGTAGCGTCATACCCAAGAAGAGTTGAGGCTGTAATCGCTGCAAAAGGTGCTTCAACAAAGTACTGAGTAAAGGGTCTAAATACTTAGGTAAATGTGATATTTTAGTTCGCTATAAATTTGCAAACATTTCTAAAAAACAGTTTTTGCTTTGTCATTATGGGGTATTGTGTGTAGATCGATGAGGGAAACAAACAATTGAATCCATTTTAGAATAAGGCTGTATCGTAGCAAAAGGTGGAAAAAGTCAAAGGGGTCTGAATACTTTCCGAAGGGACTGTATGGTGCACTACTTTTGGTGGGCCCTTGTCAAATGCAGTGCACTATATAGGGAATAGAGTGCTGGGGATAGGGTGACATTCAGGACGCTTTATAAAACGTGTTTTATACGCTTTATAAGACAGATTTAGTCCATAGTGCATCATATCCATATGAGAGAACGCCAAGAGTGTGCAAAGCACTCATCCAGTCTACGGGTGGCTACTTTGAAAAATCTCAAATATATTTTAATTTGTTTAACACTTTTTGGGGTACTTCATGATTCCATATGAGTTATTTCATAGTTTTGATGTCTTCACTATTATTCTACAATGTAGAAAATAGTGAAAAATAAAGTAACACCCTTGAATGAGTAGGTGTGTCCAAACTTTTGACTAGTACTGTAGGTTAAGTCCATAGTGCATCATATCCAGCATGCACATAGCAGCTACTGAATCGACACCAGTTACATAACATCCAGGAGGGGAAAGATCATGACAGAGCTCTTATCACCTCAAGTGTTTTAGCCTTGGCTGCGTCCCAAATAGCATCCCTATAAAGTGCACAGCTTTTTTTTTAAAGAAGTGCATTAGGGCACCATTTGTGACTCAACCCATCAAGCCACTGCAGCCTCTAAAGTATGTCTGACACATAGAAACAAGGACACAGAAATCCTTGCATATTGTATGAGGCAGAAGGATTATGTAAGGGCTAGTCAATAGTCCTCCTGAAATATGTCTGTCTTTTAGCTCCAATAAAAATACTGTGGACTTAGATATTAGTCATTTGTTCATAACAACTTAATTTCAAGAAATACAAAACACGAATGTTCTAATATAATAGCACTGATGTTTTTCATAAGTGTCTAACTTTAGGATAGATAGAGTAATATAATAAGATGGGCTGTTGGCCTGTGAGCTAGATAGGGTTTAACAGTTATTTACATCTCAGTACTGTGATGGTAATACTGCGTGACAGCTAGGATATAAAATCAACTCGGTCCCCGCTGCAACCAAGTATTTATCTTTAAAGCATCACATTTTGATGCCATGAACATTTTAAAATGATGACAAGCCTTCTCCTTTAAAAAAAAATCTTGAACAAAATATAATTTCATGCTGGATTAGCTGTATTGACCAGCAGCAGGAGAGAACAATAATCTATATGCTACTAGCCTCCGGGCTGTAAGATCTTCATCAGGGCAACACTCCCTCTTGTGTGTGTGTGTGTGTGTGTGTGTGTGTGTGTGTGTGTGTGTGTGTGTGTGTGAGCGTGAGCGTGTCTATGTTAACAGATGTGTGTTAGCATGTATGTTTTTGTGTGTGTGTGTGTGTGTGTGTGTGTGTGTGTGTGTGTGTGTGTGTGTGTGTGTGTGTGTGTGTGTGTGTGTGTGTGTGTGTGTGTGTGTGTGTGTGTGTGTGTGTGTGTACAGTAAGAGCCTACAGTAAGATAGCCTAAACAATGTAGACAAATTATAGTTAGCTAGCCCAACCAATGTAGACAAATTACAGTTAGCTAGCCTAACCAATTCAGCTATTTCCTTACTGTGAAGGCCTTACATAGAGGGAACGGCACAGGTACAATAAATGCACTGAGCCACAATGTGGAACTTGATTTAAAGTTCACAAACAAGCATGTTTAGGGAATATACATAAGGCACTTAGTGCTTATAGTGGTGCAATAAGGAAGGTGATAATGATGGTATTTGAGGTCCTACTCCCCGTCACAGGTGTAGACAATTGCAGTTTAGTACAGGAACATCTCCGTTAGTATTATAATCAAATTACTTGTTGTTGGGGTTAAAACATGATAAGCACAGAATGGACTTCACATTATGACCTATAGCACTAGCTAGCTATTAGCGTGTTTTAAAATGGCCTCCAGGTAGACCAAACAACCTGCCTGGCACGACAACAGCATGGATGGAGCTGAGAGACAAGGAGGGCAGGATCAGTTAATGTCAATGTCTGTCATTAAAACACTTACCAGGGATAATTACATGGTGTGGTGTCATTAGCCAACTCAAAGCACTGTTTTCAGTCATGTGGGGGATGAGAGGGCAAGCAAGAGCCACCATCAATGTATCTGAGAGTATTATTTTTCTCTGATGGGCATTGGCCTGCGTTAGGGCTTTTAACCGATCGTAATCACTGAAGACCTACTGCACTGTTGTTGAATATGTCTAACTTCGATAGATATTGGATCAAAGTTATTTATGTCATATGGGATTCTGAGGCCCTAATCTCTCGTGGACAGATTCACGTGTTAAACAGGAAGTGACAACTTTTGAGAGAATTTTACTTCTTGTTAACCGAGATTACTGAGGCCCTGATGTCTTTTGACGTGTTGTAAATTAGCACTGAACCAACTGCAACCCATTCGATAGTATTATATACTGTCTGCACCACAACAACCATTGAATTCAAGACAACACAGAACTCACAGATATAAAGAAAATTACATATTTTTCATTGTGAGCCATTTTGCAGCAGAAGCATTCTGAGTGCTGGTGGTCCATCCTATAACGTTTGCATCCCTATGGTGTGTGATTCAAAATAACATTAAACAAAATCAGACAGATCTTCCAGTAGCTGTATTGAAAGGTCTCTTTGGCCAAACACTGCTCCGCAGCTAAACAGGGGGAAATGAAAAAGGAAATGAGGACAAAGTTATCATCGACAACAACAACAAAATTTGATCACAAAAAATGTGCTTTCAAAAAGCAGGATGTATTGCATTCACCCTCTACGTTATAGGTTTTGTTATCAGTAACTTGCAGCGTGGCTCTCTGCTCTTCTCTAGAGCTCTGGCTTAGTTCAGCGGGGAACAATGGCCTAGTGTAGAACTGGAACACAAGCAGCGTCACAGTGGGCTCAGTTCTGATGAGGACCACACAACACAACGTTCTGATGAGGACCACACAACAGAATGTTCTGATGAGGACCACACAACACAACAGAATGTTCTGATGAGGACCACACAACACAGTGTTCTGATGAGGACCACACCACACAACAGAATGTTCTGATGAGGACCACACAACACAACAGAATGTTCTGATGAGGACCACACAACACAACAGAATGTTCTGATGAGGACCACACAACACAACGTTCTGATGAGGACCACACAACACCAAATAACGTTCTGATGAGGACCACACAACACAAAATAATGTTCTGATGAGGACCACACAACGCAAAAGAATGTTCTGATGAGGACCACACAACACAACGTTCTGATGAGGACCACACAACACAATGTTCTGATGAGGACCACGCAACACAACGTTCTGATGAGGACCACACAACACAATGTTCTGATGAAGACCACACAACACAACAGAATGCTCCAATGAGGACCACACAACACAACACAATGTTCTGATGACGACCACACAACACAGTGTTCTGATGAGGACCACACAACACAACACAATGTTCTGATGAGGACCACACAACCCAACACAATGTTCTGACGAGGACCACACAACACAACAGAATGTTCTGATGAGGACCACACAACAAAACACAATGTTCTGATGAGGACCAGACAACACAATGTTCTGATGAGGACCACACAACACAATGTTCTGATGAGGACCACACAACACAATGTTCTGATGAGGACCACACAACACAATGCTCTGATGAGGACCACAAAACACAATGCTCTGATGAGGACCACAAAACACAATGCTCTGATGAGGACCACAAAACATAATGTTCTGATGAGGACCACACAACACAATGCTCTGATGAGGACCACAAAACATAATGTTCTGATGAGGACCAGACAACACAACACAATGTTCTGATGACGACCACACAACACAGTGTTCTGATACAGGACCACACAACACAACACAATGTTCTGATGAGGACCACACAACCCAACACAATGTTCTGACGAGGACCACACAACACAACAGAATGTTCTGATGAGGACCACACAACAAAACACAATGTTCTGATGAGGACCAGACAACACAATGTTCTGATGAGGACCACACAACACAATGTTCTGATGAGGACCACACAACACAATGCTCTGATGAGGACCACACAACACAATGCTCTGATGAGGACCACAAAACATAATGTTCTGATGAGGACCACACAACACAATGCTCTGATGAGGACCACAAAACATAATGTTCTGATGAGGACCACACAACACAATGTTCTGATGAGGACCACACACACACACAACACTCTTCTTATAAGTCCCCAGGTTAAAAGTGCTGCATGATGTAGGGAATAGGGTGCGATTTAGGACACACTCTCGGGGCGAACCCAGAACTGTCCCCAGGGCTCCGCCAGCTTCTCCGGGATCGGTCGCGTTACCGCACTGGACGCCTCGTGGCGCCCGTCTCCGCCACTCCGGATTCGGGGATCTGAACCCGACTCCCTTTCGATCGGCCGGCGGTGACGGAGGCCATCGCCCCTCCCTTCCGAACGGCGTTCGCCTTAACTGACTTTCTCTAACACTAAGCAGACTGGAAAAGTATTTAGTTTTAATTTAAAACACAGTTGTTTCAACAAATTATTATTAAGTAACCTGTTCCACAGTCTTTTTTTGTTAGTCAACTTTTTTTTTTCAGTCAAAGTGTTACTTAAACTTTAAAAAAATTGTTGGCCCAAACTTAGCTCCAACTTGAGAAAACTTAGGCAAAAAACTCTGTCAACTTAAAAGAAAACTCAGCAAAAAATAAATGTCCTCACTGTCAATTGCGTTTAATTTCAGCAAACTTAACATGTGTAAATATTTGTATGAACATAACAAGATTCAACAACTGAGACATAAACTGAACAAGTTCCACAGACATGTGACTAACAGAAATGGAATAATGTGTCCATGAACAAAGGTGGGGTCAAAATCAAAAGTAACCGTCAGTATCTGGTGTGGCCACCAGCTGCATTAAGTACTGCCATGAATCTCCTCCTCATGGAATACACCAGATTTGCCAGTTCTTGTTGTGAGATGTTACCCCACTCTTCCACCAAGGCACCTGCAAGTTCCCGGACATTTCTGGGGGGAATGGCCCTAGCCCTCACCCTCCAATCCGTCAGGTCCCAGACGTGCTCAATGAGATTGAGATCCGTGCTTTTCGCTGGTCATGGCAGAACATTGACATTCCTGTCTTGCAGGAAATAACGTACAGAACAAGCAGTATGGCTGGTGGCATTGTCATGCTGGAGGGTCATGTCAGGGTGAGCCTGCAGGAAGGGTACCACATGAGGGAGGAGGATGTCTTCCCTGTAACGCCCAGCATGGAGATTGCCTGCAATGACAACAAGCTCAGTCCGATGATGCTGTGACACACCGCCCCAGACCATGACGGACCCTCCACCTCCAAATCGATCCGAGTACAGGCCTCGGTGTAATGCTCATTCCTTTGACGATAAACGCGAATCCGACCATCACCCCTGGTGAGACAAAACCGCGACTCGTCAGTGAAGAGCACTTTTTGCCAGACCTGCCTTACAACAGACCTACAAGCCCTCAGTCCAGCCTCTCTCAGCCTATTGCGGAGAGTCTGAGCACTGTGCGTTCCTGGTGTAATTCGGGCAGTTGTTGTTGCCTTCCTGTACCTGTCCAGCAGGTGTGATGTTCGGATGTACCGATCCTGTGCAGGAGTTGTTACACATGGTCTGCCACTGCGAGGACGATCAGCTGTCTGTCCTGTCTCCCTGTAGCGCTGTCTTAGGCGTCTCACAGTACGGACATTGCAATTTATTGCCCTGGCCACATCTGCAGTCCTCATGCCTCCTTGCAGCATGCCTAAGGCACATTCATGCAGATGAGCAGGGACCCTGGGCATCTTTCTTTTGGTGTTTTTCAGTATGTAGAAAGGCCTCTTTAGTGTCCTAAGTTTTCATAACTGTGACCTTAATTGCCTACCGTCTGTAAGCTGTTAGTGTCTTAACGACCGTTCCACAGGTGCATGTTCATTAATTGTTAATGGTTCATTGAACAAGCATGGGAAACAGTGTTTAAACCCTTTACAATGAAGATCTGTGAAGTTATTTTGATTTTTATGAATTGTCTTTGAAAGACAGGGTCCTGGAAAAGCCGGTCGAATGCTACGGTCTAATGTTACGGTCTAATGCTACTAATGCTACGGTATTTTACTTGAGTTCCTGATAGGTTGATCAGAACTGTCAATCAAGACCATGTGTTTAAAACCTCTTTGGGCTAGGGGGCAGTATTTTCACGTCGGGATGAAAAGCGTGCCCAAAGTAAACTGCCTGTTACTCGGGCCCAGAAGCTAGGATATGCATATGCATGGTAGTATTGGATAGAAAACACTCTGACGTTTCTAAAACTGTTAACATAATGTATAACGGAACTGATTTTGCAGGCGAAACCCCAAGCACAATCCATCCAAGGAAAACATTTTTTGAGGTCATTATGTATTCCAATGACTTTGTATGGGAAACCTGATTTATTAGGGACCAGATTGCAGTTCCTATGGCTTCCACTAGATGTCAACAGTCTTTAGAAATTGTTCTATGTTTTTATTTTGAGAAAGGAAGAAGTAGTCCTATTCTTTCCATGTGTCACTCAAATGGACTCAAGTCTTTTGGTGTGTGTGAATAGGAGCACACTCCTCATTATTTTTCTCCGGTATTGGAAACAGTTTATTCCGTCTTAAATTGTATCGATTATTTACATTTTAGGGTACCTGAAGTTGGATTAGAAACGTTGTTTGAAATGTTTGGACCAAGTTTACAGGTAACTTATTAGATACTTTGTAGACATGTTGGGCGAGTTGGAACTGGTGTATTTCTGAATCAAACACGCCAAATAGATGGACATTTTGGGGATATAAAGAAGGAATTTATCGAGCAAAACGACCATTCATTGTGTCACTGAGACATTTGGGATTGCAAAAAGATGAAGATCTTCAAAGGTAAGGCATTTATTATATCGCTATTTCTGACTTTCGTGTCGCACCTGCCTGGTTGAAAAATGTTTTTCATGTTTTTGTATGCGGGGCGCTGTCCTCAGATAATCGCATGGTGTGCTTTCGCCGTAAAGCCTTTTTGAAATCTGACACAGCGGCTGGATTAACAAGAAGTTAAGCTTTATTTTTATGTATTACACTTGTATTTATATGAATGTTAAATATTTATATTTCTGTAGTTTGAATTTGGCGCTCTGCAATTTCACCAGCTGTTGTCAAATCAATCCCGCTAACGGGATTCGAGCATTAAAGGATCCCAAAGAGGTTTTAATTAAGGTCAGACCACGCTTCTAATGAAGGTTGGTACTCGTCAATGGACCTGACCTGGAATTGATTGACTGTACTGGTTTCCTTTTGGTCACGCGGACTGTGATATGTTCCGGGTAGCCTCTGAGAATAACATTGATGTATACACGGACATGGTGACTGAGTTCATCAGGAAGTGTATAGGGGATGTTGTTCCCACTGTGACTATTAAAACCTACCCAAACCAGAAACCGTGGATAGATGGCAGCATTCTAGCAAAACTGAAAGCGCGAACCATCGCATTTAGCCATGGCAAGGTGACTGGGAATATGGTCAAATACAAACAGTGTAGTTATTCCCTCCGTAAGGCAATCAAACAGGCATCCTGTCGGGCTGTATCACCGCCTGGTACGGCAACTGCACCGCCCACAACTGCAGGGCTCTCCAGAAGGTGGTGCGGTCTGCCCAACGCATCACCGGGGCCACACTGCCTGCCCTCCAGGACAGCTACAGCACCCGATGTCACAGAAAGGCCAAAAAGATCATCAAGGACATCAACCACCTGAGCCACGGCCTGTTTACCCCACTATCATCCAGAAGGCGAGGTCAGTACAGGTGCATCAAAGTTGGGCCCGAGACACTGAAAAACAGCTTCTATCTCAAGGCCATCCTGTTAAATAGCCATCACTAGCCGGCTACCACCCGGTTACTCAACCCTGCATCTTAAAGGCTGCTACCCTGTATACATAGACATGGAATCACTGGCCACTTTAATAATGTTTACATACTGCTTTACTCATCTCATATGTATATACTGTATTCTATACTACTGTATTTTAGTCAATGCCACTCCGACATTACTTGTCCTAATATTTGTATATTTCTTAATTAATTTATTTTACTTTATATTAGTGTGTATTGTTGTGAATTGTTAGATACTACTGCACTGTTCGAGCTAGGAACACAAGTATTTCACTAAATCCGCAATAACATCTGCTAAATACGTGTATGTGACCAATACAATTTGATTTAATTTCATTTGAACCTCTGGTGGAACTACAGTATTCTCTGAGTGGTCAGTTTCCTGTGAGCCGACATGGGGAATTTTCACAATTCTTTCTCCATTATTTATAGATTTAAAAAAAGGAAAGTTATGTTTCCACCTTGTATTTCATTTCGAGGTGAAGTCTGTTGAAGGGCACACGTTTGAAAACATAGAACAGTATTCCATCTGATTCTGCTTCAGCTGTTATTTCTGAGAAAGATATGAATAGACAGACAGTGGACAGACATGGGTCTTATCCCCAGGACACTCACCCATGATCAGCTACATGTCCCAACCCTGTTCCTGGAGAGATACTCTCCTGTAGGTTTTCACTCCAACCCTGTTCCTGGAGAGATACCCTCCTGTAGGTTTTAACTCCAACCCTGTTCCTGGAGAGATACCCTCCTGTAGGTTTTCACTCCCGCCCTGTTCCTGGAGAGCTACCCTCCTGTATGTTTTCGCTCCAGCCCTGTTCCTGGAGAGCTACCCTCCAGTAGGTTTTCACTCCAGCCCTGTTCCTGGAGAGATACCCTCCTGTAGGTTTTCACTCCAGCCCTGTTCCTGGAGAGAACCCTCCTGTATGTTTTCGCTCCAGCCCTGTTCCTGGAGAGATACCGTCCTGTAGGTTTTCGCTCCAACCCTGTTCCTGGAGAGCCACCCTCCTGTTGTTGTTCGCTCCAACGCTGTTCCTGGAGATATACCCTCATGTAGGTTTTAACTCCAACCCTGTTCCTGGAGAGATATCATCCTATAGGTTTTCACTCCAGCCCTGTTCCTGGAGAGATACCATCCTGTAGGTTTTAACTCCAACCCTGTTCCTGGAGAGCCACCGTCCTGTAGGTTTTCGCTCCAAACCCAGTTCTAACTAACCTGACTTATCTTATCAACCAGCTAATTATTAGAATCAGGTGAGCTAGATTAGGGTTGGAACGAAAACCTACAAGACAGTAGTGCTACACCAGAAGAGGGTTGGAGAGAACTGCCCTAGACACATGCTAGACCTTGAACAGAATATAGACCAGTTGAACAGAATATACGACATTGAAAGTGCACAGAGATGTTTTGAGTATCATCAAGGATGTGTGAGCATAACCTTTAGAGTTGCATTCAAAATGGCACCCTATTCCCTATGTAGTGCTCTACTTTTGACCAGAACCCTATGTAGTGCACTACTTTTGACCAGAGCCCTATGTAGTGCACTACTTTTGACCAGAGCCCTATGTAGTGCACTACCTTTGACCAGAGCCCTATACAGTGCGCTACATAGAGAATAAAGTGTCATTTGGAACGGGGAACATAACATTTATCATCCCATTTAAAGAACTAGGTTACAGCCTGGACTCTATCATGAGGCCTAATTATGTCATAAACGTGTAGAGGACAAGTGTCTTCACCCATTATAATCCATGAACAGTTTACACCAGTCACCATGCCTGATACAGCCCAGAACAGTATGACTACTAGATGATGCCAGTACAACTAAAGTAGTCCTCTCTGTAATACTTAATAGCGTATTGATGTACCCCTCCCTGCCAGTACAACTAAAGTTGTCCTCTCTGTAATACTTAATAGTGTATTGATGTACCCCTCCCTGCCTTGTAACTGACTAATCAATACATCTGAATGACAAGTGATGCGTCAACGCGACTACCCAGTTATGAAGAGATATCTCCTCATTAATGGCGAGGAGACTGCATTCTGTTACACTGCTGGTAGTATCTCTTGTTTTGGACGTTTCATTTGATGCGTTATGAACAGCTCTCAGTATATCATCCTTTATCCTCGTCAGTATTTATTGGCTCTGTGGTGGCCTTTCAAACACTGAGCTCTGATCCTGATGTCTCACCATCTGGCCTGTGTGTCTGGCCCTTAGTGGAAGAGACATGGGGGACATGAACACATGGACACAGACAGAGAGAGAGAGAGAAAGAGAGAGAGAGAGGGAGAGAGAGACAGAGAGAGAGAGAGAGAGAGAGAGAGAGAGAGAGAGAGAGAGAGAGAGAGAGAGAGAGAGAGAGAGAGAGAGAGAGAGAGAGAGATCAATCAGAGGACACAGGGCTATGGGGACTGTGCCACTGGGATTCTGCTCCAGTTGTAGACCCTAAAACAGCAGATGGTATGGATGCTAACAGGCCACAGTGAGACCTGGTCTCTGTCAGTCTGAAGTTACTGTTAGAACTATAGATGTGGTTGGTGTCAATCCAAGCCATAGAGGAAAGGGAAGAGTGTTTTTTCAGTGAGACAGTGCAGAACGTGAACAGGTGCAACTAGCAACGAAATTCATTGATTATTAATTCATTGATTAGCATCGCCGGAGCGTTTTCAGGGGTTTGGGGGGGTCGGGGGGTCGGGGGGTCAGTGGTTTGGGGGGTCGGGGGGTCAGGGGTTTGGGGGGGTCGGGGGGTCAGGGGTCGCTTTCAAAAGAAGGGAAAGAAAGACAATTAAAACTTTTACAAATAAAAAGATATGTCAACATCAATGAATTTATATACACCACACTTTAACAGTGCAGTCAGAGGGAGGGAGGGAGGGAGGGAGGGAGGGAGGGAGGGAGGGAGGGAGGGAGGGAGGGAGGGAGGGAGGGAGGGAGGGAGGGAGGGGAGGGAGGGAGGGAGGGAGGGAGGGGCCCAAGAGCCACAATCCATATTTATGTTTATTTATTTTCCCTTTTGTACTTTAACTATTTGTACATCGTTACAACATTGTATATATACATAATATGACATTTGAAATGTCTTTACTCTTTCGGAACTTCTGTGAGTGTAATGTTTACTATTTCACTTGCTTTGGCAATAAAGCCCTTCAATTGAGAGAGAGAGAGAGAGAGAGAGGGTGGGTGGAGAGAGGGGGTAGAGAGAGGGGGGGTAGAGAGAGAGAGGGGAGTTAGAGCAGGAGAGAAGGGGAGAGAGAAGGGGAGGGGGAGAGGGAGAGAGAGGGGGGTAGAGAGAGGGGGTAGAGAGAGAGGGGGGCACGGTAAAGAGAGCTAGAGAGGGGGTAGAGAGAGAGAGGGGGGTAGAGAGAGAGGAGGGGTAGAGAGAGAGAGGGGGTAGATAGAGAGAGGGTGGATAGAGAGAGGGAGAGAGAGAGAGAGGGGGTGAGAGAGAGGGGGAAAGAGCGAGAGGGGGAGGGAGGGAGGGGTAGGGAGAGGGGGAGAGAGAGTGAGGAGAGAGAGAATCAAGAGAGGGAGGAGAGAGAAAGGAGGGGGGAGAGAGAGGGGTAGAGAGAGGGGCGGGTAGGGAGGGAGGTAGAGAGAGGGGCGCGTAGGGAGGGGGGTAGAGAGGGGGGGCGTAGCGAGAGGGGGGGTACAGAGGGGGGATAGAGAGAGGGGGGTAGATAGAGGGGGGTAGATAGAGGGGGGGTGTAGAGAGAGGGGGGTAGAGAGGGGGCATAGAGAGAGGGGGGGTAGAGAGAGGGGGATAGATAGAGGGGGGTAGATAGAGGGGGGGCGTAGAGAGAGAGCCATGACAATGCTATAGCTGCAGCAGCAATCTGAGCTACAGAGATGCTGATGAGAACAGTTAAGACAGAACGGAGGGAGCCTTACAATGGCATTGAATTAAGGGGAGACAGGGGACATGCTTTTAATTTACAGGAGAATGAGGGAGCCAGCAGAACCAAATTACAGAGCAGGAACACAGTCTACTGATGCTGCCTCACATGCTGTGGAATAATATTAAACAAGTAAAGTATACTGAGTTGTCGCGGTGTCAATTTTGGGAACAGAGAGAAATTCATACGCTGCAATCTGTGAGCTACACAGTCAGCAGAATTATCAGAGCACTGTTCACACCGAGAGACAGAAGAGAAAGAAAGACATTGGCAGAAGACATTTGGTAACAGTTCTGTTCAAACTAAACACGCAAAGAGGAGCTGCACCATTTTTTGATGATGTAATGAGCAGCTGCATTGAACCCCGTCTCACTCTCTCGCTCTCTCTCTCTCTCTCTCTCCCTTTCTCTCTCTCTCTCTCTCTCTCTCTCTCTCTCTCTCTCTCTCTCCCTTTCTCTCTCTCTCTCTCACTCACTCATGCTCTCCCTCTCTCCCTTTCTCTCTCTCTCTCTCTCTCTCTCTCTCTCTCTCTCTCCCTTTCTCTCACTCTCTCTCACTCACTCATTCTCTCTCTCTCTCGCTCCCTTTCTCTCTCTCTCTCTCTCTCTCTCTCTCTCTCTCTCTCTCTCTCTCTTTCTCCCCTTTCTCTCACTCTCTCTCTCTCTCTCCCTTTCTCTCACTCTCTCTCTCTCTCTCTCTTTCTCCCTTTCTCTCACTCTCTCTCTCTTTCTCCCTTTCTCACTCTCTCTCACTCACTGACGCTCTCTCTCTCTCTCTCTCTCTCCCTTTCTCTCACTCACTCACTCACGCTTTCTCTTTCTCTCTCTCTCTCTCTCTCTCTCTCCCTTTCTCTCACTCACTCTCTCTCTCTCTCCCTACCTCATTCTCTCTCTCTCCCCCCTCTGTCTCTCCCACTCTCTCACACACACATACACACTCCATTGTAGACCGTAAGGGCTTCTCCTGGTCCCTTCCCTATACAGACTCCATCTTCCTGGGAAGAGAAGAAAGCCTGTAAATCTTGTTGAGCTCAGCGAGGATGGAGCCGCACACCGTATATGAATGCAGCATTAACCCCGGGGGGCGGGGTCTTCCAAACTCCCTAATCATATGGAACTATTGTTTAGAACGTGCAGTGACATCACAATAGAGACATGACTCATAGTAGATCATTCTTAACCCGTCAGACCTTCTCTTTCCACACATAAACAAATGTCAACTAATCATGATGCTACCAAAACAAACTGCACTACAGTACTGCAGCATAGTATACTATAGCTGGAGCGTATTCATATGCCACTGAATGTCTGTCAACCAACACACAAACATAAGCAGTGCAGACTAGGTCTCTGTCCTTAATGGAACCCTATTCACTACATAGTGTACTGTCGCACCCTGATCTGTTTCACCTGTCTTTGTGCTTGTCTCCACCCCCCCCCCCCCCCCCCCCCCCACCAGCGTGTCTCCCATCTCACCCCATTATCCCCTGTGTATTTATACCTGTGTTTTCTGTTTGTCTGTTGCCAGTTCATCTTATCCCGTCAAGTCCCACCAGCGTGTTCCTGTGTTTCATGTGCTCTAGTTTTTGTTTCTCTTCCCAGTTCTGACCTTTCTGCCTGTCCTGACGCTGACCCTACCTGCCATCCTGTACCTGCCTGAATTTGATTTGGATTACGAATCTTGATACTGTACTACTTTGGACCAGGGCCCATCAATCCACACAACTTTAGGTACACAGCCCCCTGTTCAAACAAAACACATGCAAAGAGAAGCACCCTATTCCTTATATAGCGCACTGCTTTTGACCAGAGCCCTATTGATATGAAGTGGACTAAAGCCTGTAGGAAATAAGATGTCATTTGGAATGTAGCCTGTCTCAAATGAAAGGTATGGCTGACTTTTCCAGGCTGCTAAGTTCCATTACAAGCCATCTGCTTCTCCAACTGATTGTTGTTGGCTGCTTGGATGAGGGGCGTGTCCTGCGTGCTTAAGTTGAGCCCTCAGTCACCAACTCACTTCTATTACTTTCAATGGTTTTCTGACTTGTTTTGTCTCCCTTGGTTGGAACTATTTATTTATCTAACTGTAGATTCTATATTGAGGACTGCAGCAAAACATGGGCCATTTGATTAAGATGAAAGCAGTAACTCGAAGAACTGTGTGTGTGTGTCCGTGTGTGCATGTGCGTCGCTGTGTGCATGTCTGTGTGTGTGTGTGTGTATGTGTGTGCAACACAAATAAAACAATGTACCCTAAATATCCATTGGTAATCGTACACCAACTATTTGACCGCAAACTTGCAAAGGCAAAGGGACGCTGACAGTGTTCCCAATGTTTTGTGACAAGGTAATACTGCCCCCCTGTGGTGCTGCAGTAGCACACTAGCTGTCCTGCAGTAGTCCAAACAGAGGATGGAGGGTCCCAGAAGCAATGGGATGATCTCATACTGTAATACTGTGAAAGGTTAAACCAAGGCCAAATTCCCAATATAGTGCACTATATATCTACACTACCGGTCAAAAGTTTTAGAACACCTTCTCATTCAAGGGTTTTTCTTTATTTTTACTATTTTCTACATTGTAGAATAATAGTGAAGACATCAAACTAGGAAATAACACATATGGAATCATGTAGTAACCAAAAAAGTGTTAAACAAATCAAAATATATTTTATATTTCAGATTCTTCAAATAGCTACCCTTTGCCTTGATAACAGTTTTGCACAATGTTGGCATTCTCTCAACCAGCTTCACCTGGAATGCTTTTCCAACAGTCTTGAAGGAGTTCCCACATGTGCTGAGCACTTGTTAGCTGCTTTTCCTTCACTCTGCGGTCTGACTGTCACGACTCCTACCGTAGGTAGCTCCCCCTCCTGTTCGGGTGGCGCTCGGCGGTCGTCGTCGCCGGCCTACTAGCTGCCACTGATTTCCTTTTCCCCCTTTTTGTTGATTGTGTGCACCTGTTTTTGGTTTGGGCTGATTAGCTGGGCTATTTTAGCCAGGAGGCCCGCCTGCTCTGTGTGCGGGATTGTTTGGTACTGTATTGCTTGTGTATGCACGCTCATTTATATTTTTGAAGTGCGTATGTTGCGCCGACCTGTTTTTGTCCCATGTGTTTGGGCACGTTTGTTTTGGTGTGCGCTCTAGTTCGCTGTTGGGGCGGCTTGTGTTTTGCCGTTGTGTGTTAAATAAATAACACTACCCTGCATTCTCTGCCTCCTGCTCCTGCTCCTGACTCTGCACCCACTACGCCCTAGCGTTACACTGACTCATCCCAAACCATCTCAATTTGGTTGAGGTCGGGGGATTGTCGAGGCCAGGTCATCTGATGCAGCACTCCATCACTCTCCTTCTTGGTCAAATAGCCCTTACATAGCCTGGAGTTGTGTTGGGTCATTGTCCTGTTGAAAAACAAATGATAGTCCCCCTAAGTGTAAACCAGATGAGCCATGCTGGTTAAGTGTGCCTTGAACTCTAAATAAATCACAGACAGTGTCACCAGCTAAGCACCCCCACACCATCACACCTCCTACTACATGCTTCACGGTGGGAACCACACATGCAGAGGTCATCTGTTCACCTACTCTGCATCTCATAAAGACACTCCGGTTGGAACCAAAAATCTCAAATTTAGAATCATCAGACCAAATGACAGATTTCCACCGGTCTATTGTCAATTGCTTGTATTTCTTGGCCCACGCAAGTCTCTTCTTATTATTGGTGTCCTTTAGTAGTGGTTTCTTTGCAGCAATTCGACCATGAAGGCCTGATTCACGCAGTCTCGTATGAACAGTTGACATTGAAATGAGTCTGTTACTTCAACTCTGTGAAGCATTTATTTGGGCTGCAATCTGAGGCTGGTAACTCTAATGAACTTATCCTCTGCAGCAGAGGAAACTCTGGGTCTTTCGTTCCTGTTATAGCGCTTGATGGTTTTTGCGACTGCACTTGAAGAAACTTTCAAAGTTCTTGAAATTTTCCGGATTGACTGACCTTTATGTCTTAAAGTAATGGATTGTCGTTTCTCTTTGCTTATTTGAGCTGTTCTTGCCATAATATGGACTTGGTATTTTACCAAATAGGGCTATTTTCTGTATACCACCCTTACGTTGTCCCAACCAAACTGATTGGCTCAAACACATTAAGAAGGAAAGAAATTCCACAAATTAACATTTAACAAGGCACCACTGTTAATTGAAATGAATTCCAGGTGACTACCTCATGAAGCTGGTTGAGAGAATGCCAAGAGTGTGCAAAGCTGTCATCAAGGCAAAGGGTGGCTACATTGAAGAATATCAAATATATACACTTTTTTTGGTTACTACATGATTCCATATGTGTTATTTCATAGTTTTGATGTTTTCACTATTATTCTACAATGTATAAAATAGTAAGAATAAAGAAAAACCCTTGAGTGAGTGGGTGTGTCCAAACTTTTGTTTTGTACTGTATATGGATAGGCTGCCATTTGGGACGTAACCTAAAGACAGATAACAGTCTGCAGTAAATACCTCTGGTTCTCTCTCTCTCTGCCTCTCAGATCAAACATCTAGCTACATCAGAAGAAAGTCCAAGGTGTGTTTTTGAAAGCTGAAAATTAAGGAAAAAACAACCTCTACTTGGATCTGTCTATGTGAAGCTATCCACACCCAGACACTTGGATCTATCTATACAGTTCCTTCAGAAAGTATTCAAACCCCTTGACTTTTTCAAAATTTTGTTACGTGCAATGGAGATGTTGAGAGTCGAGAAGCAGGTGAAACGTTTAATAAAACAACAAACATGGAACGAGTCAACATAACAATAGTGTCTACGCATAAACACAGGAACAATGCTGACTGGGGAAAGAACCTAAGGGAGTGCCAGATTAAGGGGAGGTAATAAGGGAGGTAATGGAGTCCAGGTGTGTCTGATGATGACGTGCAGGTGTGAGTAATGATTGATGCCAGGTGTGAGTAATGATAGATCCCAGGACCGGTGGTTAGTATACGAGCGACGTCGAACGCCGAAGGGGAGGAGCTGGAGTAGATGTGACATTTCATTACAGCCTTATTCTAAAATGGATTAAATAAATAAAAATCTGCAGCAATCTACACACAATACCACATAATGACAAAGCGAAAACAAGTTTTTTGAAATTTTACCACATTTATTTCAAATAGAAAACAGAAATACTTTATTTACATAAGTATTCAGACCCTTTAATATGAGACACATATTGAGCTCAGGTGCATCCTGTTTCCATTGATCATCCTTGAGATGTTTCTACAACTTGATTGGAGTCCACCTTTGGTAAATGTAGTTGATTGGACATGATTTGGAAAGGCACACAACTGTCTATAAAAGGTCCCACAGTTGACAGTGCATGTCACAGCAAAAACCAAGCCTTGAGGTCAAAGGAATTGTCCATAGAGCTCCGAGACAGGATTGTGTCGAGGCACAGATCTGGGGAAGGGTACCTCAAATAATTCTGCAGCATTCACCCAAGAACACAGTGGCCTCCATCATTTTTAAATGGAAGAAGTTTGGAACCACCAACACTCTTCCTAGAGCTGGCCTTTGGGAGACTTTCAAAGCTGTATTACGGGGAAAGATCCTTTCTTACAATTCTCATTATGTCAAATAAAGAAAACTGAAACATCAGGAACTGGTGTACTCAATCCTGGCAATAGACTGCCAATATTCAACTTCACCATCCTCTGAATTACAGTTTACAATTACAGGAAGGATTCCCAGATGGCATAGCAGTCAGACGTCCTTTGTCCTCGTCTTGTCGTGTCCCGTGTATATATATATTTACATCCTTTCTTCGCATATCTTTTTATATATATTTTTTTCTAAAAACTCAACTTCAAAACACTCTCCTGCAACCCGCCTCACCAATTTAAAAAAAAAAGTATTATTCACCTCAAATCTGAAATCCACAACAGAAGCTAGACATGAATTAGCCAGAAGTTAGCCAGAAGTTAGCCAGTTCACACGTTAGTATTCAGCTAACCACGGTTGGCGGTCATCAGCTATCCCTTAGCTCGAAAAGCTATCGGCAGTTTTGTACAACGCGACTCAGACCAGAGCATACCGGACCTATTTTTCTCTCCATATCCCTGGATTTCTACCGCAAGCTCTGGACATTTACACCTGGATCTTGCAGCTAGCTAGCTGCTCACTGAGTGACTATTGGCTAACGTTGGTCCCAGAGCAAACATAAATTATTCCGGAGTTAGCCAGCTGAAGAGTTCCATCAGCCACTCCTGGGCTACAATCACCTATCCGGACCCGTTTTACTGCCGATGCGGAGCCCCACTGGGCCTTCACGACTGGACTACCGACGTTTTCTGCCCGAGGGAGTTATTCAACTGGCCCCTCCGTGGCGAAGTAACCTGAACGCCCATCTGCGGCCCGCTAATCGTTAGCTGTCTTATCGGCTGCTACCTGAATAGGTCTATCGGACAATTTTCTTGGGCCACTATAACTATTTTGCGAATTGGATTGGTCCCCTCTACCACACGGAACCCCACTAATCTACCGACGGAAACACACGAGGTGGCTAAAAACAGACCTCCATCTTCTGCCAGCTTAACAGACCTCCATCTTCTGCCAGCTTGCTACCCATGGCCTGGCTAGCTGTCTGATTCGCCGTGACCCCAACCAACCTCACTACTCACTGGACCCTTAAGATCACTCGGCTAAGCATGCCTCTCCTTAATGTCAATATGCCTTGTCCATAGCTGTTCTGGTTAGTGTTTATTGGCTTATTTCACTGTAGAGTCTCTAGCCCTGCTCATTATACCATTATACCTTATGACATCACCTGGTTTCAATGATGTTTCTAGAGACAATATCTCTCTCATCATCACTCTTCCCTAGGTTTACCTCCACTGTATTCACATCCTACCATACCTTTCTCTGTACATTGTACCTTGAAGCTATTTTATCGCTCCAAGAAACCTGCTCCTTTTACTCTCTGTCCCGGACGTCATAGACGACCAATTATCATAGCTTTGTACCCTTATCCTACTCCTCCTCTGTTCCTCTGGTGATGTAGAGGTGAATCCAGGCCCTGTAGTGCCTAGCTCCACTCTTATTCCCCAGGCGCTCTCTTTTGATGACTTTTGTAACCGTAGTAGCCTTGGTTTCATGCATGTTAACATTAGAAGCCTCCTCCCTAAGTTTGTTTTATTCACTGCTTTAGCACACTCTACCAACCCGGATGTCCTAGCCGTCTCTGAATCCTGGCTTAGGAACACCACCAAAAACTGTGAAATTTCCATCCCTAACTACAACATTTTCAGACAAGATAGAACGGCCAAAGGGACGGTGTTGCAATCTACTGCAGAGATAGCCTGCAGAGTTCTGTCCTACTATCCAGGTCTGTACCCAAACAATTTGAGCTTCTACTTTTAAAATCCACCTCTCTAAAAACAAGTCTCTCACTGTTGCCACCTGATATATACCACCCTCTGCCCCCAGCTGTGCTCTGGACACCATATGTGAACTGATTGCCCCCCATCTATCTTCAGAGCTCGTGCTGCTAGGTGACCTAAACTGGGACATGCTTAACACCCCAGCCATCCTACAATCTAAGCTTGATGCCGTCAATCTCACACAAATTATCAATGAACCTACCAGGTACCACCCCAAAGCCGTAAACACGGGCACCCTCATAGATATCATCCTAACCAACTTGCCCTCTAAATACACCTCTGCTGTTTTCAACCAAGATCTCAGCGATCACTGCCTCATTGCCTGCATCTGTAATGGGTCAGCGGTCAAATTACCTCCACTCATCATTGTCAAACGCTCCCTGAAACACTTCAGCGAGCAGGCCTTTCTAATCGACCTGGCCCGGGTATCCTGGAAGGATATTGACCTAATCCCATCAGTAAAGGATGCCTGGTTATTTTTTTTAAATGCCTTCCTCACCATCTTAAATAAGCATGCCCCATTCAAGAAATTTAGAACCAGGAACAGATATAGCCCTTGGTTCTCTCCAGACCTGACTGCCCTTAACCAACACAAAAACATCCTGTGGCATTCTGCATTAGCATCGAACAGCCCCCGTGATATGCAACTTTTCAGGTAAGTTAGAAACCAATATACACAGGCAGTTAGAAAAGCCAAGGCTAGCTTTTTCAAGCAGAAATTTGCTTCCTACAACACAAACTCTAAAAAGTTCTGGGACACTGTAAAGTCCATGGAGAATAAGAACATCTCCTCCCAGCTGCCCACTGCACTGAGGATAGGAAACTCCGTCACCACCGATAAATCCACTATAATTGAGAATTTCAATAAGCATTTTTCTACGGCTGACCATGCTTTCCACCTGGCTACCCCTACAGCGGTCGACAGCACTGCACCCCCCACAGCAACTCACCCAAGTCTTCCCCATTTCTCCTTCTCCCAAATCCAGTCAGCTGATGTTCTGAAAGAGCTGCAAAATCTGGACCCCTACAAATCAGCCGGGCTAGACAATCTGGACCCTTTCTTTCTAAAATTATCTGCCGAAATTGTTGCAACCCCTATTACTAGCCTGTTCAACCTCTCTTTCGTATCGTCTGAGATTCCCAAAGATTGGAAAGCAGCTGCAGTCATTCCCCTCTTCAAAGGGGGGGACACTCTTGACCCAAACTGCTACAGACCTATATCTATCCTACCCTGCCTTTCTAAGGTCTTCGAAAGCCAAATCAACAAACAGATTACCGACCATTTCGAATCCCACCACACCTTCTCCGCTATGCAATCTGGTTTCAGAGCTGGTCATGGGTGCACCTCAGCCACGCTCAAGGTCCTAAACGATATCGTAACTGCCATCAATAAGAAACAATACTGTGCAGCCATATTCATTGACCTGGCCAAGGCTTTCGACTCTGTCAATCACCACATCCTCATCGGCAGACTCAATAGCCTTGGTTTCTCAAATGATTGCCTCGCCTGGTTCACCAACTACTTCTCTGATAGAGTTCAGTGTGTCAAATCGGAGAGCCTGTTGTCCGGGCCTCTGGCAGTCTCTATGGGGGTGCCACAGGGTTCAATTCTTGGGCCGTCTCTCTTCTCTGTATACATCAATGATGTCACTCTTGCTGCTGGTGAGTCTCTGATCCACCTCTACACAGATGACACCATTCTATATACTTCTAGCCCTTCTTTGGACACTGTGTTAACAACCCTCCAGACGAGCTTCAATGCCATACAACTCTCGTTCCGTGGCCTCCAACTGCTCTTAAATACAAGTAAAACTAAATGCATGCTCTTCAACCGATCGCTGCCTGCACCTGCCCGCCCGTCCAGCATCAGTACTCTGGACGGTTCTGACTTAGAATATGTGGACAACTACAAATACCTAGGTGTCTGGTTAGACTGTAAACTCTCATGCCAGACTCACATCAAACATCTCCAATCCAAAGTTAAATCTAGAATTGGCTTCCTATTTCGCAACAAAGCATCCTTCACTCATGCTGCCAAACATACCCTCATAAAACTGACCATCCTATCGATCCTCGATGTAATTTACAAAATAGCCTTCAATACCCTACTCAATAAATTGGATGCAGTCTATCACAGTGCCATCCGTTTTGTCACCAAAGCCCCATATACTACCCACCCTGTGACCTGTACGCTCTCGTTGGCTGGCCCTCGCTTCATACTCGTCGCCAAACCCACTGGCTCCAGGTCATCTACAAGACCCTGCTAGGTAAAGTCCCCCCTTTTCTCAGCTCACTGGTCACTATAGCAGCACCCACCTGTAGTAGGCGCTCCAGCAGGTATATCTCTCTGGTCACCACCAAAGCCAATTCCTCCTTTGGCCGCCTCTCCTTCCAGTTCTCTGCTGCCAATGACTTGAACGAACTACAAAAATCTCTGAAACTGGAAACACTTATCTCCCTCATTAGCTTTAAGCACCAGCTGTCAGAGCAGCTCACAGATCACTGCACCTGTACATAGCCCATCTATATTGTAGCCCAAACAACTTCCTCTTCTACTACTGTTTTTTATTTATTTATTTATTTATTTATTTATTCATTTGTTTTGCTCCTTTGCACCCCATTATTTATATTTCTACTTTGCACTTTCTTCCAATGCAAATCTACCATTCCAGTGTTTTACTTGCTATATTGTATTTACTTTGCCAGCATGGCCTTTTTTTGCCTTTACCTCCCTTATCTCACCTCATTTGCTCACATTGTATATAGACTTATTTTTATACTGCATCATTGATTGTATGTTTGTTTTACTCCATGTGTAACTCTGTGTTGTTGTCTGTGTCGAACTGCTTTGCTTTATCTTGGCCAGGTCGCAATTGTAAATGTGAACTTGTTCTCAACTTGCCTACCTGGTTAAATAAAGGTGAAATAAAATAAAATAAAACAGTTGAAGTCAGAAGTTTACATACCCTCTCTCTCCCTCTCCTGTTCCCCTCTACGTACAGCCCCTCTCTCTCCCTCTCCTGTCCCTCTCTACGTACAGCCCCTCTCTCTCCCTCTCCTGTCCAGAGAAACAGAAAGACAGAGACAGACAGACAAACAGACCAAGAGAGAAATAGGAGACAGAGAAAGACAGATAAAAAGAGAGTATGAGAAACAGTTGAAGTCGGAAGTTTACATATACTTAGGATGGAGTCATTAAACCTCGTTTTTCAACCACTTCACAAATTTCTTGTTAACAAACTATAGTTTTGGCAAGTCGGTTAGGACATCTACTTTGTGCATGACACAAGTCATTTTTCCAACAATTGTTTACAGACAGATAATTTCACTTAGAATTCACTGTATCACAATTACAGTGGGTCAGAAGTTTACATGCACTAAGTTGACTGTGCCTTTAAACAGCTTGGAAAATTCCAGAAAATAATGTCATGGCTTTAGAAGCTTCTGATAGGCAAATTGACATAATTTGAGTCAATTGGAGGTGTACCTGTAGATGTGGAAACTCAGTGCCTCTTTGCTTGACATCATGGGAAAATCTAAAGAAATCATCCAAGACCTCCACAAGTCTGGTTCATCCTTGGGAGCAATATCCAAATGCCTGAAGGTACCACGTTCATCTGTACAAACAAAGTACGCGATTATAAACACCATGGGACCACGCAGCCATCATACTGCTCAGGAAGGAGATGCGTTCTGTCTCCTAGAGATGAACATACTTTGGTTTAAAAAGTGCAAATCAATCCCAAAACAACAGCAAAGGACCTTGTGAAGATGCTGGAGGAAACAGGTACAAAAGTATCTATATCCACAGTAAAACGAGTCCTATTTCGACATAACCTGAAAGTTCGCCACAAAAAAAAAGCCAGACTACAGTTTGCAACTGCACATGGGGACAAAGATAGTACTTTTTGGAGAAATGTCCTCTGGTCTGATGAATCAAAAATAAAACTGTTTGGCCATAATGACCATCGTTATGTTTGTGTCACAGTATCCACAGAAGGTGGCGCCCCTCCCCGGTCGGGCGGCGCTCGGCGGTCGTCGTCGCCGGCCTACTAGCTGCCACCGATCTATGTTTCTGTGTTGTTTGGTTTTGTCTGTCTAGGTCTGCACCTGTTCTTTGTTTGTAATTAGTGTGGGGGGGTATTTAGTTTGTCCTTTTTGTTCAGGTATTCATGCGAGATTGTTTTGTGTCTGTTCGGAGGGCTGTTTGTATTTTTGAAACGCTGACTGTTTGTTGCAGCGTTCTGTGGAGCTGTCACTTATATTGCCGGGCTGCGCCCCGTTCGCTTTTCGTTATTTTGGAGTTGTGCTCCTGTCAGGTGTTTTTACGCACCCTACATTGCGGCTACCTATTTTTTCCAAACAGTGTTTATTAAACATCTGTGTTTATTGGACCTCCGTCTCCTGCAATTGACTCTGCCCCTTCCTGCTACACTAGATAGCCGTAACAGTTTGGAGGAAAAAGGGGGAGGCTTGCAAGCCGAAGAACACCATCCCAACCAAGAAGCACGGATGTGGCAGCATCATGTTGTGGGGGTGCTTTGCTGCAGGAGGGACTGGTGCACTTCACAAAATAGATGGCATCATGTGGATGAAAATCTGGTGGATATATTGAAGCAACATCTCAAGACATCAGTCAGGAAGTTAAAGCTTGTTTTCAAATGGGTCTTCCAAAATTGACAATGTCTCCAAGCAAAGTTGTGGCAAAATGGCTTAAGGACAACAAAGTCAAGATATTGGAGTGGCATCACAAAGCCCTGACCTCAATCTCATAGAAAATTTGTGGGCAGAACTGAAAAAGCAGGTGCGAGCAAGGAGGCCTACAAACCTGACTCAGTTACACCAGCTCTGTCAGGAGGAATGGGCCAAAATTCACCCAACTTATTGTGGGAAGCTTGTGGAAGGCTACCCGAAATGGTTGACCCAAGTTAAGCAATTTAAAGGCAATGCTACCAAATACTAATTGAGTGTATGTAAACTTCTGACCCACTGGGAATGTGATGAAAGAAATAAAAGCTGAAATAAATCATTTTCTCTACTATTATTCTGACATTTCACATTCTTAAAATAAAGTGGTGATCCTAACTGACCTTAAACAGGGAATTTTTACTAGGATTAAATATCAGGAATTGTGAAAAGCTGAGTTTAAATGTACTTCGCTAAGGTGTATTTAAACTTCTGGCTTCAACTGTATATGCAGAGAGGCTGAAACTTCAAACTCAATGTAATCTGCTCATAAAGCAGAGTTTCTGTGGCAACGAACAAAGGGGACGTCCTACGAATATGGTGACAAGACCAGATAAGGTGACAAGGCCAGATATGGTGACAAGGCCAGCTGCCTTTTGGCACACCAACTTAAAGGCCAGTCAATATCTCATCTTATCTCTCAGCTATATGACTCCTCCCGTAATCTTACAAGTGATCCCTCTAATATTAATTCAAATCAAATCAAATTTATTTATATAGCCTTTCTTACATCAGCTGATATCTCAAACTGCTGTACTGAATCCCAGCCTAAAACCCCAAACAGCAAGCAATGCAGTTGTAGAAGCACGGTGGCTAGGAAAAACTCCCTAGAAAGGCCAAAACCTAGGAAGAAACCTAGAGAGGAACCAGTCTTTGAGGGGTGGCCAGACCTCTTCTGGCTGTGCCGGGTGGAGATTATAACAGAACATGGCCAAGATGTTCAAATGTTCATAAATGACCAGCATGGTCAAATAATAATAATCACAGTTGTCGAGGGTGTAACAAGTCAGCACCTCAAGAGTAAATGTCAGTTGGCTTTTCATAGCCGATCATTGAGAGTACCTCTACCGCTCCTGCTTTCTCTAGAGAGTTGAAAACAGCAGGTCTGGGACAGGTAGCACGTCCGGTGAACAGGTCAGGGTTCCATAGCCACAGGCAGAACAGTTGAAACTGGAGCAGCAGCACGGCCAGGTGGACTGGGGACAGCAGGGAGTCATCACGTCAGGCATGGTCCTAGGGCTCAGGTCCTCCGAGAGAGAGAAAGAGAGAAAGAGAGAATTAGAGAGAGCATGCTTAAATTCACACAGGACACCGGATAAGACAGGAGAAATACTCCAGATATAACAGACTGACCCTAGCCCCCCGACACTTACTGCAGCATGAATACTGGAGGCTGAGACAGGAGGGGTCAGGAGACACTGTGGCCCCATCCGACGATACCCCCAGACAGGGCCAAACAGGAAGGATATAACCCCACCCACTTTGCCAAAGCACAGCCCCCACACCACTAGAGGGATATCTTCAGCCACCAACATACCATCCTGAGACAAGGCCGAGTATAGCCCACAAAGATCTCTGCCACGGCACAACCCAAGGGGGGGCGCCAACCCAGACAGGAAGACCACGTCAGTGACTCAACCCACTCAAGTGACGCACCCCTCCTAGGGACGGCATGGAAGAACACCAATAAGCCAGTGACTCAGCCCCTGTAATAGGGTTAGAGGCAGAGAATCCCAGTGGAGAGAGGGGAACCGGCCAGGCAGGCACTGCAAGGGCGGTTCGTTGTTCCAGAGCCTTTCCGTTCACCTTCACACTCCTGGGCCAGACTACACTCAATCATAGGACCCACTGAAGAGATGAGTCTTCAGTAAAGACTTAAAGGTTGAGACCGAGTCTGCATCTCTCACATGGGTAGGCAGACTATTCCATAAAAATGGAGCTCTATAGGAGAAAGCTCTATAGGAGAAATTCAACTTTCGTGTCATTTTATTCAAACCTCTACAAATCCAAACCCCCGTCACATAATTCGGCTATGACAACTTTTTAGATAACGTGGATATCCCTTCCATTGATATAGACTTGAGTAAAGTTCTGGATAACACTCTGCATCTTGATGAGATAACAAAGGGCTCAAAAGTTAATGCAAAGCGTCAAGGCCCCTGGCTCTGATGGCTTCCCCGTCGATTTTTACTATTAGATATGTTCACCGACTCGTTATCACAGGGCTCTCTCCCACCGACGCCAACTCAAGCCCCCATCTCACTTATACTCAAGAAAGACAAAGATCCGGCTGAATGTGGTGGATATCGGCACATTTTACTGTTGAACGCTGATGTTAAACTATTAGCTAAGGTTCTAGCATGCCGGTGGGAACCCTGCCTTCAGGATGTCATATCTGATGATCAAACGGGTTTCATCAAAGGATGACAACTGTTTTCCAATGTACTCCAACTTTTGAACATTTTATTCTCTCCTGTCGCTCCAGACCCCAAAATTGTTGTTTCTCATGATGCGTTGAAGGCTTTCAACCGGGTGGAGTGGGATTATTTATTTAAGATTTTGGGAAGATTTGGTTTTGGGACCAATTTCATCTCATGGATACGACTGCTCTATTCTGCTCCTACGGCTAACGTACACACAAACTCTCAACATTCAAAATACTTTCCCCTCTCTAGAGGGACTCGTTAAAGGTGCACTATGGTCCCCGCTCCTTTTTGCACTTGCGATAGAACCGCTTTCCTTGGCCTTAAAATTATCATCATCATTCACTGGAATCCACCAAGCTGGTGAAGAGCACAAAGTGTCACTGTACAGTATGCAGATAATCTACTACTATATATCACTAAGGCTGTGAACTCTGTCGATAACAATGCATATTTTAAACATGTTTGGGTCATTCTCAGGTTACAAATTGAACATTCAGAAAAGTGAATGTTTTCCGATCAACCCTGCTGCCAAGCAAATTCCCCATGAAGCCCTGCCTTTCTGTCTGTCACCCTCTGGATTTTCCTATTTAGGTGTGAATATAGCACACTCTCTTGCTACCCTCCACAAAACTAACTTTGCAAGCCTAGTCACATGGGTTAAAGCAGATTTAGTAGTCTGCCCCTCTCCTTAGCTGGCAGAATCCAATCTGTTAAAATGAAAATTTTACCTAGGTTTCTATAACTTTTCAATGTCTTCCGATCTTTCTGCCGAAATCATTTTTTACCAAGTTGGATAGGCTCATGTCATTTTATCTGGGCAGGCAAATCAACCTAGGCTATGTAGAGCAGTACTTCAAAGAAGGAGACAAGATGGAGAATTGGCACTTCCAAATTTACTGCTTTACTATTGGGCAGCCAATATTCAAAAGATTATGGTCTGGCGTAATGCTCCAGGTACCAACTGGTGCACATTAGAGGCGCACTCCTGCCAATCATTCTCCCTTTCTGCTCTTGCTTGTGCCCCACTGTCCCTGTGTCCTTCAAAGTATACTGGAAACCCAATTGTGTGCTCTACTTTGAAGATCTGGAGACAATTTCATCAACATTTTAGACTTTCTGCCCCTTCTCTTCTAAGCCCTATCTGTAACAATCACCTATTAATAACCTCCAAACACCACCAGGCTTTTGTTTTGTGGCGAGAGAGAGGTTTGGTATGTTTCAAAGATGTATTTTTAGATGGGAAGTTTGACAGTTGTAATGATCTCATAGCTAAATGTAATCTGTCTCATTCTAATCTTTTCCGCTATTTTCAAGTCCGTAACTTTGTTCACTCTCATTTTACCACCTTTCCACAACTACCTCCCAAGACAATGCTCGAAGAGAGTTTGTCCCCCCACCCCCACCCCGTGGAGTCGGCAAGGTCTGATTTCTAGATTATATGACATTATGTCCTCTGAACTCTCTCCAATAAACAAAATCAAGACCGACTGGGGTAGTGAATTTGAACTTGACCTTGCAGATGACTGGTGAGAGGAGGCTTTACAGATGACTGGTGGGAGGAGGCTTTACAGATGACTGGTGGGAGGAGGCTTTACAGATGACTGGTGAGAGGAGGCTTTACAGATGACTGGTGAGAGGAGGCTTTACAGATGACTGGTGGGAGGAGGCTTTACAGATGACTGGTGGGAGGAGGCTTTACAGATGACTGGTGGGAGGAGGCTTTACAGATGGCTGGTGGGAGGAGGCTTTACAGTTGACTGGTGGGAGGAGGCTTTACAGGTGACTGGTGGGAGGAGGCTTTACAGATGACTGGTGAGAGGAGGCTTTACAGATGACTGGTGAGAGGAGGCTTTACAGATGACTGGTGGGAGGAGGCTTTACAGATGACTGGTGAGAGGAGGCTTTACAGATGACTGGTGAGAGGAGGCTTTACAGATGACTGGTGAGAGGAGGCTTTACAGTTGACTGGTGAGAGGAGGCTTTACAGTTGACTGGTGGGAGGAGGCTTTACAGATGACTGGTGGGAGGAGGCTTTACAGATGACTGGTGAGAGGACGCTTTACAGATGACTGGTGAGAGGAGGCCCTAGTGTTAACTCCACATCCTCATGTGCTCGGTTAAGTTTAATGCAGTTCAAGGTCTTGCACAGAATTCACTACACTAAAGAAAAACGTAGTAAATTCCTCCCAGACAAGAATGGCACGTGACAGATGTTCATTCACACCGGACCACCTGACCACACCCATATGTTTTATTTATGTTCTAAGCTGTCTGAGTATTGGTCATTCTTTTTTAATACTCTCTCTAACATTCTAGATGTTGACCTGCAGCCTTGTCCTCTAATAGCTGTATTTGGAGTTCCATCTTTGTTGCCTAGTCTCACAGAAAGTAAAGCGGACGTTGCAGCGTTTGCTTTTCCAGCTAAGCAGATCTTGCTTAGCTGGAAATCCTTCAAACCTCCCACTGTATCATCCTGGTTGAAATATCTAATGTCTTTTCTACACATAGAAAAAAAATATATATACTTTGAGAGACTGTACTTTTAACTTCTTCTTGAGATGGCAGCCTTTAATTTTCTTTTTTGAACAGTTGCCTTCTATTGATCAGGAGTATGAATTCCGGCCAACAGGGGATACGGGAGGGTGTGGGAGGGAAGGGATAGTATGTTGTGATATTTTCTATCTATTTTTGTGCATGTGTATTTGTGTGCATATATAATATATATATATACTGCTCAAAAAAATAAAGGGAACACTTAAACAACACATCCTAGATCTGAATGAAAGAAATAATCTTATTAAATACTTTTTTCTTTACATAGTTGAATGTGCTGACAACAAAATCACACAAAAATAATCAATGGAAATCCAATTTATCAACCCATGGAGGTCTGGATTTGGAGTCACACTCAAAATTAAAGTGGATAACCACACTACAGGCTGATCCAACTTTGATGTAATGTCCTTAAAACAAGTCAAAATGAGGCTCAGTAGTGTGTGTGGCCTCCACGTGCCTGTATGACCTCCCTACAATGCCTGGGCATGCTCCTGATGAGGTGGCGGATGGTCTCCTGAGGGATCTCCTCCCAGACCTGGACTAAAGCATCCGCCAACTCCTGGACAGTCTGTGGTGCAACATGGCATTGGTGGATGGAGCGAGACATGATGTCCCAGATGTGCTCAATTGGATTCAGGTCTGGGGAACGGGCGGGCCAGTCCATAGCATCAATGCCTTCCTCTTGCAGGAACTGCTGACACACTCCAGCCACATGAGGTCTAGCATTGTCTTGCATTAGGAGGAACCCAGGGCCAACCGCACCAGCATATGGTCTCACAAGGGGTCTGAGGATCTCATCTCGGTACCTAATGGCAGTCAGGCTACCTCTGGCGAGCACATGGAGGGCTGTGCGGCCCCCCAAAGAAATGCCACCCCACACCATGACTGACCCACCGCCAAACGGTCATGCTGGAGGATGTTGCAGGCAGCAGAACGTTTTCCACGGCGTCTCCAGACTCTGTCACGTCTGTCATGTGCTCAGTGTGAACCTGCTTTCATCTGTGAAGAGCACAGGGTGCCAGTGGCGAATTTGCCAATCTTGGTGTTCTCTGGCAAATGCCAAACGTCCTGCACGGCGTTGGGCTGTAAGCACAACCCCGACGTCGGGCCCTCATACCACCCTCATGGAGTCTGTTTCTGACCGTTTGAGCAGACACATGCACATTTGTGGCCTGCTGGAGGTCATTTTGCAGGGCTCTGGCAGTGCTTCTCCTGCTCCTCCTTGCACAAAGGCGGAGGTAGCGGTCCTGCTGCTGGGTTGTTGCCCTCCTACGGCCTCCTCCACATCTCCTGATGTACTGGCCTGTCTCCTGGTAGCGCCTCCATGCTCTGGAGACTACGCTGACAGACACAGCAAACCTTCTTGCCACAGCTCGCATTGATGTGCCATCCTGGATGAGCTGCACTACCTGAACCACTTGTGTGGGTTGTAGACTCCGTCTCATGCTACCACTAGAGTGAAAGCACCGCCAGCATTCAAAAGTGACCAAAACATCAGCCAGGAAGCATAGGAACTGAGAAGTGGTCTGTGGTCCCCACCTGCATAACCACTCCTTTATTGGGGGTGTCTTGCTAATTGCCTATAATTTCCACCTGTTGTCTATTCCATTTGCACAACAGCATGTGAACTTTATTGTCAATCAGTGTTGCTTCCTAAGTGGACAGTTTGATTTCACAGAAGTGTGATTGACTTGGAGTTACATTGTGTTGTTTAAGTGTTCCCTTTATTTTTTTGAGCAGTGTATATATATATATATATATATATATATATATATATATATATATATATATATATATGTTGCAAAGAAAAAGCCATATCTCAGACTGGCCAATAAAAACAAAAGATTAAGATGGGCAAAAGAACACAGACACTGGACAGAGGAACTCTGCCTAGAAGGCCAGCATCCCGGAGTAGCCTCTTCACTGACGTTGAGACTGGTGTTTTGTGGGTACTATTTAATGACGCTTCCAGTTGAGGACTTGTGAGGCGTCTGTTTCTCAAACTAGACACTTTAATGTACTTGTCCTCTTGCTCAGTTGTGTACTGGGGCCTTCCACTCCTCTTTCTATTCTGGTTAGAGACAGTTTGCACTGTTCTGTGAAGGGAGTAGTACACAGCGTTGTACGAGATCTTCAGTTTCTTGGCAAATTTTCGCATGGAATAGCATTTATTTCTCAGAACAAGAATAGACTGACGAGTTTCAGAAGAAAGTTATTTGTTTCTGGGCATTTTGAGCATGAAATCGAACCCACAAATGCTGATGCTCCAGATACTCAACTAGTCTAAAGAAGGCCAGTTTTATTGCTTCTTTAATCAGTACAACAGATTCAGCTGTGCTAACATAATTGCAAAAGGGTTTTCTAATGATCAATTAGCCTTTTAAAATGATGAACTTGGATTAGCTAACACAATGTGCCATTGGAACACAGGAGTCATGGTTGCTGATAATGGCTCTATGTAGATATTACATTCAAAATCAGTCGTTTCCAGCTACAATAGTCATGTACAACATTAACAATGTCTACACTGTATTTCTGATCAATTTGATGTTATTTTAATGGACAAAAAAATCAGCTTTTCCTTCAAAAACAAGGACATTTCAAAGTGACCACAAACTTTTGAACGGTAGTGTATATACATGCACAAATATGTATATTTATATATTCTTATTTCCAATTGTATGTGTACATTTATTACATTTGTGTATGTATGCTGCTTTTGTTGTTAAGTGGAGGGAGGTGTTTCAATAAGTATAGGGGGATAAAAGGACGTATTTGTTCAATTTGTAATTTGTATTTCTTTATATGTCCAAATCCCTAAAGCATATTGCCTGATATTTCAGTTAGTAATGGTTGACTGAATTATCACCCTGATTCCAACAGATTGTATTTCATCAGAAGTTTAGTTTATTACATCAGCAGGTTCCTTCTTCACACACTCATCAATTTACTCTTTGATTCCATGATGAAATCTGCTGAAATGATCTAGTGGTATTTAGTAGTATTCTGTAGAAGAATATCCCCTTGCCTTGTCAGTATACCGGTGAAGGTTTAGACAGCAAGATGTTATCTCCACTCTTCTCTTTGAACATCCCACCAGTGTTACGCAGGCAGGTCAACCTCAAACTGTAGGATGTGTCCCAAATGGCACCCTATTGGCCAAAAGTAGTGCCCTCTATAGGGAATAGGGTGCATTTGGAAAGTATTCAGACCCATTGACTTTTTCCACATTTTGTTCTCAAATGGATTCAATTGTTTTTTCCTCATCAATCTACACACAATACCTCATAATGACAAAGCAAAAAAGGGTTTTTATACATTTTTGGGAATGTTATTAAAAATAATAAACTGAAAAATCTTACATTTACATAAGTATTCAGACCCTTTACTCAGTACTTTGTTGAAACACTTTTGGCAGAGATTACAGCCTGGAGTCTTCTTAGGTATGATGCTACAAGCTTGGCACACCTATATTTGGAGAGTTTCTCCCATTCTTCTCTGTAGATCCTCTGAAGTTCTGTCAGGATTAATGAGGATTGTCGCTGAACAGCTATTTTCAGGTCTCTCCAGAGATGTTCAATTCTCCTTCCAACAGGACAATGACCCTAAGCACATAGCCAAGACAACGCAGGAGTGGTTTTGGGACAAGTCTCAGAATGTTCTTGAGTGGCCCAGCCGGAGCCTGGACTTGAACCAGATCGAACATCTCTGGAGAGACCTGAAAATAGCTGTGCAGTGACGCTCCTCATCCAACCTGACAGAGCTTGAGAGGATCTGCAGAGAAGAATGGGAGAAACTCCCCAAATACAGGCGAGCCAAGCTTTTAGCGTCATACCCAAGACTCAAGGCTGTAATCTCTCTGCCAAAAGTGCTTCAACAAAGTACTGAGTAAAGGATCCAAATACTTATGTAAATGTGATATTTCAGTTTATTTTTTCTTATAAATTAGCAAATATGCTAAAAAACAGATTTTTCTTTGTCATTATGGGGTATTGTGTATAGATTGATGAGGGAAAAAAAACTATTTAATAAATTTTAGAATAAGGCTGTAACGTAATAAAATGTGGAAAAAGTTAAGGGGTCTGAATACTTTCCGAAGGCACTGTAGGAAGCTATCCACACTCAGACAGATGGCAGGTCTGGTAGCCAGGAAGTGCTTTGAAAGGCTAGTCATGGCTCACATCAACACCATCATCCCGGAAACCCTAGACCCACTCCAATTTGCATACCGCACCAATAGATCCACAGATGACGTAATCTCAATCGCACTCCACACTGCCCTTTCCCACCTGGACAAAAGGAACACCTATGTGAGAATGCTGTTCATTGACTACAGCTCAGCATTCAACGCCATAGTGCCCACAAAGCTCATCACTAAGCGAAGGACCCTGGGACTAAACATTTCCCTCTGCAACTGGATCCTGGTCTTCCTGACGGGCCACCCACAGGTGGTAAGGGTAGGCAACAACACATCTGCCACGCTGATCCTCAACACGGGGGCCCTTCAGATGTACGTGCTCAGCCCCCTCCTTTACTCCCTGTTCACCCATGACTGCGTGGCCAAACACGACTCCAACACCATCATTAAGTTTGCTGATGACACAACGGTGGTAGGCCTGATCACCGACAATGATGAGACAGCCTATAGGGAAGAGGTCAGAGACCTGGCAATGTGGTGCCAGGACAACAACCTCTCCCGCAATGTGAAAAAGACAAAGGAGATGATCATGGACTACAAGAAAAGGAGGGCCAAAAACACCCCCATTAACATCAACGGCGCTGTAGTGGAGCAGGTTGAGAGTTTCAATTCCTTGGTGTCCACATTACCAACAAACTATCATGGTACAAACACACCAAGACAGTCGTGAAGAGGGCACGACAACACCTTTTCCCCCTCAGGAGACTGAAAAGATTTGGCACAGGTCCCCAGATCCTCAAAAAGTGCTACAGCTGCACCATCGAGAGCATCCTGACCGGTTGCATCACTTCCTGGAACGGCAACTGCTCGGCATCCGACCATAAGCGGCTACAGAGGGTATTGCGTATATCCCAGTACATCACTGGGGCCAAGCTTCCCTTTCATCCAGGACCTATATAATAGGCGGTGTCAGAGGAAGGCCCAAACAATTGTCAAAGACTCCAGTCACGCAAGTCATAGACTGTTCTCTCTGCTATCGCACGGCAAGCGGTACCGGAGCGCCAAGTCTAGGACCAAAAGGCTCCTTAACAGCTTCTACCCCCAAGCCACAAGACTGCTGAACAATTAGTCAAATGGCCACCAGACTATTACATTGACACCCCCCCTCCATTTGTTTTGTACACTGCTGCTACTCGCTGTTTATTATCTATGCATAGTCACTTTAACCCTACCTACATTTACAAATTACCTCAACTAACCTGTACCCCCACACTTTGACTTGGTACCGGTACCTATTTTTTACTTTAGTAAATGTTTTCTTCTCTATTTCTTGAACTGCATTGTTGGTTAAGGGATTTTAAGTACACATTTCACGGTAAGGTCTATACGCATGTGACAAATACATTTTGTTTGATTTGATTTATTTGATTTGATTTGGTTTGGCACTGACCAGAACAATGCTCTTCTTCTGGCTGGATTCAACAGTTCTCAGACAGCCTTTATTTTGTAGCATGGTCATGAAATAGCCAACTATCTCGCTAACAGTGTCTAACGATTGCTGACGTCGAGACAACAGAGGATATTGTATAGAATAGATTTGAGAAAAATATGATAGAATACCACTTTACTGGATACAGAGCAAGTATGCCTATAGACATATCCGTGTGCTCTGGGATCGTTAGCTTCTTATTCATGTAGACAGACTTTATATTGGACTATATGGTCAGCAAAGTTGAGCAGTAGGTAGCTAATCTAGGATCAATGTTACCTTTTATATCTTACTGGATATGATTTTGTGGACAGGGGTTAACTGATCCTAGATCTGCAATCCTATTCTGAGTGGCTTGATACAAATGGCCCCTGGTCAATTCCAAGAGGATAAGGATGCATTTACGTGAATCTGTTACATATTGGTTACTGTTAAAGTGGCAATCAGCAGTTGAAGCATCCCCCGTCCCCCACCCCCCGTCCATGTTTTGGTAAAAAGCTGAGGGATGGGTCTGGAGAAATGTAACCACTCTCAAATTCATAGACCGAGCTATGGATGCAAAGACTGACCCTCCATGGTATCAACAGTATACTTTGAACCATGTTTTTAGGCTATTAGGTGTTTGTTTACATTTACTTTGTTTACAAACATTGGAGTTAAACAAGCTTATACTTTGGGTTCTGATGGGGTACGACAGTTGAACTAAGCTCATGAGCCATTTAGAAGGTATAATCTTCAAGAATCAATGGGTACATTGTGGTGGCTAATTTCCGCATTACCAAATGAGGAGTTACAAACACACCAGTCCGAGTTAAACTACATCTTTAATAATTAATTAAGATACTTTTGCAAAAGTTCTTGACCCCCAATAATGCACTCTCTCGAATGAATCATTTAATGAGGTCATTACAGAATGGCTACAGGGATCTTTTATAGCAACGATACCCCCTTCAACGTACATTGACAAACCACAGATACTTAGTAACAGTTCACAAAGGTTAAGTTTTGTATGACAGATATCAATAAAACACATCAGACAGTAACTGCTATGTCAACAGGATTAATGGTATAGCCCAGTATCTGGTCTCCTTAGAACTGTCCCTCCCTGGTACGGTATTGAACAGAACTATTTCATCCAATGGCATATATCAATTGTCAACTCTAGATACTCCCATCTCAAGCAAACCCCCTCTTGACCCCACTCCTGGACAGGCTCACTGGGGGGAGTGAGCCTCTAGGCCATATATTATCACAGGATAAGTGTGAGATCTAAGAGAGGACATACAAGGGTCCATTTACTGCCATAATCCTCCCCACAATAAAGAAAAGGAGGGAGTGACTTGCTCACAGACATTGTGGAGACAAGTCATTGGTTCCCCAGTAATCACGCCATCCCTTCACATGGTTTAAGAAATAGGTAAAGACACATTCCCATGAGGACAAGTCTGACCTCTCCCCTCTCTGGGCCCCAAGTGTCTGAGCCCCAGCTAAGGTAGACGTGCAACTGAAAAGACACCAGAGTCCAATGGACACTTTCTAATGACAAGTACCTCAAATAAGCATATTATACTAATAAAACATCTTAATTATCTATGTTACCCAAATAATTCTGATTCGTCCACGACAACATATCATTAATTCACAAGTCCAAAATGGTATGTAGCAACTGCAGATTGCCCCTTTAAAGCTACAGCAGGGTTGAGTCCTGACTGTAATCTTTGACAGGATGCAATAGAGATAACAATCTCATACACACTCACTCTGAAACAGCAGCATCGACAACAGAGCGATGATAGAGAACAGCGTTTATTTAATGAACAGTCATCAACGTGGTCTAGTTGGTACTGTTTGACCAATAATGAAGGATCAGTAGAGTCTTGATAAATCCCTAAAGCGTATTGCCTGATATTTCAGTTAGTAATGGTTGACTGAATTATCACCAGAAGTTTATTTCATCAGAAGTTTATTACATCAGCAGGTTCCTTCTTCACACACTCATCAATTTACTCTTTGATTCCATGATGAAATCTGCTGAAATGATCTAGTGGTATTTAGTAGTATTCTGTAGAAGAATATCCCCTTGCCTTGTCAGTATACCGGCGAAGGTTTAGACAGCAAGATGTTATCTCCACTCTTCTCTTTGAACATCCCACCAGTGTTACGCAGGCAGGTCTACCTCAAACTGTAGGATGTGTCCCAAATGGCACCCTATTGGCCAAAAGTAATGCCCTCTATAGGGAATAGGGTGCATTTGGGATGCATGCAGTGCATTTGGAAAGTATTCAGACTTTTTCCACATTTTGTTACGTTACAGCTTTATGCTAAAATGGATTGCATTGTTTTTTTCCCTCATCAATCTACACACAATACCCCATAATGACATCACAATACCTCATCATGACATCACAATACCCCATAATGACGAAGCAAAAATAGTTTTTGTTTAGAAATGTTATATAAAAAAAAAAAAATTGAAATATTACTTTACATAAACTACCAGTCAAAAGTTTTAGAACACCTACTCATTCAATGGTTTTATTTTTTAGTATTTTCTACATTGTAAACTAATAGAGAAGACATCAAAACTATGATATATGTCACGGCTGTCTTCGTCTTCTGACGATATAGCGAAATCGTCGTCTGAAAATGTAGACCAATACGCAGCGGATGTCGTGTTCATTTTTGAATTTAATTAATCGCTCACGTGAACACTATACCAAAAACAATAAACAATGACAGTTTTGCAGGCTATCCTAACGCAGTGCAAAACACAAACATACCCTCATATATGGGACTCTCAATCAAAGGCAAATAGACAACACCTGCCTTCAATTGAGAGTCCCAACCCCAATGAACCCAAACATAGAAACAGACACACTAGACTCAACATAGAATTACATAAACATAGATCATAAACCAAAACCCGGAAATACTAAATCAAACGCCCTTTTACCAAAACACCACCCCGAACCACATAAAACAAATACCCTCTGCCACGTCCTGACCAAACTAAAATGACAATTAACCCTTATACTGGCCAGGACGTGACAGTACCCCCCCCCCCCCCCTTAAAGGTGCTAACCCCGGAAGCACCTTAAGAAAACAAGAAAAACAACCCCAAACAACAACAAAACCAAAATTCCCCCCTACTAAAGGGAGGGAAGGGAGGGTGGCTGCCGTCAACGACGGCACTGTGCTACACCCCCCCTCCCCAACCCACATATATCTGGAGGTGGCTCCGGTTCTGGCCGTTCCAGGCAGTCGGGGCAGTCTGGCCGCTCTGGCAGCTCGGGGCAGTCTGGCAGCTCGGGGCAGTCTGGCAGCTCTGGCAGCTCGGGGCAGTCTGGCAGCTCTGGCAGCTCGGGGCAGTCTGGCAGCTCGGGGCAGTCTGGCAGCTCTGGCAGCTCGGGGCCACTCTGGCAGCTCGGGGCAGTCTGGCCACTCTGGCAGCTCGGGGCAGTCTGGCCACTCTGGCAGCTCGGGGCAGTCTGGCCACTCTGGCAGCTCGGGGCAGTCTGGCCACTCTGGCAGCTCGGGGCAGTCTGGCCACTCTGGCAGCTCGGGGCAGTCTGGCCACTCTGGCAGCTCGGGGCAGTCTGGCCACTCTGGCAGCTCGGGGCAGTCTGGCAGCTCCTGACTAGTGGGTGGCTCTGGCGACTCTTCACTGACGGGCGGCTCTGGCGATTCCTCATTGACGGGCGGCTCTGGTGACTGTTGACTGGCGGGCAGCTCTGGTGACTGTTGACTGGCGGGCAGCTCTGGTGACTGTTGACTGGCGGGCAGCTCTGGTGACTGTTGACTGGCGGGCAGCTCTGGTGACTGTTGACTGGCGGGCAGCTCTGGTGACTGTTGACTGGCGAGGCTGGGTTTACGCACTTGAAGCCTGGTGCGTGGTGCTGGTACTGGGCGTACCAGATTGGGAACACGCACCTCCAGGCTAGTGCGGGGAGCGGGAACAGGACGAGTCGGACTGGCCTGACATACTTCCGGGTCCGCACGAGAGACAGGAGCTGGAAACCCAGGGCTATGGAGGCGCACAGGCGGTCTTGATCTTACCTCCTGCACAACCCGTCCTGGCTGGATGGAACTAGTAGCCCTGCACGAGCGGGTTGCTTGTACAGGGCGGACTGGGTTGTGCAGGGGCCTGATGGTAGCCGTGCGTAGAGCGGGAGTTGGGTAGCCTGGTCCTCGGAGGCGTACCGGCGACCAGATGCGCTGCGCAGGCATCCTCCTACCAGGCTGGATGCCCGCTCTAGCACGGCACCTGCGAGGGGCTGGAATAACGCGCACTGGCCTGTGCGTGCGTATGGGTGAGATAGTGCGCTCCTCAGCGAAACATGGCGCTCTCCACCTCATACGCTCCTCCATAAAACCACGGGTAGCTGGCTTCCGGCTCTTCCTAGGCCTAGCCAAACTACCCATGTGCCCCCCCCAAAAAAATTATTGGGGGTGCCTCTCGTGCTTCAACGCCAGTCGTGTCCCTCGGAAACGTTCACGGTCCATACCAGCCTTACTCCATGGGCCTTCTCCGGCCATAACCTGCTCCCATGTCCATCTCTCCCCATAGTCCGTATCCTGAGCGTGCTGCTCCTCTCTCCGCTGCTTGGTCTTGGTTTGGTGGGATATTCTGTCACGGCTGTCTTCGTCTTCTGACGATATAGCGAAATCGTCGTCTGAAAATGTAGACCAATATGCAGCACATGTCGTGTTCATTTTTGAATTTAATTAATCGCTCACGTGAACACTATACCAAAAACAATAAACAATGACAGTGCAACAGTTTTGCAGGCTATCCTAACGCAGTGCAAAAACAATCTCCCACAACAGACAAACACACCCTCATATATGGGACTCTCAATCAAAGGCAAATAGACAACACCTGCCTTCAATTGAGAGTCCCAACCCCAATGAACCCAAACATAGAAACAGACACACTAGACTCAACATGGAATTACATAAACATAGATCATAAACCAAAACCCGGAAATACTAAATCAAACGCCCTTTTACCAAAACAACACCCCGAACAACATAAAACAAATACCCTCTGCCACGTCCTGACCAAACTAAAATGACAATTAACCCTTATACTGGCCAGGACGTGACAATATAACACACATGGAATCATGTAGTAACCAAAAAAGTGTTAAGCAAATTAAAATATTATTTGAGATTTGAGATTATAGCCACCTTTTGTCTTGATGACAGCTTTGCACACTCATGGCATTCTCTCAACCAGCTTCATGAGGTAGTCACCTGGAATGCATTTCAATTAATAGGTGTGCCTTCTTAAAAGTGAATTTGTGGAATATCTTTAGTTAATGCATTTGAGCCAATCAGTTGTATTGTGACAAGATAGGGGGGTATACAGAAGATAGCCAGCCATATTTGGTAAAATACCAAGTCCATATTATGGCAAGAACATCTCAAATAATCAAAGAGAAACGACAGTCCATCATTACATTAAGACATGAAGGTCGGTCAATACAGAACATTTCAAGGTCTTTGGACGTTTCTTCAAGTGCAGTCGCAAAAACCATCAAGAGCTATGATGAAATTGGCTCTAATGAGGACCGCCAAAGGAATGGAAGACCCAGAGTTATCTCTGCTGCAGAGGATAAGTTCATTAGAGTTACCAGCCTCAGAAATTGCAGCCCAAATAAATTCTTCATAGAGTTCAAGTAACAGACACATCTCAACATCAACTGTTCAGAGGAGACTGTGTGAATCAGGTCTTCATGGCCGAATTGCTGCAAAGAAACCATTACTAAAGGACACCAATAAGAAGAAGAGACTTATGTAGGCCAAGAAACACGAGCAATGGACAATAGACCGGTGGAAATTTGTTCTTTGGTGTGGAGTCCAAATTTGAGATTTTTGGTTCCAACCGGACTGTCTCAAATCAAATCAAATCAAATGTATTTGTCACATACACATGGTTAGCAGGTGTTAATGCAAGTGTAGTGAAATGCTTGTGCTTCTAGTTCTGACCATGCAGTAATATCTAACAAGTAATCTAACCTAACAATTTCACAACTACCTTATACACACAAGTGTAAAGGAATGAATAAGAATATGTACATAGAAATATATAAATGAGTGATGGCTGAACGGCATAGGCAAGATGCAGTAGATGGTATAGAGTACAGTATATACATATGAGATGAGTAATGCAGGGTATGAAAACATTATATGAAGTGACATTGTTTAAAGTGGCTAGTGATACATTACATCAAGATGCAGTAGATGGTATAGAGTACAGTATATACATATGAGATGAGTAATGTAGGGTATGAAAACATTATATAAAGTGGCTAGTGATACATTTAGTTACATCAGATGGCAAGATGCAGTAGATGGTATAGCGTACAGTATATACATAAGAGATGAGTAATGTAGGGTAAGTAAACATTATATAATATAAAGTGGCTAGTGATAAATTGATTACATACATTTTTCCATTATTAAAGTGGGTGGAGTTGAGTCAGTATGTTGGCAACAGCCACTCAATGTTAGTGATGGCTGTTTAACAGTCTGATGGCCTTGAGATAGAAGCTGTTTTTCAGTCTCTCCGTCCCCACTTTGATGCACCTGTACTGACCTCACCTTCTGGATGATAGCGGGGTGAACAGGCAGTGGCTCGGGTGGTTGTTGTCCTTGATGATCATTTTGGCCTTCCTGTGACATCGGGTGGTGTAGGTGTCCTGGAGGGCAGGTAGTTTGCACCTGGTGATGCATTGTGCAGACCTCACTACCCTCTGGAGAGCCTTCCGGTTATGGGCGGAGCAGCTGCCATTCCAGACGGTGATACAGCCTGACAGGATGCTCACGATAGTGCATCTGTAAAAGTTTGTGAGTGTTTTTGGTGACAAGCCAAATTTCTTCAGCCTCCTAAGGTTGAAGAGCGCTGCTGCGCCTTCTTCACCACGCTGTCTGTGTGGGTGGACCATTTCAGTTTGTCCGTGATGTGTACGCCGAGGAACTTAAACATCTCCACCCTCTCCACTACTGTCCCGTCAATGTAGACAGGGGGCTGCTCCCTCTGCGGTTTCCTGAAGTCCACGATCATTTCCTTTTGTTCTGTTGACATTGAGTGTGAGGTTATTTTCCTGACACCACACTCCGAGGGCCCTCACCTCCTCCCTGTAGGCCGTCTCGTCGTTGTTGGTAATCAAGCCTACCACTGTAGTGTCGTCTGCAAACTTGATGATTGAGTTGGAGTCGTGCATGGACACGCAGTCATGATCACGCAGTCATGGGTGAACAGGGAGTACAGTAGAGGGCTGAGAACGCACCCTTGTGGGGACCCAGTGTTGAGGATCAGCGGGGTGGAGATGTTGTTACCTACCCTCACTACCTGGCGATGGCCCGTCAGGAAGTACAGGACCCAGTTGCACAGGGTGGGGTCGAGACCCAGGGTCTCGAGCTTAATGACGAGTTTGGAGGGTACTATGGTGTGAAATGCTGAGCTGTAATCGATGAACAGCATTCTTACATAGGTATTCCTCTTGTCCAGATGGGTTAGGGCAGTGTGCAGTGTGATGGCGATTGCGTCGTCTGTGGACCTATTGGGGCGGTAAGCAAATTGGAGTGGGTCTAGGGTGTCAGGTAGGGTGGAGGTGATATGGCCCTTGACTAGTCTCTCAAAGCACTTCATGATGATGGAAGTGAGTGCTACAGGGCGGTAGTCATTTAGCTCAGTTACCTTAGCTTTCTTGGGAACAGGAACAATGGTGGCCCTCTTGAAGCATGTGGTGACAGCAGACTGGGATAAGGATGGATTGAATATGTCTGTTAACACACCAGCCAGCTGGTCTGCGCATGCTCTGAGGATGCGGCCGGGGATGCCGTCTGGGCCTGCAGCCTTGCGAGGGTTAACACGTTTAAATGTTTTACTCACGTTGCATACAGTGAAGGAGAGCCTGCAGGTTATGGTAGCAGGACATGTCAGTGACACTGTATTGTCCTCAAAGCGAGCAAAAAAGTTGTTTAGTCTGTCTGGGAGCAAGGCATCGTGATCCGCGACGGGGCTGTTTTTTCTTTTGTAGTCCGTGATTGACTGTAGACCCTGCCACATACCTCTCATGTCTGAGCCGTTGAATTGCGACTCCACTTTGTCTCTGTACTGACGCTTAGCTTGTTTGATTGCCTTGCGGAGGGAATAGCTACACTGTTTGTATTCTGTCATGTTTCCGGCCACCTTGCCCTGGTTAAAAGCAGTGGTTCGCGTGTTCAGCTTTGCGCGAATGCTGCCATCAATCCACGGTTTCTGGTTGGGGAATGTTTTAATAGCCGCTGTGGGTACAACATCACCGATGCACTTGTTAATGAACTCGCACACCGAATCAGTGTATTCGTCAATGTTGTTATTCGCCGCAATGCAGAACATATCCCAGTCCACGTGATCGATATAATAAACCACTGTGATTATGATTGAAGAGAGTTCTCTTGGTAGATAATGCGGTCGGCAGTTGATAGTGAGGAATTCTAAGTCAGGTGAACAGAAGGACTTGAGTACCTGTATATTGTTATGATCACACCACGTTTCGTTAGTCATAAGGCATACAGCCCCACCCTTCTTCTTACCAGAGAGATGCTTGTTTCTGTCGGCGCGATGCGTAAAGCTGCAAAGTCTTTGTGAGACGGGGTGTGGGTGAACGGATGATCTCAGCATGTTTATTTCCCACCGTGAAGCATGGAGGAGGAGGTGATATGGTGTGGGGGTGCTTTGCTGGTGACACTCCCCGTGATTTATTTTGTTTCGTTTATTGAGTCAGACCGCAAAGTGAAGGAAAAGCAGCCAACAAGTGCTCAATATATGTGGGAACTGCTTCAAGACAGTTGGAAAATCATTCCAGGTGAAGCTGGTTTGAGAGAATGCCAAGAGTGTGCAAAGCTGTCATCAAATCCGGGTGGCTACTTTGAAGAATCTCAAATCTAAAATATATTGTGATTTGTTTAACACTTGATGATTCCATATGTGTTATTTCATAGTTTTGATGTCTTCACTATTTTTCTACAATGTAGAAAATAGTCAAAATGAAGAAAAACCCTTGAAAGAATAGGTTTTCTAAAACTTTTGACAGGTAGTGTAAGTATTCAGACCCTTTACTCAGAACTTTGTTGAAACACCTTTGGCAGCGATTACAGCCTTGAGTCTTTTTGGGTATGACTCTACACGCTTGGCACACTTGTATTTGGGTTTGTTTCTCCCATTCTTCTGTGCAGATCCTCTGAAGTTATGACAGGTTTGATGGGGATAGTCGCTGCACAGCTATTTTCAGGTCTCTTCTTTATTTTTTATTAATCAGTACAGTAAAATGAGATCTGTGCTTAAAATATTTATATTTTAGTAATTTAGCAGATAGTTATATCTAGAGCAACTTACAGCAAGTATATTCATCTTAAGATAGCTAGGTGAGACAACCCCATATCAGTCAAATATACAGGATACCAACTTTCCATTACAGCTAAACAATGGATATGTAGCATTTTGAAACAAAACCCATTTTAATACATCTTAAATATATGGACTAAAAAGTCTGAGAACAGTAATATTTTACAAACACATTAAGGTACCCTTAAGCAATCATTTCTGATTTAATTAAAAAACAAAGATGTGAAAGATATATAGCATTTTGGAATGCAATTCTTCATATATTTTCCCACTGTCAGTCATCAAGTTTCAGTTTGATAAGATTTGATTGCTAATTGATTATATGCAATATGACTGTCCAAATAATGACATCCTGGATGCTGATCGTCAGAAATGTAGCTGTGACATTGTGATCTCTATCTAGTGGGCTCTGTGAGGGTGTCAACATCTAGTGACAATATAAGAGGCCTGTGTTTGATGTTGCAAGTCAGTCACATTTGAACCTTCTTCAACCCGAGACAGTATCAAGTCATAGCCTGCTACTACTACTACTACAACTACTGTAAAGCCATGAAGACTCTTGCTCTCCTCTTCTCCTTTGCATTTGTGCTGGTCTTCACTGCGCCCACTAAGACATCTGATGTCTTAGTGGGCGCACTGAAGATGATCTTGATCAAGGCTAACAAGACCCGCGATGAAGGCCCGGAGGTAAGAAGATTGAAATGTTGAAATATGACAAGTACTATAATGCATTATAACTGCATTATAATCCATTGTATCTACAGTGTTATCAAATGTTGCACTGCTCTATCGGATTAGAAGGTCTCTTGTTAAAAATGAAAAGGGGTCATGAAAAAATGCCACTATTGTGACGTTTAGTCAACCTTTCAGGCCCTTTTGGACAGTCTAGTGCCAGCGCAATTCAATCAAGTTCGCTGCAAGGAACACGGGGTAAGTTGCATCCATATTCTTGATGAAAATGATGAAAACATGATAGACAGTGTGCAGGTTTCCACAGACACAGATTAAGCCTAGTCCTAGAGAATAAAAACTATGTTCAAATGGAGATTCACTGTTGAAAGTGCTCCTTAGTCCAAGAATAGGCGTAATCAGTGTCCGGGAAATTGTCCCCTCATGTCCGTCAGTGAAAACTACTGTTAATTGATCTGTTAACTTACTCATGTCAACATTTGTTGATGCAATCAGACACTTGTTAATGCTGACCTGAAAGTTGACCATGTATTTTAGAATTTTCTACAGGCTATTTTAGCCATTACAGCAACAGATTCATCATACAACAATCAATAATTATAATAATCTCAAATTCCAGCCTAAAGATTTCTGCATAGCGGAGAAGATTCTGTCTAACATAAACGAAGAGCAGTACGGGACTTCAGACAACAACATTGGGACAATCAGCAGAGAGCTGAAGCAGTACAATATGGTAAGGAATAATTCAGACAAATCAACTTGGTTGAGGGTGTACTCTAGCTTGGGTCGCAGATCTAAAGTGGTATGACGGCACAAACAGACTGGTACCCAGGCTAGGCTAGGTGTATTCAGTGAAACATCCAAATTGTCGCAGATAGAAATGCACGAATAGAGATCTGTTCAACACAACGTATTTATATCTTGTAACGTTGCATCCACTTGAACAGAGCCCTGCTCTTGTCAATCAAAAAGTAACTACTACTCTGACTATTGGTCATAACAATTATGTGTAAAAAAATTAAAAATAAAAAGTTACTCAAAACTTATACGGAGGTGCTCCCAGACATGGATGATGCCTAGTCCTGGACTAAAAAGCACTTTTTTATGTAAATGCTCTTAATCTGGGTCCATGAAACTGTCTTTATCCTTGTCCAGAAAAGCACCGCCATAATGCATTACTATTTGATTCATCCACAAAATAAATTGTGTTTCTTAACACAGGATGTATTGACAACATGCAGGTTGTATTCAAACACCCTGAGCCTTGTGGAAGTAGTTAGGGTTCTAAGGTAGTGTTCTGGGTTCTTTAGTCTATGGTTCTAAGTGGAATGTTCCGTTCTCTCCCCAGCTTCACCCTTCCAACTGCACAGTGAAGAAGAACGTTGACGAGGAACAGCTCCGCGCTCTCCTGATGAACCTCTACGACTGTGCCCAAATCATCTTTGCCCGTCCCCACCCTGTCACTCATCACAAAACGACCCCAGCACTTTGAGGGGACTGATGGGAACTCTGTCGACCGTGCATAGTCCAATAACACATATGATTATTTATTGAATTGTATTTAAATGTACTATGACATTTATTTTTGTACTATTTATGAATAAATTAACTAATTGCTAAAAACATTTTTTTCTATAAATGTGGTTTATTGTTTAAGTGTTGATACTACTGCAACAAAGATTTTCTAGATTTGACCTATTCCTGACTCTAGCCTCAAACTACATTTTATAATGTGGAATCACTGAACTTTCTGGCCGTCTCCACACTAAAGCACTGGTAAAACACAATCATTAACATTATACTGTATCGTGTGTGGACCACTGGGCAAATCGTGGAACAAGTCAACTTTGTGGCAGTGCCATGGCGTTATAGCATCAATCAATCATTCACATTTATTTTATAAAGCCTTTTTACATCAGCAGTTGTCAAAGCGCTCTACAGATACAGTGAGGGAAAAAAGTATTTGATCCTCTGCTGATTTTGTACATTTGCCCACTGACAAAGAAATGATCAGTCTATAATTGTAATGGTAGGTTTATCTGAGCAGTGAGAGACAGAGTAACAACAAAGAAATCCATAAAAACGCATGTCAAAAATGTTATAAATTGATTTGCATTTTAATGAGGGAAATAAGTATATGACCGCCTCTCAATCAGAAAGATTTCTGGCTCCCAGGTGTCTTTTATACATCTCGCTGGTAAGAAGAAGGGTGGGGCTGTATGCCTTATGACTAACGAGACGTGGTGTGATCATAACAATATACAGGTACTCAAGTCCTTCTGTTCACCTGACTTAGAATTCCTCACTATCAAATGCTGACCGCATTATCTACCAAGAGAATTCTCTTCGATCAAAATCACAGTCTTGTATATCCCCCCCAAGCAGACAGATCGACGGCCCTGAAAAAACTTCATTGGACTCTATGTAAACTGGAAACCACATATCCTGAGGCTGCATTTATTGTAGCCGGGAATTTTAGCAAGGCTAATCTGAAAACAAGGCTCCCCAAATTCTATCAGCATATCGATTGTGCTACCAAGGGTAGCAAAACCCTAGACCACTGTTATTCTACCTTCCGCGACGCATATAAGGCCCTCCCCCGCCATCTCTTCGAAAAGCTGACCACGACTCCATTTTGTTGCTCCCAGCCTATAGACAGAGACCAAAACAGGAAGCTCCCGCCCTCAGGTCTGTTCAATGCTAGTCCGACCAATCGGATTCCACGCTCCAAGATTGCTTCGATCACCTGGACTGGGATATGTTCCGAATTGCGGCGAATAACAACATTGACGAATACACTGATTCGGTGTGCGAGTTCATTAACCTGTCTGGGCTAGGGGGCAGTATTTTCATGGCCGGATAAAAAACATACCCGATTTAAACTGGTTACTACTCTTGCCCAGAAACAAGAATATGCATATAATTAGTAGATTTGGATAGAAAACACTCTAAAGTTTCTAAAACTGTTTGAATGGTGTCTGTGAGTATAACAGAACTCATATGGTAGGCCAAAACCTGAGAAGATTCCATACAGGAAGTGCCCTGTCTGACAATTTGTTGTCCTTCTATTGCATCTCTATCGAAAATACAGCATCTGTGCTGTAACGTGACACTTTCTAAGGGTTCCATTGGCTCTCTAAAGCCGCCAGAAAGTGGAATGGGGTGTCTGCTGTCTCTGGGCAAAGTACAGCAGCAGAGTTTGTAAGTGGTCAGCCTGGGGACAGTGAGACTGAGATGCGCGTTCAAGAGACTTCTCCATTTTTTTCTTTCAGCCTTTGAATGAATACAACGTTGCCCGGTTGGAATATTATCGCTATTTTACGAGAAAAATAGCATAAAAATAGATTTTAAACAGCGTTTGACATGCTTCGAATTACGGTAATGGAATATTTTGATTTTATTGTAACGAAATGCACTCGCGCGTTACCCTTCGGATAGTGAACTGAACGCACGAACAAAACGAAGGTATTTGGATTTAACTATGGATTATTTGGAACCAAAACAACTTTTGTTGTTGAAGTAGACGTCCTGGGAGTGCATTCTGACGAAGAACAGCAAAGGTAATCCAATTTTTCTAATTGTAATTCTGAGTTTAGTGAGCCCCAAACTTGGTGGGTGTCAAATTAGCTAGCCTGTGATGGCCGAGCTATGTACTCAGAATATTGCAAAATGTGCTTTCGCCGAAAAGCTATTTTAAAATATGACATAGCGTTTGCATAAAGGAGTTCTGTATCTATAATTATTAAAATAATTGTTCTGTATTTTGTCAACGTTTATCATGAGTAATTTAGTAAATTCACCGGAAGTTTTCGGTGGGTATGCTAGTTAGGAACATCACATGCTAATGTTAAAAGCTGGTTTTTGATATAAATATGAACTTGATTGAACAAAACATGCATGTATTGTATAACATAATGTCCTAGGAATGTCATCTGATGAAGATCATCAAAGGTTAGTGCTGCATTTAGCTGTGGTTTTGGTTTTTGTGACATATATGCTTGCTTTGAAAATGGCTGTGTGATTATTTTTGGCAGGGTACTCTCCTGACATAATCTAATGTTTTGCTTTCGCTGTAAAGCCTTTTTGAAATCGGACAATGTGGTTAGATTAATGAGAGTCTTGTCTTTAAAATGGTGTAAAATAGTCATATGTCTGAGAAAGTGAAGTTTTAGCGTTTTTTAGGTATTTGTATTTCACGCCACGCGATTCCACTGGCTGTTGACTAGGGTGGGACGCAAAAGTCCCACCTAGCCCAGAGAGGTTAACAAGTGCATCAGTGATGTTGTACCCACAGCGGCTATTAAAACATTCCCCAACCAGAAACCGTGGATTGATGGCAGCATTCGCACAAAACTGAACACGCGAACCACTGCTTTTAATCAGGGCAACGTGACCGGAAACATGACCGAATACAAACGGTGTAGCTATTCCCTCCGCAAGGCAATCAAACAAGCTAAGCGTAGGAACAGAGACAAAGTGGAGTCGCAATTCCACGGCTCAGACACGAGAGATATGTGGCAGGGTCTACAGTCAATCACGGACTACAAAAGAAAAAACAGCCCCGTCGCGGATCACGATGCCTTGCTCCCAGACAGACTAAACAACTTTTTTGCTCGCTTTGAGGACAATACAGTTCCACTGACACGGCCTGCTACCAAAACCTGCAGGCTCTCCTTCGCTGTATGCAACGTAAGTAAAACATTTAAACGTGTTAACACTCGCAGGGCTGCAGGCCCACACGGCATCCCCGGCCGCGTCCTCAGAGCATGCGCAGACCAGCTGGCTGGTGTGTTAACAGACATATTCAATCAATCCTTATCCCAGTCTGCTGTCCCCACATGCTTCAAGAGGGACACCATTGTTCCTGTTCCCAAGAAAGCTAAGGTAACTGAGCTAAATGACTACCGCCCTGTAGCACTCACTTCCGTCATCATGAAGTGCTTTGAGAGACTAGTCAAGGACCATATCACCTCCACCCTACGTGACACCCTAGACCCACTCCAATTTGCTTACCGCCCCAATAGGTCCACAGACGATGCAATCGCCATCACACTGCACACTGCCCTAACCCATCTGGACAAGAGGAATACCTATGTAAGAATGCTGTTCATCGATTACAGCTCAGCATTTAACACCATAGTACCCTCCAAACTCGTCATTAAGCTCGAGACCCTGGGTCTCGACCCTGGGTCTCGACCCTGCCCTGTGCAACTGGGTCCTGGACTTCCTGATGGGCCGCCCCCAGGTGGTGAGGGTAGGTAACAACATCTCCACCCCGCTGATCCTCAACACTGGGTCCCCACAAGGGTGCGTTCTCAGCCCTCTACTGTACTCCCTGTTCACCCATGACTGTGTGGCCATGACTGCGTGGCCATGCACGACTCCAACTCAATCATCAAGTTTGCAGACGACACTACATTGGTAGGCTTGAGTACCAACAACGACAAGACGGCCTACAGGGAGGAGGTGAGGGCCTTCGGAGTGTGGTGTCAGGAAAATAACCTCACACTCAATGTCAACAAAACAAAAAAGATGATCGTGGACTTCAGGAAACAGCAGAGGGAGCAGCCCCCTATCAACATTGACGGGACAGTAGTGGAGAGGGTGAAGAGTTTTAAGTTCCTCGGCGTACACATCACGGACAAACTGAAATGGTCCACCCACACAGACAGCGCGGTGAAGAAGGTGCAGCAGCGCCTCTTCAACCTTAAGAGGCTAAAGAAATTTAGCTTGTCACCAAAAACACTCACAAACTTTTACAGATGCACTATCGTGAGCATCCTGTCGGGCTGTGTCACCGCCTGGTACGGCAGCTGCTCCACCCATAACCGGAAGGCTCTCCAGATGTCACAAGCGTCGTATTGAATAGACCAAGGCGCAGCGTGGATAGTGCTCATTCTTAATTCTTTAATGAATAACACTTTACAAAATAACAAAAACGACCAACAGTTCCGTCAGGTACAACAACTAAACGGAAAATAACTACCCACAAACCCCAAAGGAAAACAGGCTGCCTAAGTATGGCTTCCAATCAGAGACAACGAAAGACACCTGCCTCTGATTGGAAACCATACCCGGCCAAAACATGGAAAACAAAACATAGAAATAGCATACTAGAAAAAAAAACACATATAAACAGAAAGCCCCAAACCACCCAACACAACCACCTGTCACGCCCTGACCGCTCTACTATGGCAAATGACCTCTTACAAGAGTCAGGATGTGACAGTACCCCCCCCAAAGGTGCAGACCCCGACTGCACCCAACCAAAAACCCAACAATAACAACCCCAAACACAAAGGGAGGGAAGAGAGGGTGACAAATGTTTATGGTGGCTCATGCACTACACCCAGACCCCTCCTCTGCCTCCGATCCTCCAGCAACGGAGGTGGCTCCGGAACAGGGCGTAACCCCCGTTCCCCCGCAGATCCCTCCGCTTCGGTAACCCTGGCCTGTGAATCAATATCGTAGAAATCGGACTGTAGATCCTTACCGGGAGCTCTGTGCTGTAGATCACCGCTGGAGGATCTGGGCTGCAGGCCGCCGCTGGAGGATCTGGGCTGCAGGCCGCCGCTGGAGGCTCTGGGCTGCAGACCACCGCTGAAGGCCCTGGGCTGCAGACCATCGCTGGAGGCCCTGGGCCAAGGAGCGCGCTGGAGGCTCCGGGCTGAGGAGCGTCGCCGGAGGCTCCGGACTGGTGAGCGTCGCCAGAGACTCCGGACTGGAGAGCGTCGCTGGAGGCTCCGGACTGGAGAGTGTCTCTGTAGGTTCCGGACCGGGGACCTTCGCTGCAGGCTCCGTGCCATGGATCATCACTACTGGTTCCGCGCCATGGATCATCACTGGAGGCTTTGTGCCATGGATCATCACTGGAGGCTCCGGGCCATGGGTTATCACTGGAGGCTTCGTGCCATGGATCATCCTTACAGGCTCCGGGCCATGGATCATCACTGGAGGCTTCGTGCCATGGATCATCCCGACAGGCTCCGGGCCATGGATCATCAGTGGAGGCTTCGTGCCATGGATTATCACTACAGGATTCGTGCCATGGATTATGGCTGGAGGCTGCAGACCATTGATCATCACCGGAGGCTTCCTACGGGGAGCTGGAACCGGTCTCACCAGACTGTGGAGACGCACTGAGGACCGCGTGCTCAAAGCAGGCCACGGCCGTACTGGGCTATAGAGGCGTACTGGAGGAAGAGTGCGAGAAGCAGGCACAGGATGTACTGGGCTATGGTGGCACACTGGAGGGAGAGTGCGCGGAGCAGGCACAGGACGTACTGGGCTATGGTGGCACACTGGAGGGAGAGTGCGCGGAGCAGGCACAGGACGTACTGGGCCTTGGAGGAGCACTGGAGGTCTGGCGCTTAGGGCTGGCACAACCCGTCCTGGCTCAACGTTGGTTATAGCCCGGAAAGGGCAGAGCGCTGGTACAGGACGAATTGGGCCGTGCTGGTGAATGGGGGGTACCGTGCGTAGAGCAGGTGCAGGATAACCTGGGCTGAAGAGACGCACCGGACACCAGAAACGCTGAACCGGTGCACTTCTCCCTGGCTGCCGGCCAACTCTAGCAACGGTGAGGAGCTTGCACCGAGCGCACCGGGCTGTGAGTGACTGAAAAACAGCTTCTGTCTCAAGGACATCCGACTGTTAAACAGCCATCACTAATATTGAGTGGCTGCTGCCAACATACTGACTCAACTCCACCCACTTTAATAATGGAAAACTTTATGTAATCAATTTATCACTAGCGACTTTATATTATATCATGTTTACTTACCCTACATTACTTTATGTAATTAAATGTATCTCTAGCCACTTTATATAATGTTCTCATACCCTACATTACTCATCTCTTATGTATATACTGTACTCTATACCATCTACTGCATCTTGCCATCTTGATGTAATGTATCACTAGCCACTTTAAACAATGTCACTTCATATAATGTTTTCATACCCTGCATTACTCATCTCATATGTATATACTGTACTCTATACCATCTACTGCATCTTGCCTATGCCGTTCAGCCATCACTCATTTATATATTTCTATGTACATATTCGTATTCATTCCTTTACACTTGTGTATAAGGTAGTTGTTGTGAAATTGTTAGGTTAGATTACTTGTTAGATTACTTGTTAGATATTACTGCATGGACAGAACTAGAAGCACGAGCATTTCGCTACACTTGCATTAACACCTGCTAACCATGTGTATGTGACAAATACAGTCTTGAAGCACATGTGGAGATCATCCGTTCACCCACATCACGTCTCACAAAGACAGTCCGGTTGGAACCAAATATCTCAAATTTGGACTCCACACTCAAATGTGGAGACCAAATTTGAGATTTTTGGTTCCAACCGGACTGTCTTTGTGAGACATGGTGTGGGTGAACGGATGATCTCCACATGTGTATTTCCCACCGTAAAGCATGGAGGAGGAGGTGTTATGGTGTGGGGGTGCTTCGCTGGTGACACTGTCTGTGATTTATTTAGAATTCAAGGCACACTTAACCAGCATGGCTACCACAGCCTTCTGCAGCGATACGCCATCCCATCTGGTTTGGGCTTAGTAGGACTATCATTTGTTTTTCAACAGGACAATAACCCAACACACCTCCAGGCAGTGTAAGGGCTATTTGACCAAGAAGGAGAGTGATGGAGTGCTGCATCAGATGACCTGGCCTCCACAATCCCTCGACCTCAACCAAATTGAGATGGTTTGGGATGAGTCAGACCGCAGAGTGAAGGAAAAGCAGCAGTGCTCAGCATATGTGGGAACTGCTTCAAGACTGTTGGAAAATCATTCCAGGTGAAGCTGGTTGAGAGAATGCCAAGAGTGTGCAAAGCTGTCATCAAATCCGGGTGGCTACTTTGAAGAATCTCAAATCTAAAATATATTGTGATTTGTTTAACACTTGATGATTCCATGTGTTATTTCATAGTTTTGATGTCTTCACTATTTTTCTACAATGTAGAAAATAGTCAAAATGAAGAAAAACCCTTGAAAGAGTAGGTGTTCTAAAACTTTTGACAGGTAGTGTAAGTATTCAGACCCTTTACTCAGAACTTTGTTGAAACACCTTTGGCAGCGATTACAGCCTTGGGTCTTCTTGGGTATGACTCTACACGCTTGGCACACTTGTATTTGGGTTTGTTTCTCCCATTCTTCTTTGCAGATCCTCTGAAGTTATGACAGGTTTGATGGGGATAGTCGCTGCACAGCTATTTTCAGGTCTCTCCAGAGATGATCAATCGGGTTCAAATCCGGGCTCTGGCTGGGCCACTCATGCACATTCAAAGACTTGTCTCTAAACCACTCCTGCTTATTCTTGGCTGTGTGCTTAGGGCCGTTGTCCTGTTGGAAGATGAAGCTTCGCCCAAGTCTGAGATCCTGAACACTCTGGAGCAGGTTTTCATCAAGGATCTCTCTGTACTTTGCTCCATTCACCTTTCCCTCGATCCTGACTAGTCTAATGATTTTAATGAGTAATAGTTCATTTAAGGACTTGGGCGAAGGTTCACCTTCCAACAGGACAACGACCCTAAGCATACAGCAAAGACAATGCAGAAGTGGCTTCGGAAAAGTCTCTGAATGTCCTTGAGTTGCCCAGCCAGAACCCGTACTTGAACTCGATCGATCATCTCTGGAGAGACCTGAAAACAGCTGTGCAGCGACGCTCCACATCCAACCTGACAGAGCTTGAGAGGATCTGTAGAGAATAATGGGAGAAACTCCCCAAGTAGAGATGTGCCAAGCTTGTAGCGTCATACCCAAGAAGACTAGAGACTGTAATTGCTGCCAAAGATGCTTCAACAACAAAAAAATTTACTGAGTAAAGGGTCTAAATACTTATGGAAATGTGATATTTCAGTTGTTTTTATACATTTGCAAAAATATTAAAAACCTGTTTTTTCTATCTCATTATGGGTATTGTGTGTATATTGATGAGGGAAAAAAACTGTACAAATAATACATTTGTGACATCAATATAAATTGTTTATTTTTTATTAATCAGTACAGTAAAATGAGATCTGTGCTTAAAATATTTATATTTTAGTAATTTAGCAGATAGTTATATCTAGAGCAACTTACAGCAAGTATATTCATCTTAAGATAGCTAGGTGAGACAACGCCATATCAGTCAAATATACAGGATACCAACTTTCCATTACAGCTAAACAATGGATATGTAGCATTTTGAAACAAAACCCATTTTAATACATCTTAAATATATGGACTAAAAAGTCTGAGAACAGTAATATTTTACAAACACATTAAGGTACCCTTAAGCAATCATTTCTGATTTAATTAAAAAACACAGATGTGAAAGATATATAGCGTTTTGGAATGCAATTCTTCATATATTTTCCCACTGTCAGTCATCAAGTTTCAGTTTGATAAGATTTGATTGCTAATTGATTATATGCAATATGACTGTCCAAATAAGGACATCCTGGATGCTGATCGTCAGAATTGTAGCTGTGACGTTGTGATCTCTATCTAGTGGGCTCTGTGAGGGTGTCAACATCTAGTGACAATATAAGAGGCCTGTGTTTGATGTTGCAAGTCAGTCACATTTGAACCTTCTTCACCCCGAGACAGTATCAAGTCATAGCCTGCTACTACTACTACTACTACAACAACTACTGTAAAGCCATGAAGACTCTTGCTCTCCTCTTCTCCTTTGCATTTGTGCTGGTCTTCACTGCGCCCACTAAGACATCTGATGAGCATCATCTACTGAGGAGGATCATGATCAAGGCTAACAAGACCCGCGATGAAGGCCCGGAGGTAAGAAGATTGAAATGTTGAAATATGACAAGTACTATAATGCATTATAACTGCATTATAATCCATTGTATCTACAGTGTTATCAAATGTTGCACTGCTCTATCGGATTAGAAGGTCTCTTGTTAAAAATGAAAAGGGGTCATGAAAAAATGCCACTATTGTGACGTTTAGTCAACCTTTCAGGCCCTTTTGGACAGTCTAGTGCCAGCGCAATTCAATCAAGTTCGCTGCAAGGAACACGGGGTAAGTTGCATCCATATTCTTGATGAAAATGATGAAAACATGATAGACAGTGTGCAGGTTTCCACAGACACAGATTAAGCCTAGTCCTAGAGAATAAAAACTATGTTCAAATGGAGATTCACTGTTGAAAGTGCTCCTTAGTCCAAGAATAGGCGTAATCAGTGTCCGGGAAATTGTCCCCTCATGTCCGTCAGTGAAAACTACTGTTAATTGATCTGTTAACTTACTCATGTCAACATTTGTTGATGCAATCAGACACTTGTTAATGCTGACCTGAAAGTTGACCATGTATTTTAGAATTTTCTACAGGCTATTTTAGCCATTACAGCAACAGATTCATCATACAACAATCAATAATTATAATAATCTCAAATTCCAGCCTAAAGATTTCTGCATAGCGGAGAAGATTCTGTCTAACATAAACGAAGAGCAGTACGGGACTTCAGACAACAACATTGGGACAATCAGCAGAGAGCTGAAGCAGTACAATATGGTAAGGAATAATTCAGACAAATCAACTTGGTTGAGGGTGTACTCTAGCTTGGGTCGCAGATCTAAAGTGGTATGACGGCACAAACAGACTGGTACCCAGGCTAGGCTAGGTGTATTCAGTGAAACATCCAAATTGTCGCAGATAGAAATGCACGAATAGAGATCTGTTCAACACAACGTATTTATATCTTGTAACGTTGCATCCACTTGAACAGAGCCCTGCTCTTGTCAATCAAAAAGTAACTACTACTCTGACTATTGGTCATAACAATTATGTGTAAAAAAATAAAAAATAAAAAAAAGTAACTCAAAACTTATACGGAGGTGCTCCCAGACATGGATGAAGCCTAGTCCTGGACAAAAAAGCACTTTTTTATGTAAATGCTCTTAATCTGGGTCCATGAAACTGTCTTTATCCTTGTCCAGAAAAACACCCCCATAATGCATTACTATTTGATTCATCCACAAAATAAATTGTGTTTCTTAACACAGGATGTATTGAACAACATGCAGGTTGTAGGCAAACATCCTGAGCCTTGTGGAAGTAGTTAGGGTTCTAAGGTAGTGTTCTGGGTTCTTTAGTCTATGGTTCTAAGTGGAATGTTCCGTTCTCTCCCCAGCTTCACCCTTCCAACTGCACAGTGAAGAATAACGTTGACGAGGAACAGCTCCGCGCTCTCCTGATGAACCTCTACGACTGTGCCCAAATCATCTATGCCCGTCCCCACCCTGTCACTCATCACAAAACGACCCCAGCACTTTGAGGGGACTGATGGGAACTCTGTCGATCGTGCATAGTCCAATAACACATATGATTATTTATTGAATTGTATTTAAATGTACTATGACATTTATTTTTGTACTATTTATGAATAAATTAACTAATTGCTAAAAACTATTTTTTTCTATAAATGTGGTTTATTGTTTAAGTGTTGATACTACTGCAACAAAGATTTTCTAGATTTGACCTATTCCTGACTCTAGCCTCAAACTACATTTTATAATGTGGAATCACTGAACTGTCTGGCCGTCTCCACACTAAAGCACTGGTAAAACACAATCATTAACATTATACTGTATCGTGTGTGGACCACTGGGCAAATCGTGGAACATGTCAACTTTGTGGCAGTGCCATGGCGTTATAGCATCAATCAATCATTCACATTTATTTTATAAAGCCTTTTTACATCAGCAGTTGTCAAAGCGCTCTACAGATACCCAACCTAAAACCCTAAAGAATAAGCAATGCAGAAGCAGTGTCTAGGAAAAACTCCCTAGAAGGCAGGAAGAAACTTAGAAACGTAGCATGATTCCAATCTTAAAACATGCTACACACGGCAACCAGACAAATCACACGGCAACCAGACAAATCACACGGCAACCAGACAAATCACACGGCAACCAGACAAATCACACGGCAACCAGATAAATCACACGGCAACCAGACAAATCACAGGGCAACCAGACAAATCACAGGGCAACCAGACAAATCACAGGGCAACCAGACAAATCACACGGCAACCAGACAAATCACACGGCAACCAGACAAATCACACGGCAACCAGACAAATCACACGGCAACCAGACAAATCACACGGCAACCAGACAAATCACACGGCAAATCAAATCAAAACAAGAGACTGAAATAAACAAAAAGAGGGATGTTGAAAAAAGAACAAGAAAGAGTGAGATTAAACATGTCCAATAATTTAATAAATTATTAAGAGATACAGTAAATGTAAACATTTGACATACAGTATAATACAAAATAAAGACACTTTGCTTCCACTACAATGCACCATAAACGATGACATGAGAAGGAAGAAATAAAAGCGTAATAAATGAGTTAGTGTTTAATGGGTGAATGGTACTACATTATAGACGGGTTAGCTGACAACGCCACGAAAATGACACACACGTCGATAAGGCAGAAGTTCGTGTGGCGTTAGGATTCTGAATGGTCAGATAGCTAGCAACAATGACAAGAAGCTGCCATGTGGGGAATCGTAGGAGGCTGGTTTCAGCTTGTTGCATCTTCTTATTAATAACATGTCTTGTTTTGAGGTGTTTTGACTGATGTCACGCCTATGCTAATATGGCTGAAATTCGCTAGCTAACCAACAACTGTTAAGGATGTATTTTAGAGACAAGCGCTCATTGTGCAAATGTATTTATATTTTCAAAGAACATTTGGAGACTAAATATAGTTTGCCCTCTAGTTGCTCACTCGTCGGTATTGTTGCTAAACAACCAGCCCGTCTATAGAAGCGGTATGTCATGCACGTCCTATCATTCAGACATAAAGGAGGAAACTAAGTTTAAAGTACATTTTAGACTTCCATAAGTGTGATCCTTGAAATAAGGGAATTATGACCTGTGGTATAGATATGAATCATTTCTAGAACAGTTTTTTTATTTTGACTATGTTGAAGGGTATCAGATGTATCCTAATGATGTCCTGCCATTAGAAGTGGTGGCGTCTGCATCTCAAATAACAGAAGACGGTTGTTGTCGTCGTCTTGGCAGATGATTATATGGTCACAAACCATGGCTTGTGCTCATCATAGACTCATCTCTTTGTGTCCAAATGGCACCCTATTCCCTTTTAAGTGCACTACTTTTGACCAGAGCCCCATGGGACACCGTATGAGCCGTGGTCAAAAGTAGAGCCCTAAAAAGGGAATAGGGTGCCATTTGGGATGAAATCAGTGTGTTGCCACCTGAACTGTGCTCGATGGCTACATTAAGACTCAACGTTAACCTGATTATCCCCACCCAGTCTCACTTTATTACAACACAAGCTCCCTTCGACTTGGCCATTAACCCCCAGTTTAAAGGGCAAGGCCCAAATCCTACAGTACAGTGACTGCTCCCTCCTTCACTCACCGACCAATAAACCAACGTCTCCTCTCCATTCACATGTAGAACCTTACTATACAGTGTATTAAGATAACATATGTTTAAATGACGACGTTCAACAATAAAGATCTCCAGGCTGGACTATTGACTGACTGCTGTTGTTGACTCTAAGGTATAGTAGTGTAGATTCATTGCAGTACATGGGGCTCCATCCCTGATTGGCTCTCTCCTTGTCTCTCTCACTGCAGCAGGGATTCCATCACAGCCTCAGGCTTCGTTGATCTTTTCCTGTCAGGAGATAAGAGGGCAGCATTAACAAATCGCACCCTTTTCCCTATATAGTGCACTACTTTTGACCTGGGCCCAAAGGGAATAGGGTGACACTGGGGACGCAGATGAGATGATCATGGGGTTAATATTCACTGAGTATACAAAACATTAAGAACACCTGCTCTTTCCATGACATAGACTGACCAGGTGCATCCAGCTGAAAGCTATGATCCCTTATTGATATCACTTGTTAAGTCCACTTCAATCAGTGTAGATGAAGGCGAGGAGACAGGTTAAAGAAGGATTTTTAAGCCTTGAGATAATTGAGACATGGTTTGTGTATGTGTGCCATTCAGAGGGTGAATGGGCAAGACCAAAGATTTAAGTGTCTTTGAACGGGGCATGGTAGTAGGTGCCAGGTGCACAGCTTTGTGTGACGAACTGCAGTGCTGCTGGGTTTTTCACATTAAACAGTTTCCTGTGTGTATCAAGGATGGTCCACCACCCAAAGGACATGCAGCCAACTTGACACAACTGTGGGAAGCATTGGAGTCAACATGGGCCAGCATCCTTGTGGAACGCTTTCGACACCTTGTAGAGTCCATGACCCGATGAATTGAGACTGATATACATGCTCAGTGTATATATTTCTTATAGTTCTAGGTAAGTGACATTAAGGTTGACCAGAAAGCAGCAAATATCTGATAATAACAACATGTACTACTATTTGTCAGAACTGCAGGACACGGTGAAAACAGCTTTTACAGTAACATTTCACCATGGGACGTACACCTGACAAAGTGATACATTATAGTAAACCATTACTTCAGATAGACTTTATAGTACTCTCTATAATCGGACATTTATTCAGAAATGAAATATTACTATTGTTGTTATTTTAATTTGTATTATTCTGGATAATCATGTACCGACAGCAGCGGGGAGACAGACGGTGGTGGTGGTGGTGTACCTTCGTCCAGTCTTGGGCCTACTACTCTTGGAGGACCTGGGCCTCTCCAGCTTCATCAGTGACTGTCTCATACTCTCCTCTGTGTAGGCCAAGTACACATGAGACAGGTCCACCTCAAACGGCTGGGGGGGAGAGGGAGGAGAGAGGGACAGAGGGATAGAGAGGAAGGAGAGAGGGATAGAGAGGAAGGAGAGAGGGATAGAGAGGAAGGAGAGAGGGATAGAGAGGGATAAAGAGAGGGATAGAGAGGGATAGAGAGGAAGGAGAGAGGGATAGAGAGGAAGGAGAGGAATAGAGGAAGGAGAGGAATAGAGGAAGGAGAGGAATAGAGGAAGGAGAGGAATAGAGGAAGGAGAGGGATAGAGGAAGGAGAGGGATAGAGAGGGATAGAGAGGAAGGAGAGAGGGATAGAGAGGAAGGAGAGGAATAGAGGAAGGAGAGGAATAGAGGAAGGAGAGGAATAGAGGAAGGAGAGGAATAGAGGAAGGAGAGGGATAGAGGAAGGAGAGGGGTAGAAGAAGGAGAGGGATAGAGGAAGGAGAGGAATAGAGGAAGGAGAGGAATAGACAGAGGGTGGAGGAGGAAGGAGAGGGATAGACAGAGGGTGGAGGAGGAAGGAGAGGGATAGACAGAGGGTGGAGGAGGAAGGAGAGGGATAGACAGAGGGTGGAGGAAGAAGAGAACGTGAGGGTAGAATAATATTATCCAGATCCACCATGTTGTGTTTGTCTTGTTATGTAGGCGTGAACTAAGAACTCACATCTTTGTCTTTCTTGTCCGGCACGGGGGTCTGTTTCCTCATGTTGTTACCAGTGTAGGCTACACACTTCTGAGGACCAACAAGTAACCATGGAAACAATGTCATAAGCATGAAGCAATCACACCAACGTTGCTCTGTACTGTCTATGTTAATGAAGAAACTCCCTCCCCTTAGCCTAACTATTCTCAGGTTAAATATTTCACTGTGGCTGAATGCAGAACTCACCAGCTGCCATTCCCCAATGTCCTCATTCCAGTGTACGTAGTTCTCGATCATCTCCTGCACCAGACAGGAAGAAGCAGGAACCATATTAGCACTAAATACTCGCTCACACAATTATAAATGGACGGATGGACACGCGCGTTGTCAAACACACACCCACACACAACCACTCAACCACACACCCACCTGGTATTCCTGTGGGATGAAGTTGTCTATGATGAGCATCTGCAGTCGTAGCTCTCTGCTGAGGTGGCGGATATTCTCCAGCAGGCCCTCGATCTCCCGGTGATGTTCCTGCTGCAGGTCGGCCATCTGACAACACAACAACAACCTCTCAACAACCACTGAACCAATGTTATGTTAACGTTCTGCTGCAGGTCGGCAATCTGACAACACAACAACAACCTCTCAACAACCACTGAACCAATGTTATGTTAACGTTCTGCTGCAGGTCGGCCATCTGACAACACAACAACAACCTCTCAACAACCACTGAACCAATGTTATGTTAACGTTCTGCTGCAGGTCGGCAATCTGACAACACAACAACAACCTCTCAACAACCACTGAACCAATGTTATGTTAACGTTCTGCTGCAGGTCGGCCATCTGACAACACAACAACAACCTCTCAACAACCACTGAACCAATGTTATGTTAACGTTCTGCTGCAGGTCGGCCATCTGACAACACAACAACATCCTCTCAACAACCACTGAACCAATGTTATGTTAACGTTCTGCTGCAGGTCGGCCATCTGACAACACAACAACATCCTCTCAACAACCACTGAACCAATGTTATGTTAACGTTCTGCTGCAGGTCGGCCATCTGACAACACAACAACAACCTCTCAACAACCACTGAACCAATGTTATGTTAACGTTCTGCTGCAGGTCGGCCATCTGACAACACAACAACAATTTCTGAATGAACACAGAACCAGTGCTGTGTTAATGAAGTCATGAACCAGTGCTGTGTTAATGAAGTCATGAACCAGTGCTGTGTTAATGAAGTCATGAACCAGTGCTGTGTTAATGAAGTCATGAACCAGTGCTGTGTTAATGAAGTCATGAACCAGTGCTGTGTTAATGAAGTCATGAACCAGTGCTGTGTTAATGAAGTCATGAACCAATGCTGTGTTAATGAAGTCATGAACCAATGCTGTGTTAATGAAGTCATGAACCAATGCTGTGTTAATGAAGTCATGAACCAATGCTGTGTTAATGAAGTCATGAACCAATGCTGTGTTAATGAAGTCATGAACCAATGCTGTGTTAATGAAGTCATGAACCAATGATGTGTTAATGAGCCAATGCTGTGTGTTAATGTTCTGTTCTTGCTGCAGGTCATCAACAACACAACAAGTCCCCAGTCCTGTGTTTGAACCCACTTGGGATGCATCCTATTCACTATATAGTGCACTAGTTTTCACCAGAGCCCTGTGGGACTTGGACATTCTTACCTCTGACTTGGCAGCCATCAGCATGGTCCAGACTTTCTTCAGCTTCTTGGTCTTCCCCTGAGCCTCCTCCTGCAGACTGGTGTACTTCTCCTCAATGTCCAGACGCTCCGCCTGCAAAAAAGACAGGGAGTTTAGCATTTCATTTCATTTATTTCATCATTAACGGAAAACCTCAACACTTTTTAACCTCATTAATTATCTCCATGTAGATACTGGTATGGTGCTGGAGATAATAAATCTGACGTTAAAAAGTTGTAAAGTGTCCCTTTAACACAGTAGACTGGTCCAGACGGGGCCAACAGTAGACTGGTCCAGACGGGGCCAACAGTAGACTGGTCCAGACGGGGCCAACAGTAGACTGGTCCAGACGGGGCCAACAGTAGACTGGTCCAGACGGGGCCAACAGTAGACTGGTCCAGCCAGACGGGGACAACAGTAGACTGGTCCAGACGGGGCCAAAAGTAGACTGGTCCAGACGGGGACAACAGTAGACTGGTCCAGACGGGGACAACAGTAGACTGGTCCAGACGGGGACAACAGTAGACTGGTCCAGACGGGGACAACAGTAGACTGGTCCATACGGGGACAACAGTAGACTGGTCCATACGGGGACAACAGTAGACTGGTCCAGACGGGGACAACAGTAGACTGGTCCATACGGGGACAACAGTAGACTGGTCCAGACGGGGACAACAGTAGACTGGTCCATACGGGGCCAACAGTAGACTGGTCCAGACGGGGCCAACAGTAGACTGGTCCAGACGGGGACAACAGTAGACTGGTCCAGACGGGGACAACAGTAGACTGGTCCAGACGGGGACAACAGTAGACTGGTCCAGACGGGGACAACAGTAGACTGGTCCATACGGGGACAACAGTAGACTGGTCCATACGGGGACAACAGTAGACTGGTCCAGACGGGGACAACAGTAGACTGGTCCATACGGGGACAACAGTAGACTGGTCCAGACGGGGACAACAGTAGACTGGTCCATACGGGGCCAACAGTAGACTGGTCCAGACGGGGACAACAGTAGACTGGTCCAGACGGGGACAACAGTAGACTGGTCCAGACGGGGACAACAGTAGACTGGTCCAGACGGGGACAACAGTAGACTGGTCCATACGGGGACAACAGTAGACTGGTCCATACGGGGCCAACAGTAGACTGGTCCAGACGGGGACAACAGTAGACTGGTCCATACGGGGACAACAGTAGACTGGTCCAGACGGGGACAACAGTAGACTGGTCCATACGGGGACAACAGTAGACTGGTCCAGACGGGGACAACAGTAGACTGGTCCAGACGGGGACAACAGTAGACTGGTCCAGACGGGGACAACAGTAGACTGGTCCAGACGGGGACAACAGTAGACTGGTCCAGACGGGGCCAACAGTAGACTGGTCCATACGGGGACAACAGTAGACTGGTCCAGACGGGGACAACAGTAGACTGGTCCATACGGGGACAACAGTAGACTGGTCCATACGGGGACAACAGTAGACTGGTCCAGACGGGGACAACAGTAGACTGGTCCAGACGGGGACAACAGTAGACTGGTCCATACGGGGACAACAGTAGACTGGTCCATACGGGGACAACAGTAGACTGGTCCAGACGGGGACAACAGTAGACTGGTCCATACGGGGACAACAGTAGACTGGTCCATACGGGGACAACAGTAGACTGGTCCAGACGGGGACAACAGTAGACTGGTCCATACGGGGACAACAGTAGACTGGTCCAGACGGGGACAACAGTAGACTGGTCCATACGGGGCCAACAGTAGACTGGTCCAGACGGGGACAACAGTAGACTGGTCCAGACGGGGACAACAGTAGACTGGTCCATACGGGGCCAACAGTAGACTGGTCCAGACGGGGCCAACAGTAGACTGGTCCATACGGGGCCAACAGTAGACTGGTCCAGACGGGGACAACAGTAGACTGGTCCAGACGGGGCCAACAGTAGACTGGTCCATACGGGGACAACAGTAGACTGGTCCAGACGGGGCCAACAGTAGACTGGTCCATACGGGGCCAACAGTAGACTGGTCCAGACGGGGACAACAGTAGACTGGTCCATACGGGGCCAACAGTAGACTGGTCCAGACGGGGCCAACAGTAGACTGGTCCAGACGGGGCCAACAGTAGACTGGTCCATACGGGGCCAACAGTAGACTGGTCCAGACGGGGACAACAGTAGACTGGTCCAGACGGGGCCAACAGTAGACTGGTCCAGACGGGGCCAACAGTAGACTGGTCCATACGGGGACAACAGTAGACTGGTCCAGACGGGGCCAACAGTAGACTGGTCCATACGGGGCCAACAGTAGACTGGTCCAGACGGGGACAACAGTAGACTGGTCCAGACGGGGCCAACAGTAGACTGGTCCAGACGGGGACAACAGTACATGCAGGAAAACAATAATACCTGAAGGCTTTTCACCTCCCATTGTGGTTTTCTCTGGCAACAAGATCGAGTCAACAATGGCAGTCTCAAATGATGCCCTATATAGGGCACTACTTCTGACCACTAGCTCATTTCAGCAGAACATTCAACAGATTTCCTCATGGAATCAAAGAGTAAATTGATGAGTGTGCGTGAAGAAGAAAACTGCTGATGTCATAAAATCTGTTGGAATTAAGGAGATAATTCAGTCAACCATTCTTTACTGAAATATCAGGCAATACATTTATCAAGACTCTACTGATCCTTCAGTATTGGTCTGTTATTGTCAGTTTGCAGCATGTATTTTGTTCCTCTGCTCATTGACAGATTACGTTGTCATTTTCAGACTGGGAAAAGCAAAGCAGGCAGCTCATCTGAACTAGCAAGGTGCTGACTGGTGTGACTTAGTAGGCTTTAAAGCAGAGGTATTCAAACTTCTTCAACATGGAGCCCATTTTTTTCCACCAGAAATTCTGGTGACCCCCACCTCCCCCAAAAATCTCAGGACAACGTTCAAATTGGTAAATGATTTTCACATCAACAAATAGTGTTAAATTCATTAAATTAAAAGAACCAATGTATACATGTACTATTTTTCTAATTATCTTGCACAAAAACATTTGTATATTGTCCCATAAAAGAATCTGTACTCTAAATGTTTGGCCCTCAGTCCAGCCTCTCTCAGCCTATTGCAGTCTGAGCACTGGAGGGATTGTGTGTTCCTGGTGTAACTCGGGCAGGTGTTGTTGCCTTCCTGTACTTGTACCGAAGGTGTGATGTTCAGATGTACCGATCCTGTGTGGGTGTTGTTACACATGGTCTGCTACTGCGAGGACAATCAGCTGTCCGTCCTGTCTCCTTGTAGCGCTGTCTTAGGCATCTCACAGTACGGACATTGCAATGTATTGCCCTGGCCACATTTGCAGTCCTCATGCCTCCTTGCAGCATGCCTAAGGCACGTTCACACAGATGAGCAGGGACCCTGGGCATCTTTCTTTTGGTGTTTTCCAGAGTCAGTAGAAAGGCCTCTTTAGTGTCCTAAGTTTTCATAACTGTGACCTTAAATGCCTACCGTCTGTAAGCTGTTAGTGTCTTAACGACCGTTCCACAGGTGCATGTTCATTAATCTTTTTTTTCTGAGTTTACATTAAATGACTAATTTCGGTACCCAATATGCTGGAATGACGATGATGTCATATCCTTTTCCTGTCAGTGCCCTCATACCAAAATATAACATCTCCACTTATCACTGATCAACATCCCCTCTCCACTCAGACAGACAGAGGAAGTTTGGTGGTGAGCATTTTGATGCAGAAATGACTGGCATGCTGTCAGAGTTAACCACTGAGGTATCTATGCTTTACAGCTCTTCAGTTGGCTGAACTAAGACTCAGCCTTTGAATGCAGATGCTCTATTTCACTGTGTGCTATAACTCCTCTTCCTCCAGTTCTCTGCAGCGCTGCTTTGAGTTGATAGTCCTACGTCCATATTGAGATGTACAGTGTCTTCAGAAAGTATTCACACCCCTTGACTTTTTGTTGTTGTTGCGTTACAGCCTGAATTTCAAAAAACATAATTCCACTTTGACATTATTGGGTTTTGTGTGTAGACCAGTGACACAAAATCTCAATGTAATCCATTTTAAATTCAGGCTGTAACACAACAACATGTGGAATAAGTCAAGCGGTATGAATACTTTCTGAAGGCTCTGTAATATATTGTGATACAGTGTGTAAGATGGTATACCTCCTTCTCCTCTAGCTCTCTGCGGAGAAGCTCAGCCCTCCTACGTCTCTCCTCTAACTCATTGTTAGACTCCTGCAGTAGTTTCTCCTGCTCCTCAGCCTTGGCCAGGAGGTCCACTCCTCCAACGATCACCTTCTTCTCTAGGGCTGACAGCTTCTCCAGCAGCAGGTGATGCTCCTGCCTGGGGGAAGGAGGTTAGAGGTCAGTAGATCAGAAAATACCTTCAGTAGGCTAGGTGGAGTTTCTGGCATATTGCTTATACCTTTCTAGGATGTCACAAATCTACAAGAGGGCATCCAAAAGTATCTAGGGGTAGGGGGGCAAGCGTTAGATAATATTTTAAAGCAGTAGATTATTCTTCAACCGTGATTTCTGGAAAACTTGGGAATTTAGGGAATGTTTGTAACCCCAAACTGTACTCACTGTGCTTTGAGCAGATCCTTCTCTCTCTTCTCCAGTTCTGCCCTGGCCTTGTTCCTTTCCTCCTCCTCCATGTCCAGCTGGGCTTCTAGCTCCTTCCTCTCCTCCTCGATCTTCGCCTGCATCTCCACCATCTTGTCAGGAGAAACCTTCTTCTTCTTCCCTTAAATAATAATAATAATAATAATAATAATAATAATTTGTTTGACTTATAGCGCCATCCCCGAAGTCCACAGGCATCATGGACGTTTCTTAATGTCATGTTATTCTTCAGATGCTTTCTACCACCTCAACCCACCCACTAAGGGGAGGGGGGAAGTTTCCCCTAGGTACAGAATGCAGACGTAGGATCAGCTTCCCCTCGCTCAATCCCTAACCTTCACCATTAGAACATGCAAAACTGATCTAAGATCTGCATCTAGGGGAACATCACCCTACACCCAACCCAGTCTGATTCGTAGGTTTGCTTAAACAGCACTAGTCTGGTCCCAGATCTGTTTGTGTCGTCTTGCCAACTCCTATGGTCATTGTCACACTGTGCACAAACAGATCTGGGACCAGGCTAAGACAGCACATCATATTACAATGGTGAATTAGTCAAATATTAGATGTAACACACATCTAGTCTCTCTCTCCAAGGTGTTTGATAGTAGCTATGGTCTTCTACAGAGCAGTAAAAACTGCATCGGCTGTATGATTCAGCTCCTTAATGAAGAGACAGCAGTCTGTACTTTCTGCAGATACTATCCATTAGATTACGAGCAGGAAGTTAAAAGGTGCTTTTAAAGATATCTGTGTATCTCAAATGGGACCCCAATTCCCTAAATAGTGCACTATGCCCTATGGGCCCTGGTAAAAAGTAGTGCACTACATAGGGAATAGGGTGCCATTTGAGAACAGCTTCTAGACAGAGTGCAGGCTTCAGGCCTATTCACAAGGCACTCTCTCTCTCAGAGATATAGCCATGAAGACAGGAAGTGATGGAGAAGACCATGACAAAGTGGCAGTACAGTAATATAGAGAGAGAACCTTCAATCATACTGACTGACTGAACCATAGATTTCCTTCTGTTGCCGTTTTTTGTTGGCGTTAAAGCTAGCGAGTCAATTCAATTAAATTCTATCAGTTCGATAATTCAATTAAATTCTATAGTTCACTGAAATAAAATGCAAATATAACCTGGTCCCAGATCTGTCTGACAACCAGAGTAAAGAAGTTGCCTGTGCACATACAGATCTAGAACCAGACTAGAGACATTGGATGTGTCCTAAACGGCACCCTATTACCTATTTTGTGTCCTACTTTTGACCAGAGTCCTCTATGTAGGGAATAAGGTGCAGTTTGGAACAGTCTTCTAGACTCCTCAGAGAGGAGGCACAGACAGACAGACAGACAGACCAAGAGAGAAATAGGAGACAGAGAAAGAGAAAGACAGAGACAGACAGACAAACAGACCAATAGGAGACAGAGAAACAGAAAGACAGAGACAGACAGACCAATAGGAGACAGAGAAACAGAAAGACAGAGACAGACAGACAAACAGACCAATAGGAGACAGAGAAACAGAAAGACAGAGACAGACAGACCAATAGGAGACAGAGAAACAGAAAGACAGAGACAGACAGACCAATAGGAGACAGAGAAAGACAGATAAAAAGAGAGTATGAGAAACAGTTGAAGTCGGAAGTTTACATGCACTTAGGTTGGAGTCATTAAAACTTGTTTTTCAACCACTCCACAAATTTCTTGTTAACAAACTATAGTTTTGGCAAGTCGGTTAGGACATCTACTTTGTGCATGACACAAGTCATTTTTCCAACAATTGTTTGTTTACAGACTTATAATTCACTGTTTCACAATTCCAGTGGGTCAGAAGTTACCATAGACTAAGTTGACTGTGATTTTAAACAGCTTGGAAAATTCCAGAAAAGTATGTCATGGCTTTAGAAGCTTCTGATAGGCTAATTGACATCATTTGAGTCAATTGGAGGAGTACCTGTGGATATATTTCAAGGCCTACCTTCAAACTCAGTGCCTCTTCGCTTGACATCATGGGAAAATCTAAAGAAATCAGCCAAGACCTCAGAAAAAAAAAATTGTAGACAAGTCTGGTTCATCCTTGGGAGCAATTTCCAAACGCCTGAAGGTACCACGTTCATCTGTACGAACAATAGTGGGAAAGTATAAAGACCATGGGACCACGCAACCGTCATACCGCTCAGGAAGGAGACGCATTCTGTCTCCTAGAGATGAACGTACGTCAGCGCGAAAAGTGCAAATCAATCCCAGAACAACATCGAAGGACCTTGTGAAGATGCTGGAGGAAACAGGTCCAAAATATCTATATCAACTTGTAAAAACAAGTCCTATATCGACATAACCTGAAAGGCCGCTCAGCAAGGAAGAAGCCACTGCTCCAAAACCGCCATAAATAATCCAGACTACGGTTTGCAACTGCACATGGGGACAAAGATCATACTTTTTGGAGAAATGTCCTCTGGTCTGATGAAACAAAAATAGAACTGTTTGGCCATAATGACCATCGTTATGTTTGGAGGAAAAAGGGGGAGGCTTGCAAGCCGAAGAACACCATCCCAACCGTGAAGCACGGGGGTGGCAGCATCATGTTGTGGGGGTGCTTTTCTGCAGGAGGGACTGGTGCACTTCACAAAATAGATGGCATTATGAGGAAGGGAAATTATGTGGCTATATTGAAGCAACATCTCAAGACATCAGTCAGGAAGTTAAAACTTGGTCGCAGATGGGTCTTCCAAATGGACAATGACCCCAAGCATACTTCCAAAGTTGTGGCAAAATGGCTTAAGGACAACAAAGCCAAGGTATTGGAGTGGCCATCACAAAGCCCGGACCTCAATCCTATAGAACATTTGCGGGCAGAACTGAAAAAGCGTGTGCGAGCAAGGAGGCCTAAAAACCTGACTCAGTTACACCAGCTCTGTCAGTAGGAATGGGCCAAAATTCACCCAACTTATTGTGGGAAGCTTGTGGAAGGCTACCCGAAACGTTTGACCCAAGTTAAACAATTTAAAGGCAATGCTACCAAATACTAATTGAGTATATGTAGACTTCTGACCCACTGGGAATGAGATGAAAGAAATAAAAGCTGAAATAAATCACTCTCTACTATTATTCTGACATTTCACATTCTTAAAATGAAGTGGTGATCCTAACTGACCTAAGACAGGGAGTTTTTACTAGGATTAAATGTCAGGAATTGTGAAAAACTGAGTTTAAATGTATTTGGCTAAGGTGTATGTAAACTTCCAACTTCAACTGTTTATATAAGACTGGTAGGGCAGGCAGGGCAGGCAGGCAGGTAGGGGAGGTTAACATTAGGAGGGTCCTGAGATAACTCCGGTCAATACTTTGAGGAGTTAGCTACAGCACCTACAGATCAGGGTCAGTTTGTAGGCCTGGGTCTATCAGGCTCCTCAGAGTTGGGAGTGCTGATCTAAGACCAGGTCCCCTTGTCCATAAAATCATTATGATATAGGCCTAAAAGGCAAAACACATCCTAGATCGGCACTCTCAACTCTGAGATGCTTTGTGAATACAGTCCCTGGACCATATTAACTAGCAGTCGGTGGTAGGGTTGGTAGTGCAGACAGCAAGCTGCTCCACTCACTAGTCTGAGCCTTGGGTTTCTCCTCAGTGGTCTGTGCCTCTATAGAGGAGTCTGAGCTACTGATGCTGCTGCCACTACCTGCAACACAGAGTAGACTAGACACTCAACAGGGACATGTCAAACACAGAGAGAGATGGAGTGGACCGAGAGGGGGGGTGATGGAAGGATGGGGAGAGAGAAGAAGGAGAGGCTCCAAGGACACGCCGACCACAGAGAGAGCGAGAGATGGAGGAGAGCGAGATGGGGGCAAATGGGGTTATGGAGAAAGCAACAAACCTGGAGAGCAACCAGCCTACAAGCCAATCCTATACGGTTGATATAACCAGCTACATTAAGCAGTGCATGGACGGCGGACGCACGCGCACACTAGGGCTGGGCGATATATCAAATTCATTTAAATGTATGTTTTAGTGCTATGTTCCAAATGCCTGTATAGCAAGAATCGAGGTAAAATAATTGATAAAATCCATTATATTGAAATGTAGGAACTGGGTTGTACAGTTTGAACCCCTGCTGTCTCTGGCTCCACAACCACCCTGCCCGGTCATCTAGATGTGTGAAAGTTAGTGTATAAGCTAATGATCCATCATGTATGACATTCCTGGGAGTGTGTCATATTAAATGTTGTATTACCATATCATTTTTGTATGTTCTCTATAGTTATGTACTTTAAAATGTATCAATTGACCAATTCGGCACATTTGGGCAGACTTGATAGAAAATATTGTGCAGTATTGCAATGTTTCACTGGATCAATCTGAAACTTTGCACACACTGCTGTCATCTAGTGGCTAAAATCTAAATTGTGCCTCGACTCCTACATTATATTATGGGCTTTCTCTTGGATTTCAAAGACGATGGAACCAACAAAAATATATAGAAAACGTACGTTTTTTTTGTTTGTATTATCTTTTACCGGATCTAATGTGTTATATTCGCCTACATTATTTTAACATTTCCACAAACTTTAAAGTGTTTCCTTTCAAATGGTACCAAGAATATGCATATCCTTGCTTCAGGTCCTGAGCTACAGGCAGTTAGATTTGGGTATGTCATTTTAGGCGAAAACTGAAAAAAAGGTTCTGATCCTTAAGAGGTTTTTAACTGTACAACAAAGATAATTTAGAGAAAATATTCAAACACTGAGTGTTCAAAACATTAAGAACACCTTCCTAATATTGAGCCGCGCCCCCGTCAGAACAGCCTCAATTCATTGGACTCTACAAGGTGTCGAAAGCGTTCCACAGGGATACTGGCCCATGTTGACTCCAATGCTTCCCACAGTTGTGTCAAATTGGCTGGATGTCCTTTGATGGTGGACCATTCTTGATACACACAGGAAACTGTTGAATGTGAAAAACACAGCAGTGTTGCAGTTCTCAAACCGGTGCGCCTGGCACCTAATACCATACCCTGTTGTCTTGCCTATTCTCCCTCTGAATGGCACACATACACCATCCATGTCTCAATTGTCTGAAGGCTTAAAAACATTTCTTTAACCTGTCACCTCCTCTTCATCTACACTGATTGAAGTGGATTTAACAAGTGACATCAATAATAAAAGAAATATATCGTAAAAGAAATATATGATTTTTTGGCCATATCGCCCAGCCCTAACACACACACACACACACACACACACACACACACACACACACACACACACACACACACACACACACACACACACCCACACACACACACACACACACACACAATAATGTAATGTACAGTGCAGCACCATAGCATCCGACGTCTAATTTAAAGCGAACAGCACAAAGGCTACAAGGTTATACACAGAGCCCAGAGTGTTTCCTGATCAGGTCACATGACCAAGAAAAACTGTCAAGACACTAGTTGTACTATGACAGCAGTGTATTAAAGACTATCAGGAGGCCCCAATAAATATAGTAATACTTATGTGTGAATGATCATTCTGACGTGAACAGAGCCTTCAGAAAGTATTCAAACCCCTTAACTTTTTCACATTTTGTTGTGTTACAGCCTGAATTTGTAAGTGGTCTAAATTGAGATTATTTTTGTGTCACTGACGAACATACAATGCCCCATAATGTCAATGTGGAATTATGTTTTTCTAAATGTTTACTGAAATGTCTTGAGTCCATAAGTACTCATCCTCTTTGTTATGGCAAGTAAAGCCTAAATAAGTTCAGTAGTAAATATTTGCTTAACAATTCACGTAATAAGTTATATGGACTCACTCTGGTTGTAATAATAGTGTTTAACATGATGTTTTAATGAGGACCTCATCTCTGTACCTCCACACATAAAATTATCTGTAAGGTCCCTCAAGTCCAGCAGTGAATTTCAAACATAGATTCAACCACAAAGACCAGGGAGGTTTTCCAATGCCTCGCAAAGAAAGAAGGGCACCTATTGGTAGATGGGTAAAAATAAAGAAGCAGACATTGAATATCCCTTTGAACATCGTGAAGTTATTAATTACACTTTGGATGGTGTACCAATACTCCCCGTCACTACAAAAGATACAGGCGTCCTTCCTAACTCAGTTGCTGGAGAGGAAGGAAACCACTCAGGGATTTCACCATGAGGCCAATGGTGACTTTAAAACAGTTAAGAGTTTAATGGCTGTGATAGGAGAAAACTGAGCATTGATCAACAACATTGTAGATACTCCACAATACTAACCTATTTGACAGAGTGAAAAGGTAACATGTACAGAATAAAAAAATATTCCAAAACATCCATCCTGTTTGCAACAAGACAGTAAAATAATACAACACATTACTGAGTACCACTCTCCATATTTTCAGGCATAGTGGTGGCTGCATCATGTTATGGGTATGCTTGTAATCATTAAGAACTGGGGAGTTTTTCAGGATAATAAATAAACGGAATGGAGGTAAGCACAGGCAAAATCATAAAGGAAAACCTGGTTGTCTGCTTTCCACCAGACACTGGGAGATGAATTCACCTTTCAGCAGGACAATAACCTAAAACACAAGGCCAAATCTACACTGGAGTTGCTTACCAAGAAGAGTGGCCGAGTAACAGTTTTGACTTAAATCTGCTTGAAAATCTATGGCAAGAATTGAAAATGGTTGTCTAGCAATGATCAACTTCAAAATTGACAGGTGTGGAAAGCTCTTAGAGGCTTACCCAGAAAGACTCACAGCTGTAATCACTGACAAAGGTCTAATATGTATTGACTCAGAGGTGTGAATATTTACGTAAATGAGATGTTTCTTTATTTAATTTTCTATAAATTTGCAAGAATTTCTAAAAACATGTTTTCACTGTCATTATGGGGTAGTGTGTGTAGAAGGGTGAGAGAAAAACATCAATTTAATCCATTTTGAATTCAGGCTGTAACACAACAAAATGTGGAATAAGTCAAGGGGTATGAATACTTTCTGAAGCCGCCGTAGATGTGTACAGTTTCACATTTTCTTATCTTTTCCACCTTTTGCCTAACCTAAAAAGGGCAAGGTGACTGCGCCTTGGGGAACTTCCTAGCTCAGACTACCGAAACCAGTTTAGTGTTTATTAAGCCAGAGTACACACAGAGGCCATGGTTCTCTCTCTACATGGCTTCTGGGTACTTTCAGAGCGTTTACCTTCACATGGAGGATGCTGACTCATTTTAGTCATCAGGAAATAAGCCCACACTAATAATCATGTCTAACATCTGAGTGACAACTCCTTCACATGCGGGCGGACAAACCTTTGATGATAGCGTCAACAATAAATGGCTAAGATGATTGTGTGTGCAAGAATTCATGCATCAGTTTTTCCCCCGTTGTATTAGAGTGACTCTTCCTAATGCAGGGCAGGGCCATAAACAAACCCAACTCTTCTCTGAAACATATTTTCTTTGTATATTAAGTTTTAAAAAGCATCAGGGGACATGGGGACTGGGGAGCAGTCCTCTGCTGCATCCCAAATAGCATCCTATTCCCTATATTAGTGGACAACTTTTTACCAAAGCCCAGTACACTTCATAGAAGCCTAGTGCCCTTCACAGAAACCTAGTGACCTTCACAGAAACCTAGTGACCTTCACAGAAACCTAGTGACCTTCATAAGGAGCCAAAGCACCATTCACACAGTCCTGTTGGGAGAGAGGAAGAACGGGGCCCCTTACCTCTCCGTTTCCTTCGTCCCTCTCCTCCTTCTCTTCCCTCGTCATCTCCTTCATCCATCTCTTCTGATCCACTGCCCTCCGACCCGGAGATCTCTTCCCCTGGAACAGCAGAACAGAAAACAATTTAGTTACAAACTCTCCTTAAACCCTTAGCGCAGGTTAACTCTCCTTAAACCCTTAGCGCAGGTTAACTCTCCTTAAACCCTTAGCGCAGGTTAACTCTCCTTAAACCCTTAGCGCAGGTTAACTCTCCTTAAACCCTTAGCGCAGGTTAACTCTCCTTAAACCCTTAGCGCAGGTTAACTCTCCTTAAACCCTTAGCGCAGGTTAACTCTCCTTAAACCCATAGCGCAGGTTAACTCTCCTTAAACCCTTAGCGCAGGTTTACTAGAAATAGATTAAGACTAGTCTTGGACTAAAACGATTCTCCATGAAGCATACTTTTCAGTATTAGACTAGGAAATGGGAAACCAGCCCTTAAAAAGGCTTTGGATCCAATCCTAACTTGAACACAGAAGTGTGTTTGTCATATTGCAACTCCTGTCCCAAATGAAGACAGCATCAATAGAGAGGACCACTAACTGACCTTCTTGGAGTTTCTTCTTAAGGTCTTCGATCTCCTTCTGGAACTGCCGTAGCAGGGCATCCTTGGGGTCTTCATTGATTCGAGCTTTGTTCTTGATGTTCTTGGCCCGGTTGGCGTAACGCAGCGTGCTGATGGTCTCGTCGTAGTTATAGTCCGCAGGGCCGATGTTCGCACACTGACCGTTGAAAAAGTTTATGAGAATATGATACATATTATGAGAGATTAAAATCAGACCTTTTATGACAGAACAGCAAGGAACGAGAGCTTGGCAGACTTAATCATAATAAATTAAATATTTGTATATATGTATTTATTAATAGTTTTCAAAATTGGATGCCACTTGGCATTTGTTTCACTTAACCTGATCTACCCCCAAGTAATAAGACTGATAAATAACTAACAAAATACACAAAACGCAACAATTTCAACAAGTTAAAGTTCATAAGGAAATCAGTCAATTTAAATAAATAAATGAGGCCTTAATCTATGGATTTCACATGACTGGGCAGGGGCTCAGCCTTGGGTGAGCCTGGGAGGACATAGGGCCAACCACTTGGTAACCAGGCCCATCCACTGGGGAGCCAGGCCAATCAGAATTAGTTTTTCCCTCATAAAAGGGCTTTATTACAGACAGAAATACAGTTTCATCAGCTGTCCGGGTGGCTGGTCTCAGACAATCCAGCAGGTGAAGAAGCCAGATGGCTGTTGTCAGGCCGGTTGGACGTACTGCCAAAATTTTCTAAAACTACATTGGAGGTGACTTATGGTAGATAAATGAACATTCAATTCTCTGGCAACAGCTCTGGTGGACATTCCTGCAGTCAGCATGCCAATTGCACGCTCCCTCAAAATTTGAAAAATCTGTGGCGTTGTGTTGTGTGACAAAATTGCACATTTTAGATTGGCCTTTTATTGTCCCCAGCACAAGGTGCACATGCGTAATGATCATGCCGTTTAATCAGCTTCTTGATAAAATCTGAGAGATAAGCTTTTTGTGCATATGGAACATTTCTGGGATCTATATTTCAGCTCATGAAACCAACACTTTACATGTTGCGTTTATATGTTTGTATCCCTGCATATGTATATATAGTATTGGAACTGACCCTGTATATAACATGCTTACTTACTTACTGTTTATTCTACTATTACATTGTTAGTGATTACTGCAAATGTTGGGTTTTGAGTTTACAAGAAAAGGCATTTCACTGTACTTGTGCATGTGACATTAAAACTAATGAGTCATTGCTACCATTGACACTAATTGGGTGCCAACACAGAACTAGAATGAGTAGAACGGGCCGCCACAACCAGGTCAGTGATGTGTAATGGGCGTACTGGCAGCAATTTTGTGTGTACCCATAGCATTAAAGCAGCAGGAAGTAAAAGCAGGAAGTGTTGTTAGTTACCATCATGGTCTTGGAGTTTCCCCCCAGTGAGTCCTGCAGCAGGCGAGTGAGTTTAGAGTTCCTGTAGGGGACGTGGGTGCTCTTCCCGTCCACCAGGGCTGAGATGACGTTACCCAGCGTGGAAAGAGATAGGTTGATCTTAGTGGCCTCTTTCAGTCGCTGGCCAGTCGCTCCTGTCTTCCCCTGACGCTCAGAACCCTGGGGGAGAGAAAGAGAGAGAACAGTGTGGGGGGGTTAACTGATGATTATGTTTTCTGTCTGTTTGCTATGTGTGGACCACATGCCTTAAAGCCACAGATACATTTCCATTCCACAATAACATGTTGAATCTGATAAGAACACGCTCAACAGGGCTTACTGACTTCACCTAGCGGCCTTTAAACATTGATAATTGGACTCAAAATGTTCATAAAAATCCTATATTGGAATTCAAATTATAATTCCCATTGCAGAGACTAAGAAAACCATAGCCAGATAAATGTATGAAGGTAATCTATACAGATTTGGTTCTTATATCTCAAAAAACAGATACCAAGTTACCAAAATGTGCTTACTCCTTCAAAGCATCAAGTTCTCTCTCTGGGAGATTCCATCGGTTTGATATCTGTTGAGGTAAATTATATCTTTATTCTATTTTACAGTAAATGTTCATTTGACTTCCTTACCGCCAGATCCACTAAGTGGAGTTTTCCCATGCGTACGTGCTGGTCTCCATCCACACCCTTCTCACTGCACTCGATGGTGATGGTGAAGATGGCATGAGAGCGAGAGCTGTGTTCATTCATGTTGGTGGAGCCAACCGAGCCTGGGTAGGATAAAGCATAACACATTCAGAAACATAAAACTCAGACTGTATTTTCTTGGTTCACTTCATAATAACTTGGTTACACTTCATAGTAACTTCCATGAGTGTGATTGTAACCTTTATTTAACCAGGACATTTTTTTATCTATTTTTTATTTCACCTTTATTTAACCAGGTATGCTAGTTGAGAACAAGTTCTCATTTGCAACTGCGACCTGGCCAAGATAATGCATAGCAATTCGACACATACAACAACACAGAGTTATACATGGAATAATCAAAACATACAGTCAATAATACAGTAGAAAAAAAGAAAACAAAAAGTCTATATACAGTGAGTGCAAATGAGGTAAGTTAAGGCAATAAATAGGCCATGGTGGCGAAGTAATTACAATATAGCAATTAAACACTGGAATGGTAGATGTGCAGAAGATGAATGTGCAAGTAGAGATACTGGGGTGCAAAGGAGCAAGATAAAATAAATAAATACAGTATGGGGATGAGGTAGATAGATGGGCTGTTTACAGATGGGCTATGTACAGGTGCAGTGATCTGTGAGCTGCTCTGACAGCTGGTGCTTAAAGCTAGTGAGGGAGGTATGAGGCTCCAGCTTCAGAGATTTTTGCAGTTCGTTCCAGTCATTGGCAGCAGAGAACTGGAAGGAAAGGCGGCCGAAGGAGGAATTGGCTTTGGGGGTGACCAGTGAGATATACCTGCTGGAACACGTGCTATGGGTGGGTGCTGCTATGGTGACCAGTGAGCTGAGATAAGGCGGGGCTTTACCTAGCAGAGACTTGTAGATAACCTGTAGCCAGTGGGTTTGGGGATGAGTATGAAGCGAGGGCCAACCAACGCGAGCGTACAGGCCGCAGTGGTGGGTAGTGTATGGGGCTTTGGTGACAAAACGGATGGCACTGTGACAGACTGCATCCAATTTGTTGAGTAGAGTGTTGGGAGGCAATTTTATAGATGACATCGCCGAAGTCGGGGATTGGTAGGATGGTCAGTTTTACGAGGGTATGTTTGGCAGCATGAGTGAAGGATGCTTTGTTGCGATATAGGAAGCCGATTCTAGATTTAATTTTGGATTAAACGCTTAATGTGAGTCTGAAAGGAGAGTTTACAGTCTAACCAGACACCTAGGTATTTGTAGTTGTCCACGTATTCTAAGTCAGAGCCGTCCAGAGTAGTGATGCTGGACGGGCGGGCAGGTGTGGGCAGTGATCGATTGAATAGCATGCATTTAGTTTTACTTGCATTTAAGAGCAGTTGGAGGGCAACGGAAGGAGAGTTGTATGGCATTGAAGCTCGTCTGGAGGGCTGTTAACACAGTGTCCAAAGAGGGGCCAGAAGTATACAGAATGGTGTCGTCTGCGTAGAGGTGGATCAGAGAATCACCAGCAGCAAGAGCGACATCATTGATGTATACAGAGAAGAGAGACGGCCCGAGAATTGAACCCTGTGGCACCCCCATAGAGACTGCCAGAGGTCCGGACAACAGGCCCTCCGATTTCACACACTGAACTCTATCAGAGAAGTAGTTGGTAAACCAGGCGAGGCAATCATTTGAGAAACCAAGGCTGTCGAGTCTGCCAATAAGAATGTGGTGATTGACAGAGTCGAAAGCCTTAGCCAGGTCGATGAATACGGCTGCACAGTAATGTCTCTTATCGATGGCGGTTATGATATCGTTTAGGACCTTGAGCGTGGCTGAGATGCACCCATGACCAGCTCTGATAGCGAAGAAGGTACGGTGGGATTCGAAATGTTTGGTATCTGTTTGTTAACTTGGCTTTCGAAGACCTTAGAAAGACAGGGTAGGATAGATATAGGTCTGTAGCAGTTTGGGTCTACAGTGTCACCCCCTTTGAAGAGGGGGATGACTGCGCAGCTTTCCAATCTTTGGGAATCTCAGATGATACGAAAGATAGGTTGAACAGACTAGTAATAGGGGTTGCAACAATTTTGGCAGATCATTTTAGAAAGAAAAGGTCCAGATTGTCTAGCCCGGCTGATTTGTAGGGGTCCAGATTTTGCAGCTCTTTCAGAACATCAGCTATCTGGATTTGGGTGAAGGAGAAATGGTGGGGGCTTTGGCGGGTTGCTGTGGAGGGTGCTGGGCAGTTGACCGGGGTAGGGGTAGCCAGGTGTAAAGCATGGCCAGCCGTAGAGAAATGCTTATTGAAATTCTCAATTATAGTGGATTTATCGGTGGTAACAGTGTTTCCTAGCCTCAGAGCAGTGGGCAGCTGGGAGGAGGTGCTCTTATTCTCCATGGACTTTACAGTGTCCCAGAACTTTTTGAGTTTGTACTACAGGATGCAAATTTCAGTTTGAAAAAGCTAGCCTTAGCTTTCCTAACTGCCTGTGTATATTTGTTCCTAACTTCCCTGAAAAGTTGCATATCACGGGGGCTATTCGATGCTAATAAAGAATGCCACAGGATGTTTTGTGATGGTCAAGGGCAGACAGGTCTAGACTGAACCAAGGACTATATCTATTCCTGGTTAAAAAAAATATGCTTGTTTAAGATGGTGAGGAAGGCACATTTAAAGAATAGCCAGGCATCCTCTACTGACGGGATGAGGTCAATGTCATTCCAGGATACCCCGATTAGAAAGGCCTGCTCGCAGAAGTGTTTTAGGGAACGTTTGACAGTGATGAGGGGTGGTCGTTTGATCGCAGATCCATTACGGATGCAGGCAATGAGGCAGTGATAGCTGAGATCTTGATTGAAAACAGCAGAAGTGGATTTGGAGGGTGAGTTAGTTAGGATGAGATCTATGAGGGTGCCCGTGTTTACGGATTTGGGGTTGTACCTGGTAGGTTCATTGATCATTTGTGTGAGATTGAGGGCATCAAGCTTAGATTGTAGGATGGCCGGGGTGTTAAGCATGTCCCAGTTTAGGTCACCTAGTAGCAAGAGCTCAGAAGATAGATGGGGGGCAATCAATTCACTTTTTTTGAACCTTTATTTAACTAGGCAAGTTAGTTAAGAACAAATTCTTATTTTCAATGACGGCCTAGGAACAGTGGGTTAACTGCCTTGTTCAGAGGCAGAACGACATATATATTTTTTTTTACCTTGTCAGCTCTGGGATTCGATCTTTGCAACCTTTCGGTTACTAGTCCAACGCTCTAACCGCTAGGCTACCTGCCGCCCCAACATATGGTGTCGAGTGCACAGCTGGGGGCAGTGGGTGGTCTATAGCAAGCGGCAACGGTGAGAGACTTGTTTCTGAGGAAGGCACTGTTTCTGGAAAGGTGAATTTTTTAGAAGTAGAAGCTCAAATTGTTTGGGTACAGACCTGGATAGTAAGACAGAACCCTTGAGGTTAGAAACCTATTTTGTGAGGGGGGTCTGGCAAATGGTATATACTGTACGATCATGAATTCTAATGCTTAGAACTCTTCTAAATGCTTTGTGTGAATCTTTACGGTTCTTGTGCCCCATTGTCATAATCCTGTCCATGTCATCAGCGTTGTTCACCACATAACCAGACAGGTCCTTGATGTAAACGCCCACATCTGGCCTCTCCTTCACCTGGTGGTCACACAAACACAAATCAATGATATGAGTTAGGAGCAGGCAATACTCTCGAATTCCTCTTATACATTCATATCTTAAATTCCCTCCTGAGAACCAACAACGTTATCATGCTCATCTGTATTAGAAACTAAGCAGTGAATTATGAGAAGTTTAATCATCTATAGTTCCCTTAACAGAGAACATCCCAGTTCATGTGCTATGTCCTGTTGTCTCCTTTCAGGAACCAATGACATTGATGTATTATTGACAAACCAATGGAGATTAGTTATGATAAGGAAATCATCTTTAATTCCCTTTCTGGGACCCTAGTATTGTGTAATGTCCCATTCTGTGCTTCTAGGCACCAACAACGTTATCATACTCATCTTTATCATTTGGTCACTGTGGTCTTATCTACAAATCTACAAAGCCACCGTGCTTCTACACCTTCATTACTTGCTGTTTGGGGTTTTAGGCTGGGTTTCTGTACAGCACCTTGAGATATCAGCTGATGTAAGAAGGGATTTATAAATAATTTTGATTTGAAATCAAACCAATAAGCTACTACCTATGAAGCTAGCGCCAGTGTTTTTAAAAAATATATATATTCTTGTATGGTTAATCTAATTAATGGGATAATGTTCTTCATATCTACAGCTGCTTCTTGCTAAATGAAATGGGATGGTTTTTCTGAGAAGCATATCATCATATCATATAAAACATCTATAACCTCCAGCCTCTGCATCTGGTCCTTCCCCAGCAGGTCTCTCACTTCTTCATTATAAATCTCCAGATAAGACACGCGAACTAAGAACCTGCGGATGAGAGGTAAGATACTTATTTCAAATCAACCTCAAACTGAGAGACTGTCAGCAGCAAGCATGTCAAAAACAATGCCTGTCTTTTTTCTTGTAGACCTAAGCATTTTCTGTTTACGTTGACTCCAACCAGTGTCTTAACCAGTGTTGTGTGATTGAGGCCTTTTGCTCTCCTAGGGGCTGAAAATAATAAGTCAAGTCAGTCATAGCATGTTGCATCAAACAATTGCCTGGCAATGAACCAGTATTGTTCGATTGTTTTGCCCGTTTGTGTTAATGTCCTTACCGGGTGTCGCCCTCTGCTTTGGCGATGTGGCCGAACACATGAGCAAAGGAGTTGGGGATTATTCCTCTGAGCTCTGGCACTGCCCTCACCCCCTCCATGGTGAACGTCTTTCCTGTCCCTGTCTGTCCGTACGCAAAGATGGTCCCTGGAGAAAACACAGGCTCAGTATTAAAACATTAAGAGGTGATTTCAAGGCAGATTGAGCCTTGTCCTGGACTAAAAAACACGGTAAATGGAGAATTTCTACTATGCTTAATCTGTGTCCGCAAACCGCCCTTGATATAGAGAGTCTCATCCATGCTTTTATTACAAGCAGGCTTGACTACTGTAATGCTCTCCTGTCTGGTCTACCCAAGAAAGCCATTGGTCAACTGCAAAACCTACAGAATGCTGCAGCACGGCCACTGACCAAGACCAGATGGAGAGCACACATTACACCGGTTTTAAGGTCTCTGCACTAGTTGCGTGTGAGTTTAAGAATACATTTTAAGATTATTCTATTGGTTTTTAAAATCAATCCACAATTGTGCAACTCAATACATGTCAAACATGCTTTTAAGTTACGTACTGTTAGGCTCTATTACTAGAGTCACAACTCCACGGACACTGTGAAAGCTTAAACCAAGTTAATTCTTCCCAGAGGGTCAATACAGCTGCATTAGACAAAGACATGGTTTCACCCATGGTAGTATACATACCCCACTTTGGGTGGAGTCTCCTTATCGCTAAACAGTGCATCCTTATTGCTAGTCAGGGAGCTGAGTAATATGGGCCTTAAGCGGTTCCTCCCCTTATCGGTACTGCCACATGTGACCATTTTCCTTGCACCCAGCCCCTCCCAAACTTCATTATGGCACCCGTCATTGTCTCTTTTATAACTAATGATTCATTATAGTTAAAGCTCAGAAATCCAAACCTTTCAGTACCCACTAGGTTCCTCAGGTCCTCTGGCCTTTTAATTATGTCAAAGCCTAAGATCAAGAGGCATGGAGAGGCAGCCTTTAGTTATTATGCCCCCAGCCTCTGGAATAGCCTGCCAGAGCACATGAGGGCGGGCAGTAACTGTGGACATATTTAAAAGAGATCTTAAAAACACATATTTTTACCTTTGCTTTTCCTTAGGATGATGCTTTTAAATTTTTCAGTTTGTGTCAAACTTATGTTTGTTGTGTAGAAAATATTTCATATTTTATTTCCATTGTTTTTCCCCCTGTAAAGCACATTGCACTGCATGTCTGAAATGTGCTGTAGGAATATAAAGCTCGATTTTATTTGAACAAATGCAATTGTGTAGTTCTGAATGGTGTGTCAGAAACAGTGAATGGACAGATCATTTCAAATCCTCTCTCCACTTACCATTGTAACCCTCCAATACTGAGTCTATGATGGGGCGGGCTGTCAGATTGTAAACGTCCAGCTGTTTGCTGTCTGGTCCGAACACGGTGTCAAATGTGAAGGTTTTGGGGGGTTCGTGGGTGGTCTCTAATTTGTTGACGGTTATGGTCCCTCGGTTCTCATCCACACTGACGGCCTGCTTGTGGCCCATACTCCTCTCCTTCTGGTTCAGCGGGCGACATCGCACAACCACTTTGACGTTGTCCATGACCTCCGGCTTGTCAGATTTGTCCATCTTGTTGCTCTGCAAGGGGGGAATAACTATTCATGATGCCAGCCACCTAGTAGCTACATGACTTCAGAGTCGATGCCTCATGTAATGCAATATGAAAACATCGCTCATAGCTAACGTTAATAATCTCCGCACAGCAAAGGGAGACAAACTGGCTGGCTTGCTATAATGAATCCAGTTAGCAAACTAACATTACCGTACAGCTAACGTTAGTTAAGATAGTTAATTAACTGTCAAGATAGTTGAAAGAGCTAGCTCCTAGTTCAATGTATGGCCAATCAATACTTGCGGGCACGTAGCTAGCTAATCTGCAATGTATTGCATGCAAACTCTTGCTGTTGCTAGGGAGGCAAGCTAGCTAATGTTAGCATGTTTACTAACCAGCTGCTGCATCGTTATGCACAACGAATAAAACTTAGTTAACACAATAACTTGACTAACTGCATGCCCTTGCTGTATCCTGGTTTTAATGTATATGGCTGCATATCTATCAAATATAATGACACTGTCTAAAATATAATTAGCTAGCTAACTCATCCAAAACCCAAGGCGAAGCTAGCTAGCTAAACTAATGTTAGCATCATATCATTCGGGTGGAGGGAGGAACACCTCTGAAAAACAGCGAAATACAAAGGGCCCACTTACCGGCATTTTAAGACTTTAGTTTGATGTTTAAAATTACATGAGACAATAGCAAACGCTTTTGGATGCTTTGATGGTAGTGTTTATCTTACAAAAATGATTTTGATGCCAACGCAGTGCCTATTCCATCAGTGGCCCATTTCCTCCGATGCAGATAAAATTGTCAAGTCTGAACGAAGTGGATCTGCGGCCGCGCAGTAGAATGGTGGAGGGGGTGTAGTGGACAGTAAAGTACATTAGAGATGGCATCGCCATAGGTGGAGGTAAAAGGACTATCTCACTATGTTTGCTTTAATGAACAACAATAATGTTTGTTGTAAAACGGGATGATATAGAGTAAGATGGAAAACAGAATAGGGGATCATGATCCATGCAACAGCCAATAAAATGAGTCTTTTAGCTACAATGTATCATACATTATTTATTTTCAGCACTCACAAAGTAAAGAGCAGAGAAGTAGATATTGTTAGAGGACACCTGTGCATGTTTTCTGAAGTCGTCAAAGTGCAGGACAGGACACATACCATAGGTGTGCAGTTATTTAGCAAAATCAGGTTGAGAATGTAACAAACGCATGCTGTAGTTGACGGAAGCATTGTTTATTACCACTATACGATCCTCACTTTTGCATACATTTTGCCTCTGGTAAGAGGGCTGTTATTGTTTTTCAAATCTATACTTTGTGGGCTTTGCAAAGGCACTGACTAGTGTGTCTAATAGCTCTTGAATAAAGAGAAGACTAATTCTTTAAGCAAAACATTGGTCTGAGGTGGGTTTGTGCAACTGGGATTGGTAATAATAAATGTATACAGTAGGTCTATGCAACTCTCATGCTTCTGCACATCAAAATATACACAAATATATCTCTGAACCTCATAGTTATTTATCTAGTTTAAAACGGGTCCAAAGAACCTCAAAAAGAAAAAAATACACTACATGACCAAGAGTATGTGGACACCTCATTCCAAAATCATGGGCATTAATATGGAGTTGGTCCCCACTTTGCTGCTATAACGACCTCCACTCTTATAGGAAGACTTTCCATTAGATGTTGGAACATTGCTGCGGGGACTTGCTTCCATTCAGTAACAAGAGCATTAGTGAGGTCGGGCACTGATGTTGGGCGATCAAGCCTGGCGCGCAGTCGGCGTTCCAATTTATCCCAAACCCATTTCATGAAGCTATAGATGAACAGTTATTGTGCTGACGTTGCTTCCAGAGGCAGTTTGGAACTCGGTAGAGAGTGTTGTAACCGAGGACAGACAATTTTTACACGCTTCAGCACTCAGCGGTCCCGTTCTGTGAACTTCTGTGGCCTACCACTTTGCGGCTGAGCCGTTGTTGCTCCTAGACATTTCCACTTCACAATAACAGCACTTACAGTCGACCGGGGAAGCTCTAGCAGGGCAGAAATTTGACAAACTGACTTGTTGGAAAGGTGGCATCCATGTACCAAATATACATTTCACTGAGCTCTTCAGTAAGGCTATTCTACTGCCAATTTGTGTCTATGGAGATTGCATGGCTGTGTGCTCAATTTTATACACCGGTCACCAACAGGTGTGGCTGAAACAGCCAAATCCACAAAATTTGAAGGGGTGTCCACATACTTTATATATAGTCATTATATGGCAGTATAATATATTATTTTCAACACACAGATAAAACACACACACACACACACTTCCACAGTTTGGGCATCTCATTTGGCAGTGTCAACACATGGAGATCCATAGAAATAGAATAGCTAGAATGGACATTGGTTTTCAAGTCAACATTACATGATGGGGTAGGCTGGCGGCCAAATTGATTGTACCTGGGTGGGCCAGCGGCCATATTGAGTGTACTATCAAATTGTCGCGGTCTAGGGAGCTTTCCCATGCTAGTCATTCTATTTATATGTGAAAAACACACATATAATAATAACAACTAAACACTACAGGCAGTCAACTGAACCGGTCTAAGAACTGTAGAACACTGCTATGGAAGAGGCCCGTGTGGCCACTGCTCTCCTGGGTGAGCAGAACCCGTCCGTCGGGCCGATGTCTGTGGAGCAGGACAGGCTCACCCTGCATCAGGCTCATCTCTGACTCCGTCTGGGCCTGGTATGACGTCCCTACTCTGTGTCTGAGGGACGATAGAGAAAGAGATTTTCCATCTAACATAACATAATAGATGCCATTTAGCAGATGCCTTTATTCAAAGAGACTTACAGTCATGCATGTATACATTTTACGTCAATGTTATTTGTCACATGAGCCGAATACAACAGGTGTAGAACCTTACAGTGAAATGCTGAATACAACAGGTGTAAAAGTGAAGCTATAAAAGCTAGTATAAAGCTAGTATAAACCTGCCCCCACACCCTCCTCACCTTTCCTCCAGCCACCGGACTCAAAACAAATCATGTTCTTGGGTCAGGGTGAAAAAGAGGAAAGTAGGAGTGCGCTGGACTTGTAGAGCCTGACTATGAAGGGCGCGGCTCTGTTTTCTGTCCTCTTGCACAGCCTCAACCCCTCAGAAAACCAGTAAAACAAAGAAATCCCGTCCCTGGTCTGCACGGTGCACTCTGTCCAGCGAGCATATATCAATATGCTCGCTGGACAGAGTGCACCGTGCAGACCAGGGACGGGATTTCTTTGTTTTACTGGTTTTCTGAGGGGTTGAGGCTGTGCAAGAGGACAGAAAACAGAGCCGCGCCTGTCGGAGCTTCGTCGGCGTTTGTGTAGCCGCAGTGTTCACGGGGTCGAGGGGAATGCCACCCACATTGCAGACGACGATTAGACATTTCTATCCTCGCACACTTTGCAAACCACAGAGGGAAGGGGGGGGGGGGGGGGATGAGGCAGCTTGTCAGACATTTTTGCTGGCTTCCTGAAGGAAGACAGTTGACATTTTTTTACAGTTTAGTTCTATGTAGTTTAGCGTGTTTCTAAGCTGTAATTATTGACTTGGCTTGTTTTTATAAGCGAAATGATAAGAAGCTAGCTCGTAATGAAAGTTGGGTTAGTGGCGCTTAACGTGAAGTTTTGCCCACCTATCTGGCCTAATACCTGAGTCTATGACGGTTGGTTTGTTTTGAAGGGGAGGTTGTTGGTTAGTTTACACTGTCATGTAGCAGGAATGTGATATTATTATATATATATTTATTTATTTATTTTATTTATTTTTTTCCCGGACCCGTGAAAGCGAGAATTACACATTGGCCCAGGAGTTGAACTTGAAAGGGACATAATTGTAGTAGTTGTTACCGAATACTATAGTAAAATAACTTCACTGCCACAGCCTGTTACTAAAATAAACAAGGGGTTTGGGTGGGTGCCATCTAGTGTGTGTGTGTGTGTGTGCGCGGCTGCAGTGCCACACACACCAGTCTGCAGACCCAGCTGAGTAAACGTCCCTGGCCCTCACTGTGCCAAGGGGAGGCCCTTCACCCCCTCCCATCCTGGGGCTAAGGTGTGACTGGTGCATAGCAGGGCAGGACTCCCTAGCCACATACCATACAGAGGCCTTCACCAGCCAGTCCCCCCACATTAGCCAGCATAATTCAGCCACGCGTTTGATATTCATATACACAGCCTAGGTTTGTATAATTCCTGCCTAACATTTTTAGCCTTGAAATCCTAAACCACTAAATGCAGCCCTGCAACTGGCTCTGTACATTTGATACTTTTTATGTGATTCGGTTGAAGTAGCCTCTGGTAGAGTTGAGAGGAGTGTGTGCATGCACATTTGCAGGTGTGTGGCAGAGGTAGAGAATTTTAGCATTATTACAGACATCCAATAGCTATGAAGAGTTGCTTTGCAGCACATCACAACATATGTGTGACCTTGTATTGAAACTTATTAAAAGTCTATTTTAAGATTAACATGTAATGCGCTGAATTTATAAAATACATCGGCCAATTCAGAAGGGAAGAGAAACTTTGGAGGTAGCTCTCGAGACTATATCGAGACTATATCAGTCCCCTGTAGATGGCGCACTCTGTCCATAATACGTCTGGCACCTGAGACAGCACAGACAGGGAAACAGGCAGTTTCCATTTTGCCTACTCACAAATTGGTTTAGAGCGTTATAATTTGGGATATCAATGAAAACTCCATTGGGAGTACAATAAATTGTAGCCTTAAATTTAGTTAACAGAATCATGTTCAACATTAATTCATTGGTTCTATTTATAGTTTTATTGGTTAGGGGTAAGTCAAGTCCTGTACCTTTACCAAAAGTGGATATACGCCAATCTTTGTCTGAGACTCTATTTCCCAGACCCTTTAGACAGTCATACAATGCTTTAACCTTTTCTTTATCAAATGATCCATGGAGGGACCACTCTGAACATTTCTCAGAATACTTTTTGCACCACTTACGTACTCCTATGTGTAGGTGTGCAAGTTGTTTATTATTTTTCTCCATTGTTACTTTATCAAATCTCTAGTAACCCAGTATACTTCACCAATTCCTCCTTTAGACTAGTGTTCTATTCTTTCAGGGGTTTAGATATTTACACTAGTTGTTCTATTTAACAGCATATTCGGCAATAGTATGTTCTCCTTTCATATCTCTCACATACACAAATTCCCTATATAATGTTACAGATCAACGTGAATGCCTACAGACATCCACACCACTCATGTGCAACTTCAACGACTTAAAATGCCTACAGTAACACTTCGTGCTATTATCAGTGGTTCTCAGACCACGTAGACTATCGTTACATCTTATGCCATATGTATCTTCAACGGTTCTTTTGACGCAACATCCTATACATATAAAATAACACCACGTGCTATTAGTAATGGCTGCAGACACACGGAGACACTTCTTCGGTATTTACCATATGTATCTTCAACGGTTCCAGTGGTTTTCTGACCACGTAGACACTTCTCTTTATAAATGCCAACAATTGTCAGTGGGGCATTCTGCCCTCACTCTAGCCTTCTCTTAAGACTATCTTGCCGCCACTTCCTATACATATAAACTCAGCAAAAAAAGAAAAGTGCCCTTTTTCAGGACCCTTCTTTCAAAGATTATTTGTAAAAATCCAAATAACTTCACAGATCTTCATTGTAAAGGGTTTAAACACTGTTTCCCATGCTTGTTCAATGAACCATAAACAATTATTGAACATGCACCTGTGGAACGGTTGTTAAGACACTAACAGCTTACAGACGGTAGGCAATTGAGGTCACAGTTATGAAAACTTAGGACACTAAAGAGGCCTTTCTACTGACTCTGAAAAGCACCTAAAGAAAGATGCTCAGGCCTTAGGCATGCTGCAAGGAGGCATGAGGACTGCAGATGTGGCCAGGGCAAAAAATGCCAATGTCCGTACTGTGAGACGCCTAAGACAACGCTACAGGGAGACAGGACGGACAGCTGATCGTCCTCGCAATGGCAGACCACGTGTAACAACACCTGCACAGGATCGGAACATTCGGAAATCACACCTGCGGGACAGGTACAGGATTGCAACAACAATTTCCCGAGTTACACCAGGAACGCACACTCCCTCCATCAGTGCTCAGACTGTCCGCAATAGGCTGAGAGAGGCTGGACTGAGGGCTTGTTATCCTGATGTAAGGCAGGTCCTCACCAGACATCACTGGCAACAACGTCGCCTATGAGCACATACCCACCATCACTGGACCAGACAGGACTGGCAAAAAGTGCTCTTCACTGACGATTCGCGGTTTTGTCTCACCAGGGGTGATGGTCGGATTTGCGTTTATCGCCAAAGGAATGAGCATTACACCGAGGCCTGTACTCTGGAGCGGGATCGATTTGGAGGTGGAGGGTCCGTCATGGTCTGGGGCGGTGTGTCACAGCATCATCGGACTGAGCTTGTTGTCATTGTGGCTCAGTTGGTAGAGCATGGTGTTTGCAATGCCAGGGTTGTGGGTTCGATTCCCACGGGGGACCAGTACGGGAACAAAAAATGTATGAAATGAAATGTATGCATTCACTACTGTAAGTCGCTCTGGATAAGAGCGTCTGCTAAATGACTAAAATGTAAATGTAAATGTAAATAAAGGCCCTGGATGGCAGGAAGCTTGGCCCCAGTGATGTACTGGGCCATACGCACTACCCTCTGTAGTGCCTTGCGGTCGGAGGCTGGGCAGTTGCCATACCAGGCGGTAATGCAACTAGTCAGGATGCTCTCGATGGTGCAGCTGTATAACTTTTTGAGGACCAATGCCAAATCTTTTCAGTCTCCTGAGGGTGAAAAGGCGTTGTCGTGCCCTCTTCATGACTGTCTTGGTGTGTTTGGACCATGATAGTTAGTTGGTGATGTGGACACCAGGGAACTTGAAGCTCCCAACCTGCTCCACTACAGCCCAGTCGATGAGAATAGGGCTGTGCTCGGCCCTCCTTCTTTTCCTCTAGTCCACGATCACCTCCTTTGTCTTGACCACGTTGAGGGAGAGGTTGTTATCCTGACACCACACTGCCAGGTCTCTGACCTCCTCCCTATAGGCTGTCTCATCTGTCGGTGATCAGGCCTACCTCTGTTGTGTCGTCAGCAAACTTAATGATGGTGTTGGAGTCGTGGTTGACCATGCAGTTATGGGTGAACAGGAGTACAGGAGGAACTAACGACCCTTGGTGATGCAAGCGAGCAACAGAGGACCACCATCACATTCAGAATACAGAAATCCTACTTCCTGAAATAAGACACTAAGCAGGTCAGTTTGTGAAAGAGGAGGTGCTTGTTACTCTCATCACAGATCACAGCTGCCCCCATAACCATTACAATGTCAACATTGGTATATCTATCTCCCTTTCCTGTAGAGTTGATGTGTACTGTAATTTGAATGAAACTCACTGTACCTGCTAGGGCTGCTGGACAGTATTGACGCTGATGGTGCTGGTTTCTGATTGGAAGTCAGAACATCTGAGGGGTTTGTCTCCAGACCTTTCCTAAGAACAGGAGCCTTGCCTTCTTTCAGTATGATCCCAGGCCCATCTCGCCCCAGTGTGAGTGATGGAGCCCAGACCTCCAGGGGAGGGGGACCAGGGTGAGCACTGGAGGGAGGCTGGCTACCCGAGGGCAGGGAGGTGGTCCTGGGCCGTGGTGGAGGGGAATCAGGCTGGGTCAGGAACCGCACTGACTTGGTGGGCTGAGGGATACAACACACAAACAATGTTGGCATTATGATACAGTAGTGGAATAGGAATAAAGATGATTGATGCTGGATATAGCAGACAGTGGCAGTCAGCATTTGCTACGTGAAAGAGTTCATGGTAAGAGAGAATTTCACAATAAAGACAATCTGAATTAGAAGTCAAAGTAGACATGAAGCCAGTCAACTCTCCCTCAAAACTACTTTTACATTTATTTTGTATGTTTTTTTAATTTAACCTTTATTTAACTAGGCAAGCCAGCTAAGAACAAATTCTTATTTACAATGATGGTCTACACCGGCCAAACCCAGACGACGCTGGGCCAACTGTGCGCTGCCCTATGGGACTCCCAATCATGGCCAGTTGTGATACAGCCTGGAATTGAACCAGGGTGTCCATAGTGACGCCTCAAGTACTGAGATGCAGTGCCTTAGACCGCTGCGCCACTACTTAATAATACCTAGACGGCAGGTGTGTTACCTTCTCTGTGTTGTTCTTGAGGGCGTCTGGTTTCACGAGGATGGAGTTGATGGACTGCTGACCATTCGATGCTGCTTGCCTTGTCTCCAACACCTGCCTATCAAACGTCTCTCTAGCAGCAGTGTCCCTGTCCTTCATAAAACCACCACTAGAGGGCGCGGGTCCCTCAGACATCCAAGCCAGAGATCTGTTGTGATTGGGCAGGATGCTCATGTGTTGTTTCTTCCTGAGCAGAGCAGGGGAGTAGCCAGGGGCCTGAATATGGCTAAAGTTCTGGCTGTGAGAATGGGACTGAGAATGGGGTTGAAGGCCTGAGGTGGCGCTGGTAGTGTGGGGGTAGTGGTTACAGCGCTGGGATGAGTTCTGGGATGAGCTCTGACTGTGGGTCTGGGTCTGGGATTGAAGGGCTGAGCTGGAAGAGATGGTGGTGTGGGGGTAGTGGTTTCCCCGCTGAGATGAGCCTGAGGGAACATTAAAAAGGCTTTGAAATCACTCAAAATGGATCCTTGTCAAATCAATCTAATTTCCACTGCACTGTTCTGGGTTCCATTTTGTGATTATCAGACATATACAAACTAGAACAGAGAAGTCTTTACAGGTTTACGATCTCTGACTGTTAAATAATGCATAATGTTAGGATAATAACCAACTTTGGAGCCATCCAACCATTGAAAATGGAACTTTGTAGAGTTACGAACTTCCGCCACTCTCACCTCTGTGTGAACGATGGAAGACTCTCCTCACTGTGTCCCATCCCTCCGAGCCCACCCCGTGCCGGGACTTTCTGGTGGCGCCGCCTGATGACGTCACAAGCTGCGTGGCCACGGAGGTGGACTGCTGCGGAACCCGTTGTCCAGTAGAGTAACTAGTTTCATCTGAGTTGACCCTGTGGAGAGCTAGAACCACCGCTGGCGTTTTGGAGGACGAGGAGGTTCTTCTTCCAGGGACTGTACCAGGGCCTGCCGTCACTGCCTTGGACTCCAAGAGCCTGGCAGAGGTTCTGTGGCAGACAGGAAATAGATAGATATTGCTGTCAAAATCAATAAATGAGGTGTCCATGACACAAATGAAAGTCAAAAAGATGGAACCACTGTAGGAAAGTGGTCAATGATGACACATACATCGTCTAACAGTAAGGCTGATCCTCTCAATGATTATATAAAAACACAACATTATAACCCCAAAAACAATTGTCACTTGTTTCTCACGGTCCGCCTAATGAAACCGGTAGAAATAGCTCTCCCACTTACCTGAGGACAGGTGTGACGTAGTTGCCGGGCAGGATGCCCACTTTGCCCGTCCGTAGAGAGAGGCCTCGGAGCCAGCCCTCCTTAAACTTCCCATACACCCCTACCATCTCCCCCTTCCTCAGCTCCAGTTCCTCAGAACGACAGGGCTTGTAGGAGTACAGAGCAGCACACCTGAACAACAGATTACATGTTACCACAATCTCACAAAGATGACAAATTCTATATCATCACGTGCTTCTACATCTGCACTGGTTGCTGTTTGGGGTTTTAGGCTGGGTTTCTGTACAGCACTTTGTGACATCGGCTGATGTTACTGCAGTGTTACTCCAGTGTTACTCACGACGCTGATGGAGTTCCTAGGTGGCGGACTGCTTGGTGTCAGCGGAGGTTGTTACTACCATGTTACTACTGTATTACTCCTGAGTTACTATTACATTACTACTACGTTACTCCAATGTTTCTCTGCTGTGTAGAGCACACATTGGTGTCAGCGGAGGCTGTTACTCATATGTTACTACAAAGCTATTACTATGTTACTACCATGTTACTCACACACTGATGGAGAGCTGCTGAGTGGAGGACTGTTTGGTGTCCGAGGAGACGGAGGCGGACTGGGGGTTGATCAGAGCCATGGTGATGGTGGGAGGAGCTTCACCACTACTCATCTTCCTCACGCCCTATAGACAGAGAGGAGGAGGAGGAGGAAGACCAGGATGTAAATATGTATACTGCCATAGAGTGTTCTTCCTCTCACCCTATATAGAGAGGAAGACCAAGATATCAAACAGTAAAGTCGGCGAAGATATCGCGTAAACTGACCTGTTAAAGACCGAGTAAGAATAAGATATTCTCATGTTAAATGTGAAAGGACATTTATGTGGTATCAATGAGAAATAAAGCAGACAAAGCAGAAATGCTAGAAAGAGATAATGTGGGAGAGAAAGAAACAGGAAGATATATGGACTTAAACCTGTTTGATTTAAAATAAGGATATGAATTAAGCTAAAATGGGAAATCCATTTGAATTCAATCACTCTGACAACATCCTTAGAGCGCTGGGCCAGTAACCAAAAGGTTGCTGGATCGAATCCCGAGCTGACAAGGTAAAAATCTGTCGTTCTGCCCCTGAGCAAGGCAGTTAACCCACTGTTCCCCGGGCGCCGAAGACGTGGATGTGATGGGGGGGTTGGGTTAAATACGGAAGACACATTTGAGTTGAAGGCATTCAGTTGTACAACTGCCTAGGTATCCCCCTTTCCCTTTCCCTTTAAACAAAACATCCATACGTTTAGCCTTGGATGAAGTGGTCAGAAAGTGACTTTTTCAAAAGATTTAAAAAATATATAAAAAGACTCTCAATTATTCAAAATCTCAATTACCACTGCCTCCTCCTACAGACTACTGGTCTAAACGGGACTCTGTCATAAACAAGTTCATTTGTGGGAGAACGAGACCACAGATTAAATGTGCAACAGTAACAGAGAACAAAAGCATTAGGTGGACTTGCAGTTCCAAACCTAACATTTTAACACCTATCATTCCACATGAATTTCCTGAAGCCCTGGTTGAACCCAGGCTTCTATTCCTTGGCGTGCTATAGGAGAGTCAATAGTTTCTCCAATTCGATTACAATATTTATTAGTTTCTGAATTGACTCTTAAAAACGTGCATTATTATTTGGACCATTATAGCATACTCAGTAAACGTGTGGAAAGCTACAGAGAAGCATGAGATCTAGATCTTAATTCATACTTTCCAATATGGCGTAATAAAGAATTCTCCGCGTGTAAGAAACTATTTATATCAGATTCTTGGTCTAACATTTACATTACATTTTAGTCATTTAGCAGACGCTCTTATCCAGAGCGACTTACAGTAGTGAATGCATACATTTCATTTCATGCATTTATTTTTTCATTTTTTTTTGTACTGGCCCCCCGTGGGAATCGAACCCACAACCCTGGCGTTGCACACACCATGCTGGCGTTGCAAACACCATGCTCTACCAACTGAGCCACAGGGAAGGCTGGGTATTATTACTTTCAAAGACATACTCAATGTGAATGGACTCCACCGTTTCCAGGAAATCCACCAGTGTTGTAATGTCCCAGATTCACCTTCAACTCTGTTTACCCACGCCAGCCTATGGGGTCCCCTGGGGAGCAGAGCTAGCAGTACACCCATTGGTCAAATGCCTAATGGACAGACGCCACTCAAAAGGAGTTGTTTCTGACATCTATAGTCGATTCATTGTAGCAGCACAAAAACCATGAACTCTATCCACTTTATTGGAAAAAGATTTTACACTTTCTGACAGACAAATAAATTGGGAGACGGTACAGAAAAAGATATTTGGATCATCTAGAAACGCCAATCACCAATTAATGAATTAAAAAAAAACACTTAAAAAAGACATCACATGGTATTAATCCATCACCATTATGTGAGTTCTGGGGACCTTGGTACTTTTCAGCATGTCCTGTGGAAATGCCCAGGGGTGGTTGAATTCTGGGGGAAAGTCAACCATGTAACATCTGTACTTCTAGATAAATAAATGCCATTACATCCAACCTGTTTGTAAGCTTTTAAATTATATCCATCATAACCATTTATCTTTTCCAGTGATGACGACATGGCCGTCTCATGGTGTGGTACGCAAAATGGGTCAACTTTCAGCACCTTTACCTCTGGAATGTTTTGGCATTCAGGTCCAAAATAAAGTCACTTTTCAGCACTTCTACAAATGGGCAAATATGTATGGAAGGTTTGGTTCAAATAGAAAAAGGGGATTTACCCCATACTGTAGATACCAGGTGATGAAGTAGCTGGCTTGCGGCCCAAATGGTACCTTATTCCCTATATAATGCACTACTTGTCAAAAGTAGTGCACTATATAGGGAGCCATTTGGGCCTCATGCTCAGTGTTCGGTAAAAGCCACAGTAATTGATATTTCATGATGGGAACAGCAAACAATGCTGATGCTCTTAGCCAGCAGAGCTCCTTTCTGCCCTTAACTAGTCTCTTCACTATAAATATACATTCATTTCCTATGAAACGCAGTAATGAGGAACTCAGAACAAGACACAGTGTGCCTAGTCTGCCTACCACGCTACAGAACGGACCTTTTAACTACAAATCTCTACTTCACTAGAACTAGTCTGTGAGTCAGTACTGAAGGAGGTTTAGTGTGGCTCTACTCTGAGGTGTGTCTGTGAGTCAGTACTGATGGAGGTTTAGTGTGGCTCTACTCTGAGGTGTGTCTGAGTCAGTACTGATGGAGGTTTAGTGTGGCTCTACTCTGAGGTGTGTCTGAGTCAGTACTGATGGAGGTTTAGTGTGGCTCTACTCTGAGGTGTGTCTGTGAGTCAGTACTGATGGAGGTTTAGTGTGGCTCTACTCTGAGGTGTGTCTGAGTCAGTACTGATGGAGGTTTAGTGTGGCTCTACTCTGAGGTGTATCTGTGAGTCAGTACTGATGGAGGTTTAGTGTGGCTCTACTCTGAGGTGTGTCTGAGTCAGTACTGATGGAGGTTTAGTGTGGCTCTACTCTGAGGTGTGTCTGAGTCAGTACTGATGGAGGTTTAGTGTGGCTCTACTCTGAGGTGTGTCTGAGTCAGTACTGATGGAGGTTTAGTGTGGCTCTACTCTGAGGTGTGTCTGTGAGTCAGTACTGATGGAGGTTTAGTGTGGCTCTACTCTGAGGTGTGTCTGAGTCAGTACTGATGGAGGTTTAGTGTGGCTCTACTCTGAGGTGTGTCTGTGAGTCAGTACTGATGGAGGTTTAGTGTGGCTCTACTCTGAGGTGTATCTGTGAGTCAGTACTGATGGAGGTTTAGTGTGGCTCTACTCTGAGGTGTGTCTGTGAGTCAGTACTGATGGAGGTTTAGTGTGGCTCTACTCTGAGGTGTGTCTGTGAGTCAGTACTGATGGAGGTTTAGTGTGGCTCTACTCTGAGGTGTGTCTGTGAGTCAGTACTGATGGAGGTTTAGTGTGGCTCTACTCTGAGGTGTATCTGTGAGTCAGTACTGATGGAGGTTTAGTGTGGCTCTACTCTGAGGTGTGTCTGAGTCAGTACTGATGGAGGTTTAGTGTGGCTCTACTCTGAGGTGTGTCTGAGTCAGTACTGATGGAGGTTTAGTGTGGCTCTACTCTGAGGTGTGTCTGTGAGTCAGTACTGATGGAGGTTTAGTGTGGCTCTACTCTGAGGTGTGTCTGAGTCAGTACTGATGGAGGTTTAGTGTGTCTCTACTCTGAGGTGTGTCTGTGAGTCAGTACTGATGGAGGTTTAGTGTGTCTCTACTCTGAGGTGTGTCTGTGAGTCAGTACTGATGGAGGTTTAGTGTGTCTCTACTCTGAGGTGTGTCTGTGAGTCAGTACTGATGGAGGTTTAGTGTGTCTCTACTCTGAGGTGTGTCTGTGAGTCAGTACTGATGGAGGTTTAGTGTGGCTCTACTCTGAGGTGTGTCTGTGAGTCAGTACTGATGGAGGTTTAGTGTGTCTCTACTCTGAGGTGTGTCTGTGAGTCAGTACTGATGGAGGTTTAGTGTGGCTCTACTCTGAGGTGTGTCTGTGAGTCAGTACTGATGGAGGTTTAGTGTGGCTCTACTCTGAGGTGTGTCTGTGAGTCAGTACTGATGGAGGTTTAGTGTGGCTCTACTCAGGTGTATCTGTGAGTCAGTACTGATGGAGGTTTAGTGTGGCTCTACTCTGAGGTGTGTCTGAGTCAGTACTGATGGAGGTTTAGTGTGGCTCTACTCTGAGGTGTGTCTGTGAGTCAGTACTGATGGAGGTTTAGTGTGGCTCTACTCTGAGGTGTGTCTGTGAGTCAGTACTGATGGAGGTTTAGTGTGGCTCTACTCTGAGGTGTGTCTGTGAGTCAGTACTGATGGAGGTTTAGTGTGGCTCTACTCTGAGGTGTGTCTGAGTCAGTACTGATGGAGGTTTAGTGTGGCTCTACTCTGAGGTGTGTCTGTGAGTCAGTACTGATGGAGGTTTAGTGTGGCTCTACTCTGAGGTGTGTCTGTGAGTCAGTACTGATGGAGGTTTAGTGTGGCTCTACTCTGAGGTGTGTCTGTGAGTCAGTACTGATGGAGGTTTAGAGTGGCTCTACTCTGAGGTGTGTCTGAGTCAGTACTGATGGAGGTTTAGTGTGGCTCTACTCTGAGGTGTGTCTGTGAGTCAGTACTGATGGAGGTTTAGTGTGGCTCTACTCTGAGGTGTGTCTGTGAGTCAGTACTGATGGAGGTTTAGTGTGGCTCTACTCTGAGGTGTGTCTGTGAGTCAGTACTGATGGAGGTTTAGTGTGGCTCTACTCTGAAGTGTGTCTGTGAGTCAGTACTGATGGAGGTTTATTGTGGCTCTACTCTGAGGTGTGTCTGAGTCAGTACTGATGGAGGTTTAGTGTGGCTCTACTCTGAGGTGTGTCTGTGAGTCAGTACTGATGGAGGTTTAGTGTGGCTCTACTCTGAGGTGTGTCTGTGAGTCAGTACTGATGGAGGTTTAGTGTGGCTCTACTCTGAGGTGTGTCTGAGTCAGTACTGATGGAGGTTTAGTGTGTCTCTACTCTGAGGTGTGTCTGAGTCAGTACTGATGGAGGTTTAGTGTGGCTCTACTCTGAGGTGTGTCTGGGAGTCAGTACTGATGGAGGTTTAGTGTGGCTCTACTCTGAGGTGTGTCTGTGAGTCAGTACTGATGGAGGTTTAGTGTGGCTCTACTCTGAGGTGTGTCTGAGTCAGTACTGATGGAGGTTTAGTGTGGCTCTACTCTGAGGTGTGTCTGTGAGTCAGTACTGATGGAGGTTTAGTGTGGCTCTACTCTGAGGTGTATCTGTGAGTCAGTACTGATGGAGGTTTAGTGTGGCTCTACTCTGAGGTGTGTCTGTGAGTCAGTACTGATGGAGGTTTAGTGTGGCTCTACTCTGAGGTGTGTCTGTGAGTCAGTACTGATGGAGGTTTAGTGTGGCTCTACTCTGAGGTGTGTCTGAGTCAGTACTGATGGAGGTTTAGTGTGGCTCTACTCTGAGGTGTGTCTGAGTCAGTACTGATGGAGGTTTAGTGTGGCTCTACTCTGAGGTGTGTCTGTGAGTCAGTACTGATGGAGGTTTAGTGTGGCTCTACTCTGAGGTGTATCTGTGAGTCAGTACTGATGGAGGTTTAGTGTGGCTCTACTCTGAGGTGTGTCTGTGAGTCAGTACTGATGGAGGTTTAGTGTGGCTCTACTCTGAGGTGTGTCTGTGAGTCAGTACTGATGGAGGTTTAGTGTGGCTCTACTCTGAGGTGTGTCTGTGAGTCAGTACTGATGGAGGTTTAGAGTGGCTCTACTCTGAGGTGTGTCTGTGAGTCAGTACTGATGGAGGTTTAGTGTGTCTCCACTCTGAGGTGTGTCTGTGAGTCAGTACTGATGGAGGTTTAGTGTGGCTCTACTCTGAGGTGTGTCTGAGTCAGTACTGATGGAGGTTTAGTGTGTCTCTACTCTGAGGTGTGTCTGTGAGTCAGTACTGATGGAGGTTTAGTGTGTCTCTACTCTGAGGTGTGTCTGTGAGTCAGTACTGATGGAGGTTTAGTGTGGCTCTACTCTGAGGTGTATCTGTGAGTCAGTACTGATGGAGGTTTAGTGTGGCTCTACTCTGAGGTGTGTCTGTGAGTCAGTACTGATGGAGGTTTAGTGTGGCTCTACTCTGAGGTGTGTCTGTGTGTCAGTACTGATGGAGGTTTAGTGTGGCTCTACTCTGAGGTGTGTCTGTGAGTCAGTACTGATGGAGGTTTAGTGTGGCTCTACTCTGAGGTGTGTCTGTGAGTCAGTACTGATGGAGGTTTAGTGTGGCTCTACTCTGAGGTGTGTCTGTGAGTCAGTACTGATGGAGGTTTAGTGTGGCTCTACTCTGAGGTGTGTCTGTGAGTCAGTACTGATGGAGGTTTAGTGTGGCTCTACTCTGAGGTGTGTCTGTGAGTCAGTACTGATGGAGGTTTAGTGTGGCTCTACTCTGAGGTGTGTCTGAGTCAGTACTGATGGAGGTTTAGTGTGGCTCTACTCTGAGGTGTGTCTGTGAGTCAGTACTGATGGAGGTTTAGTGTGGCTCTACTCTGAGGTGTGTCTGTGAGTCAGTACTGATGGAGGTTTAGTGTGGCTCTACTCTGAGGTGTGTCTGTGAGTCAGTACTGATGGAGGTTTAGTGTGGCTCTACTCTGAGGTGTGTCTGAGTCAGTACTGATGGAGGTTTAGTGTGGCTCTACTCTGAGGTGTGTCTGAGTCAGTACTGATGGAGGTTTAGTGTGGCTCTACTCTGAGGTGTGTCTGAGTCAGTACTGATGGAGGTTTAGTGTGGCTCTACTCTGAGGTGTGTCTGTGAGTCAGTACTGATGGAGGTTTAGTGTGGCTCTACTCTGAGGTGTGTCTGAGTCAGTACTGAAGGAGGTTTAGTGTGGCTCTACTCTGAGGTGTGTCTGTGAGTCAGTACTGATGGAGGTTTAGTGTGGCTCTACTCTGAGGTGTGTCTGAGTCAGTACTGATGGAGGTTTAGTGTGGATCTACTCTGAGGTGTGTCTGAGTCAGTACTGATGGAGGTTTAGTGTGGCTCTACTCTGAGGTGTGTCTGAGTCAGTACTGATGGAGGTTTAGTGTGGCTCTACTCTGAGGTGTGTCTGTGAGTCAGTACTGATGGAGGTTTAGTGTGGCTCTACTCTGAGGTGTGTCTGAGTCAGTACTGATGGAGGTTTAGTGTGGCTCTACTCTGAGGTGTGTCTGAGTCAGTACTGATGGAGGTTTAGTGTGTCTCTACTCTGAGGTGTGTCTGTGAGTCAGTACTGATGGAGGTTTAGTGTGGCTCTACTCTGAGGTGTGTCTGAGTCAGTACTGATGGAGGTTTAGTGTGGCTCTACTCTGAGGTGTGTCTGTGAGTCAGTACTGATGGAGGTTTAGTGTGGCTCTACTCTGAGGTGTGTCTGAGTCAGTACTGATGGAGGTTTAGTGTGGCTCTACTCTGAGGTGTGTCTGTGAGTCAGTACTGGTGGAGGTTTAGTGTGGCTCTACTCTGAGGTGTGTCTGTGAGTCAGTACTGATGGAGGTTTAGTGTGGCTCTACTCTGAGGTGTGTCTGTGAGTCAGTACTGATGGAGGTTTAGTGTGGCTCTACTCTGAGGTGTGTCTGTGAGTCAGTACTGATGGAGGTTTAGTGTGGCTCTACTCTGAGGTGTGTCTGAGTCAGTACTGATGGAGGTTTAGTGTGGCTCTACTCTGAGGTGTATCTGTGAGTCAGTACTGATGGAGGTTTAGTGTGGCTCTACTCTGAGGTGTGTCTGAGTCAGTACTGATGGAGGTTTAGTGTGGCTCTACTCTGAGGTGTGTCTGAGTCAGTACTGATGGAGGTTTAGTGTGGCTCTACTCTGAGGTGTGTCTGAGTCAGTACTGATGGAGGTTTAGTGTGGCTCTACTCTGAGGTGTGTCTGAGTCAGTACTGATGGAGGTTTAGTGTGGCTCTACTCTGAGGTGTGTCTGAGTCAGTACTGATGGAGGTTTAGTGTGGCTCTACTCTGAGGTGTGTCTGTGAGTCAGTACTGATGGAGGTTTAGTGTGGCTCTACTCTGAGGTGTATCTGTGAGTCAGTACTGATGGAGGTTTAGTGTGGCTCTACTCTGAGGTGTGTCTGTGAGTCAGTACTGATGGAGGTTTAGTGTGGCTCTACTCTGAGGTGTATCTGTGAGTCAGTACTGATGGAGGTTTAGTGTGGCTCTACTCTGAGGTGTGTCTGAGTCAGTACTGATGGAGGTTTAGTGTGGCTCTACTCTGAGGTGTGTCTGAGTCAGTACTGATGGAGGTTTAGTGTGGCTCTACTCTGAGGTGTGTCTGAGTCAGTACTGATGGAGGTTTAGTGTGGCTCTACTCTGAGGTGTGTCTGTGAGTCAGTACTGATGGAGGTTTAGTGTGGCTCTACTCTGAGGTGTATCTGTGAGTCAGTACTGATGGAGGTTTAGTGTGGCTCTACTCTGAGGTGTGTCTGTGAGTCAGTACTGATGGAGGTTTAGTGTGGCTCTACTCTGAGGTGTATCTGTGAGTCAGTACTGATGGAGGTTTAGTGTGGCTCTACTCTGAGGTGTGTCTGAGTCAGTACTGATGGAGGTTTAGTGTGGCTCTACTCTGAGGTGTGTCTGAGTCAGTACTGATGGAGGTTTAGTGTGGCTCTACTCTGAGGTGTGTCTGAGTCAGTACTGATGGAGGTTTAGTGTGGCTCTACTCTGAGGTGTGTCTGAGTCAGTACTGATGGAGGTTTAGTGTGGCTCTACTCTGAGGTGTGTCTGTGAGTCAGTACTGATGGAGGTTTAGTGTGGCTCTACTCTGAGGTGTGTCTGTGAGTCAGTACTGATGGAGGTTTAGTGTGGCTCTACTCTGAGGTGTGTCTGTGAGTCAGTACTGATGGAGGTTTAGTGTGGCTCTACTCTGAGGTGTGTCTGTGAGTCAGTACTGATGGAGGTTTAGTGTGGCTCTACTCTGAGGTGTGTCTGTGAGTCAGTACTGATGGAGGTTTAGTGTGGCTCTACTCTGAGGTGTGTCTGTGAGTCAGTACTGATGGAGGTTTAGTGTGGCTCTACTCTGAGGTGTGTCTGTGAGTCAGTACTGATGGAGGTTTAGTGTGGCTCTACTCTGAGGTGTGTCTGTGAGTCAGTACTGATGGAGGTTTAGTGTGGCTCTACTCTGAGGTGTGTCTGTGAGTCAGTACTGATGGAGGTTTAGTGTGGCTCTACTCTGAGGTGTGTCTGTGAGTCAGTACTGATGGAGGTTTAGTGTGGCTCTACTCTGAGGTGTGTCTGTGAGTCAGTACTGATGGAGGTTTAGTGTGGCTCTACTCTGAGGTGTGTCTGTGAGTCAGTACTGATGGAGGTTTAGTGTGGCTCTACTCTGAGGTGTGTCTGAGTCAGTACTGATGGAGGTTTAGTGTGGCTCTACTCTGAGGTGTATCTGTGAGTCAGTACTGATGGAGGTTTAGTGTGGCTCTACTCTGAGGTGTGTCTGTGAGTCAGTACTGATGGAGGTTTAGTGTGGCTCTACTCTGAGGTGTATCTGTGAGTCAGTACTGATGGAGGTTTAGTGTGGCTCTACTCTGAGGTGTGTCTGTGAGTCAGTACTGATGGAGGTTTAGTGTGGCTCTACTCTGAGGTGTGTCTGAGTCAGTACTGATGGAGGTTTAGTGTGTCTCTACTCTGAGGTGTGTCTGAGTCAGTACTGATGGAGTTTAGTGTGTCTCTACTCTGAGGTGTATCTGTGAGTCAGTACTGATGGAGGTTTAGTGTGTCTCTACTCTGAGGTGTATCTGTGAGTCAGTACTGACAACCTGAAGTGCGTCTCCCAACGGGTCAGACCACAGCCTTCAGGATAATGACCCTTCATTACCTAACCAAGCCACTGAAAATAGACGGTGACTCATTTGCAGAGGCGTCGTATCTATGTGTGCATCACTCACGTTATTCTATTAACAACAGTAATGTTCTCATTGCGTTGCCTAGGAGTCTACGGTAATCTCAGAGTGGGTGTGTTGGCATTCCGGTGATACCGTTCAACAATCAGGCATGGAACTACTTAATACATGGTGCTAGACAACATTATTAAAGCACTAATGTTATCCTCCGGGGGTTTGAGGGGTAACAACTCTCTCTCTCTAGTTATTGTGAAAACAGCCTGTGTCACTCACACACACACACACACACACACACACACACACACACACACACACACACACACACACACGGTTCTGATCAAAAGTTGTGCGTGGCATGCACTTTGCAATGTAAAAAGCAATACTATGAGGCAGAAGTAAGGTGAGACCAAGTTAGCAACTCATGGCATGTCCTGGAGATATGCTGCTATTGTTTAAGAGGATTCTGGAAGGGTGACAGTTCATTACCGGGCATTCCACCATCCAGGGGATTTGGTAGACAGCAGATAGAGCTATCCATTTAGGCTCTTCTTTAGAAACACTTGAAAGGTTGACAATTAGTCAATGGATGCTAACAAATGGTACCCTATATAATCTCCACATAGTGCACTACTTTTGACCAGAACCCTATGCAGGCCCTGGTCAAAAGTAGTGTACCAAACAGGGATTAGGATGCCATTTGGGCTGCACACAAATAATGCCTCATGGTTTCTGTCGTGGGAGAGATAGAGAACAGAACACTGCCAGTTACAGCACCAGACTCTAGTAACTGGTTGTTCTGACCAGGATGTCAACAACATCCCTTCAGACTCTAGTAACTGGTTGTTCTAACCAGGATGTCAACAACATCACTTCAGACTCTAGTAACTGGCTGTTCTGACCAGGATGTCAACAACATCCCTTCAGACTCTAGTAACTGGCTGTTCTAACCAGGATGTCAACAACATCACTTCAGACTCTAGTAACTGGCTGTTCTGACCAGGATGTCAACAACATCCCTTCAGACTCTAGTAACTGGTTGTTCTGACCAGGATGTCAACAACATCACTTCAGACTCTAGTAACTGGCTGTTCTGACCAGGATGTCAACAACATCACTTCAGACTCTAGTAACTGGTTGTTCTAACCAGGATGTCAACAACATCACTTCAGACTCTAGTAACTGGCTGTTCTAACCAGGATGTCAACAACATCACTTCAGACTCTAGTAACTGGCTGTTCTGACCAGGATGTCAACAACATCACTTCAGACTCTAGTAACTGGTTGTTCTAACCAGGATGTCAACAACATCACTTCAGACTCTAGGAACTGGCTGTTCTGACCAGGATGTCAACAACATCACTTCAGACTCTAGTAACTGGCTGTTCTGACCAGGATGTCAACAACATCCCTTCAGACTCTAGTAACTGGTTGTTCTGACCAGGATGTCAACAACATCCCTTCAGACTCTAGTAACTGGTTGTTCTGACCAGGATGTCAACAACATCACTTCAGACTCTAGTAACTGGTTGTTCTGACCAGGATGTCAACAACATCACTTCAGACTCTAGTAACTGGTTGTTCTGACCAGGATGTCAACAACATCACTTCAGACTCTAGTAACTGGCTGTTCTAACCAGGATGTCAACAACATCACTTCAGACTCTAGTAACTGGCTGTTCTGACCAGGATGTCAACAACATCACTTCAGACTCTAGTAACTGGTTGTTCTGACCAGGATGTCAACAACATCACTTCAGACTCTAGTAACTGGTTGTTCTGACCAGGATGTCAACAACATCACTTCAGACCCTAGTAACTGGCTGTTCTGACCAGGATGTCAACAACATCACTTCAGACTCTAGTAACTGGCTGTTCTGACCAGGATGTCAACAACATCACTTCAGACTCTAGTAACTGGTTGTTCTGACCAGGATGTCAACAACATCACTTCAGACTCTAGTAACTGGCTGTTCTGACCAGGATGTCAACAACATCACTTCAGACTCTAGTAACTGGTTGTTCTGACCAGGATGTCAACAACATCCCTTCAGACTCTAGGAACTGGCTGTTCTGACCAGGATGTCAACAACATCACTTCAGACTCTAGTAACTGGCTGTTCTGACCAGGATGTCAACAACATCACTTCAGACTCTAGTAACTGGCTGTTCTAACCAGGATGTCAACAACATCCCTTCAGACTCTAGGAACTGGCTGTTCTGACCAGGATGTCAACAACATCACTTCAGACTCTAGGAACTGGCTGTTCTGACCAGGATGTCAACAACATCCCTTCAGACTCTAGGAACTGGCTGTTCTGACCAGGATGTCAACAACATCCCTTCAGACTCTAGGAACTGGCTGTTCTAACCAGGATGTCAACAACATCACTTCAGACTCTAGTAACTGGCTGTTCTAACCAGGATGTCAACAACATCACTTCAGACTCTAGTAACTGGTTGTTCTAACCAGGATGTCAACAACATCACTTCAGACTCTAGTAACTGGCTGTTCTAACCAGGATGTCAACAACATCCCTTCAGACTCTAGTAACTGGCTGTTCTAACCAGGATGTCAACAACATCCCTTCAGACTCTAGTAACTGGCTGTTCTGACCAGGATGTCAACAACATCACTTCAGACTCTAGTAACTGGTTGTTCTGACCAGGATGTCAACAACATCACTTCAGACTCTAGTAACTGGCTGTTCTGACCAGGATGTCAACAACATCACTTCAGACTCTAGTAACTGGGTGTTCTGACCAGGATGTCAACAACATCACTTCAGACTCTAGTAACTGGTTGTTCTGACCAGGATGTCAACAACATCACTTCAGACTCTAGGAACTGGCTGTTCTGACCAGGATGTCAACAACATCACTTCAGACTCTAGTAACTGGTTGTTCTAACCAGGATGTCAACAACATCACTTCAGACTCTAGTAACTGGTTGTTCTGACCAGGATGTCAACAACATCACTTCAGACTCTAGTAACTGGCTGTTCTAACCAGGATGTCAACAACATCACTTCAGACTCTAGTAACTGGTTGTTCTGACCAGGATGTCAACAACATCACTTCAGACTCTAGTAACTGGCTGTTCTGACCAGGATGTCAACAACATCACTTCAGACTCTAGTAACTGGCTGTTCTGACCAGGATGTCAACAACATCACTTCAGACTCTAGTAACTGGCTGTTCTGACCAGGATGTCAACAACATCACTTCAGACTCTAGTAACTGGCTGTTCTGACCAGGATGTCAACAACATCACTTCAGACTCTAGTAACTGGTTGTTCTGACCAGGATGTCAACAACATCACTTCAGACTCTAGTAACTGGTTGTTCTAACCAGGATGTCAACAACATCACTTCAGACTCTAGTAACTGGCTGTTCTGACCAGGATGTCAACAACATCCCTTCAGACTCTAGTAACTGGCTGTTCTGACCAGGATGTCAACAACATCACTTCAGACTCTAGTAACTGGCTGTTCTAACCAGGATGTCAACAACATCCCTTCAGACTCTAGTAACTGGCTGTTCTGACCAGGATGTCAACAACATCCCTTCAGACTCTAGTAACTGGTTGTTCTAACCAGGATGTCAACAACATCACTTCAGACTCTAGTAACTGGCTGTTCTGACCAGGATGTCAACAACATCCCTTCAGACTCTAGTAACTGGCTGTTCTGACCAGGATGTCAACAACATCACTTCAGACTCTAGTAACTGGTTGTTCTGACCAGGATGTCAACAACATCACTTCAGACTCTAGGAACTGGCTGTTCTAACCAGGATGTCAACAACATCACTTCAGACTCTAGTAACTGGCTGTTCTAACCAGGATGTCAACAACATCACTTCAGACTCTAGTAACTGGCTGTTCTAACCAGGATGTCAACAACATCACTTCAGACTCTAGTAACTGGCTGTTCTAACCAGGATGTCAACAACATCACTTCAGACTCTAGTAACTGGCTGTTCTAACCAGGATGTCAACAACATCACTTCAGACTCTAGTAACTGGCTGTTCTGACCAGGATGTCAACAACATCACTTCAGACTCTAGTAACTGGTTGTTCTGACCAGGATGTCAACAACATCACTTCAGACTCTAGTAACTGGCTGTTCTGACCAGGATGTCAACAACATCCCTTCAGACTCTAGTAACTGGCTGTTCTAACCAGGATGTCAACAACATCACTTCAGACTCTAGTAACTGGCTGTTCTAACCAGGATGTCAACAACATCACTTCAGACTCAAAGCCTGTTGTTTCAAGTGCTGTGTTGTGCAGCATTCTAATAATGAGAGAGAGACAGCGATAGACAGAGCGAGAAAGACAGAAATAGAGACAGAAAGATCCAAGAAACAACAACCTGAGAGTAAAAATAATGTATTATCAATTGAGAAGTTCTCTGATAACCACTGCATTTTAAATATCTTATGATGTTTAGCTTTTTGGTTCGTTTTTCTTCAGTCCGAAGACAAAACTAGCAGTGAATCTCAGTATATTCTCATTCCTGCTCTCCTCCCCTCCTGTTTTTGTGGTTATTTCTTAAGCATCTCACTCCTACCTTCAACCTCACACTACCCTCCTCCTCCTCCCTCTAATCCCTTTCCTCCTCCTCTCCTGTTGTAATGGTTTGTGGTTCACTTTATAGTCACTCTGTAAACACTATATTGTGGTGTTCCAGACCCAGGCTATTAGCATCACACCTCTAGAAACACAGCCCGGCAGGGTATTCCAGACCCAGGCTATTAGCATCACACCTCTAGAAACACAGCCCGGCAGGGTGTTCCAGACCCAGGCTATTAGCATCACACCTCTAGAAACACAGCCTGGCAGGGTGTTCCAGACCCAGGCTATTAGCATCACACCTCTAGAAACACAGCCCGGCAGGGTGTTCCAGACCCAGGCTATTAGCATCACACCTCTAGAAACACAGCCTGGCAGGGTGTCCCAGACCCAGGCTATTAGCATCACACCTCTAGAAACACAGCCCGGCAGGGTGTTCCAGACCCAGGCTATTAGCATCACACCTCTAGAAACACAGCCTGGTAGGGTGTTCCAGACCCAGGCTATTAGCATCACACCTCTAGAAACACAGCCCGGCAGGGTGTTCCAGACCCAGGCTATTAGTATCACACCTCTAGAAACACAGCCTGGCAGGGTGTCCCAGACCCAGGCTATTAGCATCACACCTCTAGAAACACAGCCCGGCAGGGTGTTCCAGACCCAGGCTATTAGCATCACACCTCTAGAAACACAGCCCGGCAGGCTGTTCCAGACCAAGGCTATTAGCATCACACCTCTAGAAACACAGCCTGGCAGGCTGTTCCAGACCCAGGCTATTAGCATCACACCTCTAGAAACACAGCCTGGCAGGGTGTCCCAGACCCAGGCTATTAGTATCACACCTCTAGAAACACAGCCTGGCAGGGTGTCCCAGACCCAGGCTATTAGCATCACACCTCTAGAAACACAGCCCGGCAGGGTGTTCCAGACCCAGGCTATTAGCATCACACCTCTAGAAACACAGCCCGGCAGGGTGTTCCAGACCCAGGCTATTAGCATCACAACTCTAGAAACACAGCCTGGCAGGGTGTTCCAGACCCAGGCTATTAGCATCACACCTCTAGAAACACAGCCTGGCAGGGTGTTCCAGACCCAGGCTATTAGCATCACACCTCTAGAAACACAGCCTGGCAGGGTGTTCCAGACCCAGGCTATTAGCATCACACCTCTAGAAACACAGCCCGGCAGGGTGTTCCAGACCCAGGCTATTAGCATCACACCTCTAGAAACACAGCCCGGCAGGGTGTTCCAGACCCAGGCTATTAGCATCACACCTCTAGAAACACAGCCCGGCAGGGTGTTCCAGACCCAGGCTATTAGCATCACACCTCTAGAAACACAGCCTGGCAGGGTGTTCCTACTGTCTCACCACTTGGTATAATATCATACCATCTCCAGCAACACAACAAGTCAACTGTTAGCAGCAGGTAACTTCTTAGCAACTGTTAAACTATTAGTGACTGTTAGCAGAGATCTGTTTGTTTGTACTTCATTAGCCAACTCATCCCAAACATCACAATTCAGATCTGGCAAAGAAACAGGAGAAATAAACTGTTCTCCACAGACAGCCTCATAGCATTGTATATCCATTTTGAGATGTTGATAATGTTGACAGAACGTGGCTCTCTGATTATGAAGCCCATACTGTGTAACGTTAACTTACAGCTCTACAAATAAACAGCAATGTTAAAGACTGGTTTACTTCCTCTACATCCTTACCTCCTACAATCCCCCATTCACATCATGACATCACAACAAAGTGCTGAGATGGGAAGAAAACACACATAACATGAACAACCTCCCTCTGTATAGCGGGGATGGACGGAGGGAGGGAGGGAGGGAGGGCGGGCATGCAGGACCAGGCTTGTCTGCTATTATAGGCACAGCGATGTGAAGGACTGTTACCTGCTCAGTGAAGAGGAAGGAGCTCTCAGGCAGATAAAAGAGAGGGAGATGGGAGAGAAAGAGAGAGAGGGAAAGACAAAGACAGAAAGCGAGAGGGGGGGGGGGGGGGGGGGGGAATCGGGAACGAGAGAGAAAGAGAGGGAGAGAGGAGAAAACAGAAAGAGAGACAAGGGGTACTGTTATATAACTGACTCTACAGAGTGACTCATCATCATCATCATCATAAGCATGTGAGGGACCAACAGAGAGACAGAGGGGCGCTCTGGACCTCCCTCCTCCTCTCCTTTCTTCCTCTCCTTTCTTCATCCTCCTCTTTATCCCTGCGTGAGAGCATGAGTCTACATCTGCACTTTCAACATGATTCTGTCCCTCCCTGACATATATAATTGCAGGGTAGAACAATGACGTTTCTATTTAATCAAACTAATTATCTTAAAGGGGTAGGTCAGCTGGCAACAGCCAGTGAGAAGTAGGTTACAAGGCTCTTTCGGTGTGACCATTTTACTCACATAGAAATATTTTGCTGTGCGACCTGGAATTGTTATTAAGGAGTACCAGTGTACACAGAATAATTAAGGATTCTAGCTTTAATACCACCTAAAATATGTTTTCTTTGTGCCCCTATATTCCTTTGTGTGTGCCTACGTCTTTTAACTTAGCCACACACGTGCTCCTTTAAAAAAAGGTCAGTGTCGAGCCCTGAGGTTTGAAATGAAAGCAGAGGTGTTTTTGTGTTGGTTACGGCTGACATAGCACTAGCGTCAGAATTACCTGCTTTGAAATGACTATGACTGCACAGCATAGTGTAGTTGTACAGTATCATTTAGGGTTAATTTCTTTATCTGGGACCAGGCACAACATAACACACGGTAGGTACTGCACCTGAGTCAGCATAGGTGCATAGCTAACGCTGTATCAGCAGTCCAGATTATGTTTATGGTACATTAAGTTCAAGGTTGTTGTCCCCTCCATCTCGTCTCAGATACACCTTATTGAGCACCCTTCCTGTCTGTGGCTCCATACCAAATTGCAACCTACATAGTGCACTACTTTTGACCAGAGCCCTGGTCTATATAGGGAATAGGGTTTGGACGCAGGTGTATTCTATCTCCTAGGCTAGACCACAGCAGGAGCATGCTATATCCTTTCAGACTGCTACTCATCAGCTTCAGGGAAGCCTGGTCTCCTACCAACCTTTCTGATTGGAATCTGGGCTTCCTTACCATTTCCTATAGACTCCCCCTCATCTTTCACTACCTCCACCCACCTCCCCTTCACTACCTACACCCACCTCCCCCCACCCACCTCCCCTTCACAACCTCCACCCATCTCTCCTTCACAACCTCCACCCACCCACCTCTCCTTCACAACCTCCACCCACCCACCTCTCCTTCACTACCTCCACCCACCCACCTCTCCTTCACTACCTCCACCCACCTCTCCTTCACTACCTCCACCCACCTCTCCTGCACTACCTCCCCCCACCCATCTCTCCTTCACAACCTCCACCCACCCACCCACCTCTCCTTCACTATCTCCACCCACCCACCTCTCCTTCACCATCTCCACCCATCCACCTCTCCTTCACAACCTCCACCCACCTCCCCTTCACTCCCTCCACCCACCTCTCCTTCACTATCTCCACCCACCCACCTCTCCTTCACTATATCCACCCACCCACCTCTCCGTCACTCCCTCCACCCACCTCTCCTTCACTATCTCCACCCACCCACCTCTCCTTCACTATATCCACCCACCCACCTCTCCGTCACTACCTCCACCCACCCACCTCTCCTGCACTACCTCCCCCCACCCATCTCTCCTTAACAACCTCCACCCACCCACCTCTCCTTCACTACCTCCACCCACCTCTCCTTCACTCCCTCCACCCACCTTTCCCCTTCACTCCCTCCACCCACCTCTCCTTCACTCCCTCCACCCACCTCTCCTTCACTCCCTCCACCCACCTCCCCTTCACTCCCTCCACCCATCTCCCCTTCACTATCACCACCCACCCACCTCTCCTGCACTACCTCCACCCACCTCTCCTTCACTCCCTCCACCCACCTCTCCTTCACTCCCTCCACCCAGCTCTCCTTCACTACCTCCACTCACCTCTCCTTCACAACACAACCTCCACCCACCGCTCCTTCACTCCCTCTATCGTTCACTACCTCCATCTGTAATAATGCTTCCCCTCCCTCTGGTTCATTCCTAAAGGACATAGTCATAATGGTTCCATCCCTTAAGGTGTAGGGTGCCATTTGGGATGCAGCCCTTGACTCTCCTGTGACTCAATTATCCTTTTTAAAACAGCCTGTGTCAAATGAACTAGTTATTGTGAAAAACAGCCTGTGTTAAAAGGACTAGATATTGTGAAAAACAGCCTGTGTTAAAGAACTAGTTATGGTGAAAAGCAGCCTGTGTTAAAAGGACTAGTTACTGTGAAAAACAGCCTGTATTAAAGGACTAGTTACTGTGAAAAACAGCCTGTATTAAAGGACTAGTTATGGTTAAAAAAACAGCAAGTGTTAAAGGACTAGTTATTGTGAAAACAGCCTGTATTACAGGACTTGTTATTGTGAAAAACAGCCAGTATTAAAGGACTAGTTATGGTTAAAAACAGCCCGTGTTAAAGGACTAGTTATTGTGAAAAACAGCCTGTGTTAAAGGACTAGTTATTGTGAAAACAGCCTGTGTTAAATGAAGTAGTTATGGTAAAAAAAACAGCCTGTGTTAAAAGGACTAGTTAATGTGAAAACAGCCTGTGTTAAAGGACTAGTTATGGTGAAAAACAGCCTGTGCTAAATGAACTAGTTATGGTGAAAAACAGCCTGTGTTAAAAGACTAGTTATTGTGAAAACAGCCTGTGTTAAAGGACTAGTTATTGTGAAAAACAGCCTGTGTTAAAAGGACTAGTTATTGTGAAAACCAGCCTGTGTTAAAGGACTAGTTATGGTGAAAAACAGCCTGTGTTAAAGGACTAGTTATTGTGAAAAACATCCTGTGTTAAACGACTAGTTATTGTGAAAACAGCCTGTGTTAAAGGACTAGTTATTGTGACAAACAGCCTGTGTTAAAGGACTAGTTATGGTAAAAAACAGCCTGTGTTAAAAGGACTAGTTATTGTGAAAAACAGCCTGTGTTGAAGGACTAGTTATTGTGAAAAACAGCCTGTGTTAAAGGACTAGTTATTGTGAAAACAGCCTGTATTACAGGACTAGTTATTGTGAAAAACAGCCCGTGTTAAAAGGACTAGTTATGGTGAAAAACAGCCTGTGCTAAATTAACTAGTTATGGTGAAAAACAGCCTGTGTTAAAATACTAGTTATTGGGAAAACAGCCTGTGTTAAAGGACTAGTTATGGTAAAAAAACAGCCTGTGTTAAAGGACTAGTTATGGTGATAACAGCCTGTGCTAAATTAACTAGTTACTGTGAAAAACAGCCTGTATTAAAGGACTAGTTACTGTGAAAAACAGCCTGTATTAAAGGACTAGTTATGGTTAAAAAAACAGCAAGTGTTAAAGGACTAGTTATTGTGAAAACAGCCTGTATTACAGGACTAGTTATTGTGAAAAACAGCCAGTATTAAAGGACTAGTTATGGTTAAAAACAGCCTGTGTTAAAGGACTAGTTATTGTGAAAAACAGCCTGTGTTAAAGGACTAGTTATTGTGAAAACAGCCTGTGTTAAATGAAGTAGTTATGGTAAAAAAAAACAGCCTGTGTTAAAAGGACTAGTTATTGTGAAAACAGCCTGTGTTAAAGGACTAGTTATTGTGAAAAACAGCCTGTGTTAAAAGACTAGTTATTGTGAAAACAGCCTGTGTTAAAGGACTAGTTATGGTGAAAAACGGCCTGTGTTAAAGGACTAGTTATTGTGAAAAACATCCTGTGTTAAACGACTAGTTATTGTGAAAACAGCCTGTATTAAAGGACTAGTTATTGTGAAAAACAGACTGTGTTAAAAGGACTAGTTATTGTGAAAACAGCCTGTGTTAAAGGACTAGTTATGGTAAAAAACAGCCTGTGTTAAAAGGACTAGTTATTGTGAAAAACAGCCTGTGTTGAAGGACTAGTTATTGTGAAAAACAGCCTGTGTTAAAGGACTAGTTATTGTGAAAAACAGCCTGTGTTATATGACTAGTTATTGTGAAAAACAGCCTGTGTTATATGACTAGTTATGGTAAAAAACAGCCTGTGCTAAATTAACTAGTTATGGTGAAAAACAGCCTGTGTTAAAGGACTAGTTATTGTGAAAACAGCCTGTATTACAGGACTAGTTATTGTGAAAAACAGCCCGTGTTAAAAGGACTAGTTATGGTGAAAAACAGCCTGTGCTAAATTAACTAGTTATGGTGAAAAACAGCCTGTGTTAAAATACTAGTTATTGGGAAAACAGCCTGTGTTAAAGGACTAGTTATGGTAAAAAAAAACAGCCTGTGTTAAAAGGACTAGTTATGGTGATAACAGCCTGTGTTAAAGGACTAGTTATGGTAAAAAAAAAACAGCCTGTGTTAAGAGACTAGTTATTGTGAAAACAGCCTGTGTTAAAGGACTAGTTATTGTGAAAAACAGCCTGTGTTAAAAGGACTAGTTATTGTGAAAACCAGCCTGTGTTAAAGGACTAGTTATTGTGAAAAACAGCCTGTGTTAAAGGACTAGTTATTGTGAAAAACAGCCTGTGTTATATGACTAGTTATTGTGAAAAACAGCCTGTGTTATATGACTAGTTATGGTAAAAAACAGCCTGTGTTAAAGGACTAGTTATTGTGAAAACAGCCTGTATTACAGGACTAGTTATTGTGAAAAACAGCCCGTGTTAAAAGGACTAGTTATGGTGAAAAACAGCCTGTGCTAAATTAACTAGTTATGGTGAAAAACAGCCTGTGTTAAAATACTAGTTCTTGGGAAAACAGCCTGTGTTAAAGGACTAGTTATGGTAAAAAAACAGCCTGTGTTAAAAGGACTAGTTATGGTGATAACAGCCTGTGTTAAAGGACTAGTTATGGTAAAAAAAACAGCCTGTGTTAAAAGACTAGTTATTGTGAAAACAGCCTGTGTTAAAGGACTAGTTATTGTGAAAAACAGCCTGTGTTAAAAGGACTAGTTATTGTGAAAACCAGCCTGTGTTAAAGGACTAGTTATTGTGAAAAACAGCCTGTGTTATAGGACTAGTTATTGTGAAAACAGCCTGTGTTAAAGGACTAGTTATGGAGAAAAAAAAAACAGCCTGTGTTAAAGGACTAGTTATTGTGAAAAACAGCCTGTGTTAAAGGACTAGTTATGGTAAAAAACAGCCTGTGTTAAAAGGACTAGTTATTGTGAAAAACAACCTGTGTTATAGGACTAGTTATTGTGAAAACAGCCTGTGTTAACGGACTAGTTCTCTCTCTAACCCTGGCATTCCACAGAGATCTTGAGACAATAGAGAGACAGTTGATGGGGGAATTCCAAAGAGGAAGAATATAACAAAAATAACCAGATGTAGGAAGCAAGCACAAAGTCAACACCAAGACACTGAGCCACAGAGTAAATGGCTTGAAGCTTCATCCAAATCCTCTACGCTGTCCTGAACACAAACACACCTGAGGACTCACCTGTTGTGACAGGTGTCTGCCAGTTCTCTCTGAGTTTCTCTTCACGCGCTGTGAGGTCACACCTGAGCGGTGAGAGGAGCTGTGGTTGGGAGGGGGGGCAGAGGGTTGGGACAGCTGGCTCTGTTGAACCTGATGGTTCAGGCTGTTGAGAGCACTGACGCTGGGTGGCTGCCCCCGCCCCTGAGTCGGCTGGTACACACTGTTGATATTAGCAGGTTGTGGTGCCTGGGTTGATTGGTACAGACCACTGATTTTAGAAGGTTGTGTCTGGTTGGACTGGTACAGGGTGCTGCTGTTAGCTTGTTGCTGTTTCCCCTGGGTGGTGCTGAGAGCAGAAATATTGGGGGTCTTCGTGGGGCTCTGGGTCGCCCCGAAGAAGGTTGCCCGGTCGGGGTTTGTTGAGTCACCGGTCCCGCTGTTGCTAACTCCACTCTCACTCCCGATCCCTGGGCGAGATTCAGCCGAGGAGTCACTCCCCTTCCAAGTCTTTTCCTCCAGAAGCTTGGCTGCTGCCTCTGTGAATGGCTGGGAGAGAAAGAAACACATTACAGGATCAGAGTGAGAGAACAGAGGAGAGAGAGACAGAGAGACAGAGAGAGAGAGAGAGAGAGAGAGCAAGAGAGACAGAGAGACAGAGAGAGAGACAGAGAGCAAGAGAGACCGAGAGAGCGAGACCGAGAGAGAGAGAGAGAGCATAAATAGAGAACCCACTCACTCCTAATCTCCCAGTGAAAATAAAAAAGTGTTGATCACAAACAGAGAGGAAATTTTTCTTCCTCCCTCCTCCTTCTTCCTCCCTCCTCCTTCTCCCTCTCTCAGCCTCTTTACCTGCCATCCCATGGATCCTCACTGTGGTCTTCTCTGATCTGTGACGCAGCTGTTTTAAAGAGGCCTGTACTCTCATTCCACTGTGGTCTTCTCTGATCTGTGACGCAGCTGTTTTAAAGAGGCCTGTACTCTCATTCCACTGTGGTCTTCTCTGATCTGTGACGCAGCTGTTTTAAAGAGGCCTGTACTCTCTCACTCCCCAGCTCTCATCCTGCACTTGTTGGCTAGGCTCTAGGCTCTCTAGGCTCTAGGCAGTCAGGCAGGCAGAAAAGCACCAGTTGAGATAGGCAGTCAGTCGTGAGGTTAAGAGGAGCAGGAGGCAGAGTGGAGCAGAGTGATGCTGCTAAACAGGCAGAGCAGACGGGAAGGAAGGAAGGGAGGGAGGCAGGTAGACAGACAGGCAGAGAGGCAGGAAGACAGGCAGACAGTGCTAATGCTCTCACTCCCTACAGTGATGTGCTGTTATGCCATCCAAGCACAGAAAGCATTAATGTGTCCTTACGCTTCACTGCCTGACACGGGAGTAGAGGAGAGGACGCAGGCTCAGAGACAGAGAGGAGAGGAAGAGGTAGAGGATAAAAGAAGGGTAGAGAGGAGGAGAGAACATAACAGGAAAACAGAGGGATAAATATGAAAGGCTAAAAGTGCAAAGAAGAGTGGAAGGTCAGAGAGGAGAAGACAGAAGAGTGGAAGGTCAGAGAGGAGAAGACGGAAGAGTGGAAGGTCGGAGAGGAGAAGACAGAAGAGTGGAAGGTCGGAGAGGAGAAGACAGAAGAGTGGAAGGTCGGAGAGGAGAAGACAGAAGAGTGGAAGGTCAGAGAGGAGAAGACAGAAGAATGGAAGGTCGGAGAGGAGAAGAGGAAAGAGTGGAAGGTCAGAGAGGAGAAGACAGAAGAGTGGAAGGTCGGAGAGGAGAAGAGGAAAGAGTGGAAGGTCAGAGAGGAGAAGACAGAAGAGTGGAAGGTCGGAGAGGAGAAGACGAAAGAGTGGAAGGTCGGAGAGGAGAAGACAGAAGAGTGGAACGTCGGAGAGGAGAAGAGGAAAGAGTGGAACGTCGAAGAGGAGAAGACAGAAGAGTGGAAAGTCAGAGAGGAGAAGATCGAAGAGTGGAAGGTCAGAGAGGAGAAGACAGAAGAGTGGAAGGTCGGAGAGGAGAAGACAGAAGAGTGGAAGGTCGGAGAGGAAAAGACAGAAGAGTGGAAGGCCGGAGAGGAGAAGAGGAAAGAGTGGAAGGTCGGAGAGGAGAAGACGAAAGAGTGGAAGGTCAGAGAGGAGAAGACAGAAGAGTGGAAGGTCGGAGAGGAGAAGACAAAAGATTGGAAGGTTGGAGAGGAGAAGACGAAAGAGTGGAAGGTCGGAGAGGAGAAGACAGAAGAGTGGAAGGTCGGAGAGGAGAAGACAGAAGAGTGGAAGGTCAGAGAGGAGAAGACAGAAGAGTGGAAGGTCGGAGAGGAGAAGACAGAAGAGTGGAACGTCGCAGAGGAGAAGACGAAAGAGTGGAAGGTCGGAGAGGAGAAGAGTGGAAAGTCAGAGAGGAGAAGATCGAAGAGTGGAAGGTCAGAGAGGAGAAGATCGAAGAGTGGAAGGTCAGAGAGGAGAAGACAGATGGGTGGAACGTCGCAGAGGAGAAGACGAAAGAGTGGAAGGTCGGAGAGGAGAAGACAGAAGAGTGGAAGGGTAAAAATAGAAAAGAAGAGAGTGGCAGATAGGAAATGAGGAAAGAGAAGAGGGCCCTGGGCAAAAGTAGTGCACTTTATTGGGATTTGGGCCAGACTCAGTAGGGAGAGTAGGATTAGCTCTATTCGCCTCAGTACACCACAATTCAGAAGGCAGGAGGCCTGACATTTAGGTATGAATCAAAGAGAGATTTCAGAGGAATCAAAGTACTGCCTCAGCACTGAGCCAGTATTAACCTCTATTACAAGATACCAACGCATAGGGTCCTGAGAGATGAGGTATCACAACGTTGATCATATCTAACACTATGGTATTCTCACTATACGATGGATGGATGGATGGATGGATGGATGGATGGATGGATGGATGGATGGATGGATGGATGGATGGATGGATGGATGGATGGATGGATGGATGGATGGAAGGAATAAAGAGGACTAACCTCAGTGAAATGGAGAGGAAAAATGCCAACTTTGTCTCCCAGCTTTCCTTCAATCCAGTTTTCATCTGCTCGTCTGATGACCGTGAGGACGTCTCCCTGGAATTCAGGATTAGAGTGAGAGAGAGAGAGGAGAGAGAGAAAGAGAAGGAGAGAGAGAGAGAGGAGAGAGAGAGAAAGAGAAGGAGAGAGAGACTGGGTGAGTAAGAGGCAGCACATCTAACGTGTTTAGAACAGAGAGAGAGCTACGCCTGCAGAAGGAACCACTCAGAGGAGCTCCCCACTCAATCCCTCCAACCTTCAACACAATCTGGCATCCACTCTGTCTGTAGGCCTCTCCTGTTCCCCTCTACGTACAGCCCCTCTCTCTCCCTGTCCTGTCCCTCTCTACGTACAGCCCCTCTCTCTCCCTCTCCTGTCCCTCTCTACGTACAGCCCCTCTCTCTCCCTCTCCTGTCCCCCTCTACGTACAGCCCCTCTCTCTCCCTCTCCTGTCCCCCTCTACGTACAGCCCCTCTCTCTCCCTCTCCTGTCCCCCTCTACGTACAGCCCCTCTCCTGTCCCTCTCCTGTTCCCCTCTACGTACAGCCCCTCTCTCTCCCTCTCCTGTCCCCCTCTACGTACAGCCCCTCTCTCTCTCTATCCTGTTCCCCTCTACGTACAGCCCCTCTCTCTCCCTCTCCTGTTCCCCTCTACGTACAGCCCCTCTCTCTCCCTCTCCTGTCCCTCTCTACGTACAGCCCCTCTCTCTCCCTCTCCTGTCCCTCTCTACGTACAGCCCCTCTCTCTCCCTCTCCTGTCCCTCTCTACGTACAGCCCCTCTCTCTCCCTCTCCTGTCCCCCTCTACGTACAGCCCCTCTCTCTCCCTCTCCTGTCCCTCTCTACGTACAGCCCCTCTCTTTCCCTCTCCTGTTCCCCTCTACGTACAGCCCCTCTCTCTCCCTCTCCTGTCCCTCTCTACGTACAGCCCCTCTCTCTCCCTCTCCCTCTCTACGTACAGCCCCTCTCTCTCCCTCTCCTGTCCCTCTCTACGTACAGCCCCTCTCTCTCCCTCTCCTGTCCCCCTCTACGTACAGCCCCTCTCTCTCCATCTCCTGTTCCCCTCTACGTACAGCCCCTCTCTCTCCCTCTACTGTCCCTCTCTACGTACAGCCCCTCTCTCTCCCTCTCCTGTTCCCCTCTATGTACAGCCCCTCTCTCTCCCTCTCCTGTCCCTCTCTATGTACAGCCCCTCTCTCTCCCTCTCCTGTCCCTCTCTACATACAGCCCCTCTCTCTCCCTCTCCTGTCCCTCTCTACGTACAGCCCCTCTCTCTCCCTCTCCTGTCCCCCTCTACGTACAGCCCCTCTCTCTCCCTCTCCTGTTCCCCTCTACGTACAGCCCCTCTCTCTCCCTCTCCTGTCCCTCTCTACGTACAGCCCCTCTCTCTATCCTGTCCCTCTCTACGTACAGCCCCTCTCTCTATCCTGTCCCTCTCTACGTACAGCCCCTCTCTCTATCCTGTCCCTCTCTATGTACAGCCCCTCTCTCTCCCCCTCTCGTGTTCCCCTCTACGTACAGACCCTCTCTCTCTATCCTGTTCCCCTCAACGTACAGTCTCTCTCGCTCTCTCCCTCTCTACGTACAACCTCTCTCTCTCCTGTCCCTCTCTGTGTACACAGTCCTTCTCTCTCTCTCCCTCAATTTAATTAAATTCAATTCAAGGGGCTTTATTGGCATGGGAGATACAGTTGAAGTCAGTTGAAGTTTACATACACTTAGGTTGGAGTCATTAAAACTCGTTTTTCAACCACTCCACAAATTTCTTGTTAACAAACTATAGTTTTGGCAAGTCGGTTAGGACATCTACTTTGTGCATGACACAAGTCATTTTTCCAACAATTGTTTACAGACAGATTATTTAACTTATAATTCACTGTATCACAATTCCAGTGGGTCAGAAGTTTACATACACTAAGTTGACTGTTCCTTGTCATGGCTTTAGAAGCTTCTGATAGGCTAATTGACATCATTTGAGTCAATTGGAGGTGTACCTGTGGATGTATTTCAAGCCCTACCTTCAAACTCAGTGCCTCTTTGCTTGACATCATGGGAAAATGTAAAGAAATCAGCCAAGACCTCAGAAAAAAAATTGTAGACCTCCACAAGTCTGGTTCATCCTTGGGAGCAATTTCCAAACGCCTGAAGGTACCATGTACATCTGTACAAACAATAGTACGCAAGTTTAAACACCATGGGACCACACAACCGTCATACAGCTCAGGAAGGAGACACGTTCTGTCTCCTAGAGATGAACGTACTTCGGTGCAAAAAGTTCAAATCAATCCCAGAACAACAGCAAAGGACCTTGTGAAGATGCTGGAGGAAACAGGTACAAAAGTATCTATATCCACAGTAAAACAAGTCCTATATCGACATAACCTGAAAGGCTGCTCAGCAAGGAAGAAGCCACTGCTCCAAAACCACCATAAAAAAGCCAGACTACGGTTTGCAACTGCACATGGGGACAAAGATTGTACTTTTTGGAGAAATGTCCTCTGGTCTGATGAAACAAAAATAGAACTGTTTGGCCATAATGACCATCGTTATGTTTGGAGGAAAAAGGGGGAGGCTTGCAAGCCAGAGAACACCATCCCAACCGTGAAGCACGGGGGTGGCAGCATCATGTTGTAAGGGTGCTTTGCTGCAGGAGGGACTGGTGCACTTCACAAAATAGATGGCATCATGAGGGAGGGAAATTATGTGGATATATTGAAGCAACATCTCAAGACATCATTCAGGAAGTTAAAGCTTGGTCGCAAATGGGTCTTCCAAATGGACAATGACCCCAAGCATACTTCCAAAGTTGTGGCAAAATGGCTTAAGGACAACAAAGTCAAGATATTGGAGTGGCCATCACAAAGCCCTGACCTCAATCCCATAGAAAATGTGTGGGCAGAACTGAAAAAGCGTGTGCGAGCAAGGAGGCCTACAAACCTGACTCAGTTACACCAGCTCTGTCAGGAGGAATGGGCCAAAATCCACCCAACTTATTGTGGGAAGCTTGTGGAAGGCTACCCAAAACGTTTGACCCAAGTTAAGCAATTTAAAGGCAATGCAGCCAAAAACGAATTGAGTGTATGTAAACTTCTGACCCATTGGGAATATGATGAAATAAATAAAAGCTGAAATAAATCACTCTCGATTATTATTCTGACATTTCACATTCTTAAAATAAAGTGGTGATCCTAACTGACCTACGACAGGGAATTTTTACCAGGATTAACTGTCAGGAATTGTGAAAAACTGAGTTCAAAATATTTGGCTAAGGTGTTACGATCGTTGTTGGAAGGATTGGACCAAGGTGCAGCGTGGTAGGCGTACATCTTACTTTATTAAAATGAACACCCAAAACAAATACAAACGAAACGTACCATTCAGTAGGGCTAACAGCACAGTACCAAAAACAAGATCCCACAAACTAAGGTGGAAAAAAGGCTGCCTAAGTATTATCCCCAATCAGAGACAACGATAGACAGCTGCCTCTGATTGGGGACCATACCCGGCAAACAAAGAAATAGAAAACTAGAATGCCCACCCAAATCACACCCTGACCTAACCAAATAGAGAAATAAAAAGGCTCTCTAAGATCAGGGCGTGACATAAGGTGTATGTAAACTTCCGACTTCAACTGTATATGTTTACATTGCCAAAGCAAGTGAAATAGATAAACAAATGTGAAATAAACAATAAAAAAAGTTATCAGTAAATATTACCCTCACACAAGTTGCAAAAGAATAAAGACATTTCAAATGTCATTATGTATATATACAGTGTTGTAATGATGTGCAAAAAGTACAAAATGGAAAATAAATAAACATAAATATAGGTTGTATTTACAATGGTGTTTGTTCTTCACTGGTTGACCTTTTCTTGTGGTAACAGGTCACACATCTTGCTGCTGTGATTGCACACTGTGGTATTTCACCCAATAGATATGGGAATTTATCAAAATCGGGATTTGTTTTCGAATTCTTTGTAACCATCTGCTTTCCAAAGAAGCATTGCTAGAATGTGTTCCTTAATGCAGAGTGTGAATGAGAGAGTACTAAGACCCTTATATAAGTCTTTCCTCTCTAAGCCTCCCTCCTTCATGGTAAGAAACACTGCATCAGAGGTCTCTGTGAGCGAGCGAGAAGGAAGAAAGAAAGAAAGAAAGAAAGAAAGAAAGAAAGAAAGAAAGAAAGAAAGAAAGAAAGAAAGAAAGACAGAAAGACAGAAAGACAGAAAGACAGAAAGACAGACAGAAAGACAGACAGACAGACAGACAGACAGACAGACAGACAGACAGACAGACAGACAGACAGACAGACAGACAGACAGACAGACAGACAGACAGACAGACAGACAGACAGAGTTGGAGCCACAGAGACAGATAGAGAGGAAGACAGACAGATAGACAGACAGAGTTGGAGCCACAGAGACAGATAGAGAGGAAGACAGACAGATAGACAGACAGAGTTGGAGCCACAGAGACAGATAGAGAGGAAGACAGACAGATAGACAGACAGTGTTGGAGCCACAGAGACAGATAGAGAGGAAGACAGACAGACAGACAGACAGACAGACAGACAGACAGACAGACAGACAGACAGACAGACAGACAGACAGACAGACAGACAGACAGATAGAGTTGGAGCCACAGAGACAGACAGACAGACAGACAGACAGACAGACAGACAGACAGACAGACAGACAGACAGACAGACAGACAGACAGACAGACAGACAGACAGACAGACAGACAGACAGACAGACAGACAGACAGACAGAGACAGACATAAATAGCTAGTGGGTTTATATGTTTCTGTTGTTTCTCTCAGAGCCTTTAAAAGAAGTGCAGAAAGAACATTTGAGATCTGAAATAAGTCATTTTGAAGTAGTAGTATGTTATTTTATGTATCTACTAACTACAGCCTTATGATAGGTACAGAACACCAGGGTATGGTGAGTTTATACACAATGATCTGTTAACTAATCATCAACTGATCAAATCAAAGAAATCCCCCCACACCTAATTTGAATAAGAACGACACAATCTCTGAGAAAGAAAGTCATGTATTCACATGCTAGAGACTACTCTGTCAGGACAGGCCTCTCAATGTGGCGACCCACGGGGCGTGCATGGCCAGTACGAACACATCTGACTAAATGAATCACGGTCTGGATGGTTAATTCCATTTAAAAAGCAGGTGTAGTCCTAGATTTCTTTATAGATTTATTTAACCAGGGGAAACCCCTTGAGACCAGGGTCTCATTTACAAGGGTACCCTGGGAACAATACATCAAATTCAAAAGCAACAGACAAAATTACACATCAATCAAAACAAGTGCAGTTCTACTTTACAACATTTCTCCTCAGAATCCGAAACTGACCCTTCCAGACCAGAGAGTTACACCTCAAACTGACCCTTCCAGACCAGAGAGTTACACCTCAAACTGACCCTTCCAGATCAGAGTTACACCTCAAACTGACCCTTCCAGACCAGAGTTACACCTCAAACTGACCCTTCCAGACCAGAGTTACACCTCAAACTGACCCTTCCAGACCAGAGTTACACCTCAAACTGACCCTTCCAGACCAGAGAGTTACACCTCAAACTGACCCTTCCAGACCAGAGAGTTACACCTCAAACTGACCCTTCCAGACCAGAGAGTTACACCTCAAACTGACCCTTCCAGACCAGAGAGTTACACCTCAAACTGACCCTTCCAGACCAGAGAGTTACACCTCAAACTGACCCTTCCAGACCAGAGAGTTACGCCTCAAATTGACCCTTCCAGACCAGAGAGTTACGCCTCAAACTGACCCTTCCAGACCAGAGAGTTACGCCTCAAACTGACCCTTCCAGACCAGAGAGTTACACCTCAAACTGACCCTTCCAGACCAGAGACTTACACCTCAAACTGACCCTTCCAGACCAGAGAGTTACGCCTGAAAGTGGCCTGGAGGTCAATCCATACGCTAGGGGCACAATAACTAAACGTGATCATCCCAGACTCTGTGGAACCCAATAAACCTCTAGATCAGGGTTCTCCAACAGGTAGATCGTGAGCTACCAGTAGCTCGCAGCCCAACTATGAGCAGCTCCCCAAACAATTCAGAAAGTACATGCATTTTTTTCATTTGCTCCATCTTTAACTGTTATAAACATACTGTAGAGTACTGGCTACTATCCAGTCAAAGTTCCTCTTTAACAGTCATAAACATACTGTAAAGCTACTGGCTACTATCCAGTCAAAGTTCCTCTTTAACAGCCATAAACATACTGTAAAGCTACTGGCTACTATCCAGTCAAAGTTCCTCTTTAACAGCCATAAACATACTGTAAAGCTACTGGCTACTATCCAGTCAAAGTTCCTCTTTAACAGTCATAAACATACTGTAAAGCTACTGGCTACTATCCAGTCAAAGTTCCTCTTTAACAGTCATAAACATACTGTAAAGCTACTGGCTACTATCCAGTCAAAGTTCCTCTTTAACAGCCATAAACATACTGTAAAGCTACTGGCTACTATCCAGTCAAAGTTCCTCTTTAACAGCCATAAACATACTGTAAAGCTACTGGCTACTATCCAGTCAAAGTTCCTCTTTAACAGTCATAAACATACTGTAAAGCTACTGGCTACTATCCAGTCAAAGTTCCTCTTTAACAGCCATAAACATACTGTAAAGCTACTGGCTACTATCCAGTCAAAGTTCCTCTTTAACAGCCATAAACATACTGTAAAGCTACTGGCTACTATCCAGTCAAAGTTCCTCTTTAACAGTCATAAACATACTGTAAAGCTACTGGCTACTATCCAGTCAAAGTTCCTCTTTAACAGCCATAAACATACTGTAAAGCTACTGGCTACTATCCAGTCAAAGTTCCTCTTTAACAGCCATAAACATACTGTAAAGCTACTGGCTACTATCCAGTCAAAGTTCCTCTTTAACAGCCATAAACATACTGTAAAGCTACTGGCTACTATCCAGTCAAAGTTCCTCTTTAACAGTCATAAACATACTGTAAAGCTACTGGCTACTATCCAGTCAAAGTTCCTCTTTAACAGCCATAAACATACTGTAAAGCTACTGGCTACTATCCAGTCAAAGTTCCTCTTTAACAGTCATAAACATACTGTAAAGCTACTGGCTACTATCCAGTCAAAGTTCCTCTTTAACAGTCATAAACATACTGTAAAGCTACTGGCTACTATCCAGTCAAAGCCAAAATGACATCCCACTCCTGGTTAGCCACAATTGGTTTAAAAAGCCAAACCTAACACAATATCTGCCAAATCATTTCAATATTGTCTCTGTCTGTCTTTGGTGTGCCCGTTTGTGTATCCCTCCATATGTAGCCAGTTAGCGATGCTAGTAGGCTAATGATAACCGTCTTGTGGGTAGACATAAAGACGTTCCCCCAATAACCTTCACAATTAAATGTTAACTGCAATGTTGGCTTTCCTGACAGAAAGATTTCATGATTATTTGTATGAATTGGGTGGCGATTGTTTTGCAAACTCTGCCATGGCATGTGCTGTAGTAGTGGGCCTAACAGAAACATCGCTTGACCAAAACATTCCTCTCTTACTAAATGAACATTTAAAGGGCAATTACACACAAAAAATCTCAAATGTGTTTTTTTTCTCCAAACCTCAAAATGGACTCAGAACATCCATTTTCGTTGTTTCTCTGGGAATAATTGTAATATTGAGAGTTAAAAACTGAAGGAAAAAAAATACCCGGAAAAATAAAACCGACAATACAGAATTCAGGAAAATAAGAAAGATCATTTTATGGGGCCTTAGGGTTGTTTATCAACCATTATTATACCAGGTATATTGACAGAAAACACAGCGCACTACTTTATTTTGTAAACAAAGGACCCAGGGAAGAGTTGCAGGGTAGAGGAGAAGAGAAGAATGGGCCAATTTGATATCTCCATAAAAAATGATCAGAAACAGTAGCTAGCGACATGTAAGAAAAGGTTGGAGACCCCGGCTCTAGAACCAGCCAGTCTTGAGAGAGAGTCTGATGGTGTCTGGATTTCCAATAAAGAAGTGAGGTGAGGTAGTATGGGAATTTCTGGGGAACTGCTTTCTATAAACAAATAGCAGCCAATGTTGGGCCCTTCTGGTAGTCAGAGACTCCCAGCCAACAGAACTATATAAAAGGCAATGATGTGTACAAAAATTTTCTCCAGTGATAAAACAAAAGGCTGAGTGATAGACTGAATCTAAAGGTTTTAAACCAGAGGCTATTGCATCCATGTAGATTAAATCACTATAGTCAAGTACTGGGAGGAACGATGCTTGAACAATCTTCCTCCTGTTTTCAAAAGTAAGGCAGGATTTATTTCTATGGAGGAAACCGAAATTAATTCGTTAGTTTTTGGACGTGTGTTTTAAAAGACACTTTTATCAACAATTCAAATACTTATAATTTTATTGTACCTTTATTTAACTAGGAAAGTCCGTTAAGTACAAATTCTTGTTTACAATGACGGTCACGCCCTGACCTGAGAGAGACTTTTTATGTCTCTATTTAGGTTTGGTCAGGGTGTGATTTGGGTGGGCATTCTATGTCCTTTTTCTATGTTTTTGTATTTCTTTGTTTTGGCCTGGTATGGCTCTCAATCAGGGACAGCTGTACATCGTTGGGGGCACACGGGTAGTTTTGCTGGACCAGAGGTGAGGCCTGAGTCAACTACCCGTGCTTTTTGTGGTAAGCATGTGCCTGCCTCTCGGACTCTCTCTCCAGTGCGCCTGCCCAGCCCAGTACGTCCTGTTCCTGCTCCTCGCACTAGCCTTGTAGTGCGCACTCCCCGTCCAGAGCCTCCGGCGACAGTTCCCCGTCCAGAGCCTCCGGCGACAGTTCCCCGTCCAGAGCCTCCGGCGACAGTTCCCCGTCCAGAGCCTCCGGCGGCAGTTCCCCCGTCCTGAGCCTCCGGCGGCAGTTCCCCCGTCCTGAGCCTCCGGCGACAGTTCCCCGTCCGGAGCTTCCGGCGGCAGTTCCCCGTCCGGAGCCTGCAGAGACGGCCTACAGTCCGGAGCCTGCAGAGACGGCCTACAGCCCTGAGCCTCCAGCGACGCTCCTCAGCCCGGAGCCTCCAGTGCTCCCCCACAGCCCGGTCTATCTTGTGCCTCCTCCACGGACCAGACCTCCAGTAGGTCTCCCCAGCCTGTTGAGTCCTGTGCCTGCTCCCAGAGCCAGGCCTCCTGCATGTCTCCCCAGCCTGGTGAGTCCTGTGCCTGCTCCCAGAGCCAGGCCTCCTACAAGTCTCCCTAGCCTGGTGAGTACTGTGCCTGCTCCCAGAGCCAGGCCTCCTACAAGTCTCCCTAGCCTGGTGAGTACTGTGCCTGCTCCCAGAGCCAGGCCTCCTGCATGTCCCACCAGTCCGGCGCAGCCAGAGCCGCCAGCCAGTCCAGCGCAGCCAGAGCCGCCCGCCAGTCCGGCGCAGCCAGAGCCGCCCGCCAGTCCGGCGCCGCCAGAGTCGCCCTCCAGTCCGGGGCCTGCGGCGAGGGACCCCGCTCTAGAGGTGCCACCAAAGTGGGGTGAGCCAGTGGTGGAGCGGGGTCTGCGTCCCGCTCCAGAGTCGCCACCGCAGAGAAATGCCCACCCAGACCCTCCCCTATAGGTTCAGGTTTTGCGGCCGGAGTCCGCACCTTTGGGGGGGTACTGTCACGCCCTGACCTGAGAGAGCCTTTTTATGTCTCTATTTAGGTTTGGTCAGGGTGTGAGTTGGGTGGGCATTCTATGTCCTTTTTTCTATGCTTTTGTGTTTCTTTGTTTTGGCCTGGTATGGCTCTCAATCATGGACAGCTGTACATCGTTGTCGCTGATTGGGAGTCATACTTAGGCAGCCTGTTTTCCTTTGGGGTATTGTGGGTAGTTGATTTCTGTCTTGTGTGTGTTCACCTGGCAGAACTGTTGGCTTTCGTTTTCTTGTTTGTTTTAAAGTGTTTCGTTAAATATAATTATGACCACTTACCACGCTGCATCTTGGTCCCCTCTTCCAGACGATCGTTACAGACGGCCTAGGAACAGTGGGCTAACTGCCTTGCTCAGAGGCAAAACGACATATTTTTACCTTGTCAGCTCGGGAATTCAATCTTGCAACCTTTCTGTTACAAGTCCAACGCTCTAACCACTAGGCTACCTGCCGCCCCAATATACACATGGTTAGCAGATGTTATTGCGAGTGTAGTGAAATGCTTGTGCTTCTAGTTCCGACAGTGCAGCAATATCTATCAAGTAATCGAACAATTCCACAACTACGTAATACACACAAATCTAGAATAAGAATATCTACAGTTGAAGTTGGAAGTTTACATACACCTTAGCCAAATACATTTAAACTCAGTTTTTCACAATTCCTGACATTTAATCCTAGTAAAAATTCCCTGTCTTAGGTCAGTTAGGATCACCACTTTATTTTAAGAATGTGAAATGTTAGAATAATAGTAGAGAGAATGATTTATTTCAGCTTTTATTTCTTTCATCACATTCCCAGTGGGTCAGAAGTTTACATACACTCAATTAGTATTTGGCAGCATTGCCTTTAAATTGTTTAACTTGGGTCAAACGTTTCAGGTAGCCTTCCACAAGTTTCCCACAAAGTATCTATGAATTTTGGCCCATTCCTCCTGACAGAGCTGGTGTAACTGAGTCAGGTTTGTAGGCCTCCTTGCTCGCGCATGCTTTTTCAGTTCTGCCCACACATTTTCTATGGGATTGAGGTCAGGGCTTTGTGATGGCCACTCCAATATCTTGACTTTGTTGTCCTTGAGCCATTTTGCCACAACTTTGGAAGTATGCTTGGTCATTGTCCATTTGGAAGACTCATTTGCGACCAAGCTTTAACTTCCTGAATGATGTCTTGAGATGTTGCTTCAATATATCCACATCATTTCCCTGCCTCATGATGCCATCTATTTTGTGAAGTGCACCAGTCCCTCCTGCAGCAAAGCACCCCTACAACATGATGCTGCCACCCCCGTGCTTCACGGTTGGGATGGTGTTCTCCGGCTTGCAAGCCTCCCCCTTTTTCCTCCAAACATAACGATGGTTATTATGGCCAAACAGTTCTATTTTTGTTTCATCAGACCAGAGGACATTTCTCCAAAAAGTACAATCTTTGTCCCCATGTGCAGTTGCAAACCGTAGTCTGGCTTTTGATGGCGGTTTTGGAGCAGTGGCTTCTTCCTTGCTAAGCGGTCTTTCAGGTTATGTCAATATAGGACTCGTTTTACAGTGGATATAGATACTTTTGTACCTATATCCTCCAGCATCTTCACAAAGTCTTTTGATGTAGTTCTGGGATTGATTAGCACTTTTCGCACCAAAGTACATTCATCTCTAGGACGTTCATCTCTCCTTCCTGGTGTATATACTTTCTGTGGCGTACAGCAGGTCAGCCACCAGGGGGAGACTCGTCGAAGGCTGGTGACAGACGGAGTATAAATCACGAGGCGATGGCTCCATCTGCTGGACGTGCCAGATCTCGACGGGATCTCCGGCCAGGACTAATTGGGGCTGATTGGTGAGTAATCAAGAGCTGATTGCTCACCAGCTGTACAAGTCCCATAAAGTTGCCAGAAGGGCAGCACACAGGGGAGAGACTGGGGGAGGAAAGGACTCCCATATAGTTGGGGATGGTACCAGAGGTAACAGGAGGGAGTTCAGTTTTTGATCCACACAGGATACAGCAAGACCTGGAGCCCAGAAGACGGTATCCCGGAGAGGTTCTCTTGGGGGAGACCTATTTTCTTTTGGACTTTTATTTTAGTAAACACCTTTGAAACTGAGCTAATCCTACTCTGTCCGTGTCTGATCTGTGTAAACGTTTTGATCCAACACCCTGGTCTGCCACATTGCATACTATTGTTTGTACAGATGAACGTGGTACCTTCAGGCGTTTGGAAATTGCTCCCAAGGATGAACCAGACTTGTGGAGGTCTACATTTTTTTTTCTGAGGTCTTGGCTGATTTCTTTAGATTTTCCCATGATGTCAAGCAAAGAGGCACTAAATTTGAAGGTCGGCCTTGAAATACATCAACAGGTACTCCTCCAATTGACTCAAATGATGTCAATTAGCCTATCAGAAGCTTCTAAAGCCATGACATAATTTTCTGGAATTTTCCAAGCTGTTTTAAGGCACAGTCAATGTAGTGCATGTAAACTTCTGACCCACTGGAATTGTGATACAGTGAATAAGTGAAATAATCTGTCTGTAAACAATTGTTGGGAAAATTACTTGTGTCATGCACAAAGTAGATGTCCTAACCGACTTTCCAAAACTATAGTTTGTTTACAAAAAATGTGTGGAGTGGTTAAATGAGTTTTAATGACTCCAACCTAAGTGTATGTAAACTTCTGACTTCAACTGTACATGTAAATATATGGATGAGCAATGACCGAGTGGCATCGGCAAGATGCAATAGATGGTATAAAATACAGTATATTTATAATTTGAGGAGACCTGGAGAACATCAACTTGGCTGGAGTAACAGCCTGTGGGTCTCCAGGGCCAGGCTTGAATTACTTTGATGTATTGTAGTAGTATATACAGTTAAAGAGAGACAGGCAGATGTACCTTGTGGAATGTGAGACAGTCCTTGCAGTCATCCAGATTCACGTTCATCTCTTTGGAGTCAAAGTCGTACAGGGCTTTGCAGAGGGCTAAAGGCTGAGATTGGAATTGTGGCTGGGTCTGGGACTGTTGGGATTGACACTGTGGTGGAGTCTGATGCTGCTGGTCAATAATCTGTATCATGTTAGCAGCGACCAGCCCACTACTGCTGTTCGTGTCTCCATAATACCAGTTCTCATCCACCTTCTGTCTCAGAATGATGATGTCACCAGACGCCATGTCAATCACTCCTGGGACGTTCTCTCTGTGGTCGTACAGGGCTCTGGCAATGAACTGGACACAGGATGGGGAAAATAGAGTTTGTTACTGTACGTTTGCCAGGAGGTATATGCAGGACAGGTCTATTTTGTTCTTAGCTAGAGGCCAGCTGAATGTATTCTTTCTAGAAGGGTGTGAATCTGGGACAATGAGGTGTTTGAACTCACTGGTTAATCGATGACATTCATTGATCTATTAACTCCGGAGGAATAAAGAGAACCAGCAGGGTGGCGTGTGACCATCGAGGACTAATGTAACTCAATAGCCCTGACGTTCTGTAGAGTCTTGTTGGACATTTTTAATGACAGAATTATTCATAAAAATAGTCAAATAAAAACAAATAGTGTGTTTGAACAGTTTGGGGCGAGAAGCCCCTAACTTTGTTTCCATGCCATGCTTCTTCTACTTTCCCATGATGTCAGATGTAAATGGTGTCTCATTGCCAAGACAATCACCTGCTTCTCCTTCTGGTGTAACACAGGACTCTGAGTCTCTGACATCGATCTACTCTGCGTCCCAAATGGCACCCTATTCCCTATATAGTACACTACTACCGCATAGGGCTCTGGTCAACAGTAGGTAAGGAGCCTTGGCTTGTGCCAGCCAGAATGGCTCATAGGCTCCTGCTCCTATCTCCTGTTTCCGTAGCATGAGGCAGCTTGATGTACACCCCCCTGGACAGGACGCTAGACTAGCACAGGGCCCAAAGGTAGTGTACAATACAGGGAGCCATTTGGGCCTCAGCCTAGTCTGACAAACTGGGAGCGGGAGTCAGGAACTGTATTTACAGAGTCTCAGAACAGCAGTTCTGATCCCCTCCAACAAAGCCAGCGGCGTACACAACAAAGTGGGGAAAGAAGAGGCGTTTCAACAGTCATGATACCTATCAGTAAACTTAGCCTTGACTGTTATTTCTATTGAACTGCTCAGATAAGAGCCTCTTATTATAATGTCATGCAATACATTGTACTATTTTGTAGTGCTACATTTTTCATTGAATGCAGTGTATTTCATATTGGGGGGTGAAATCAAGCCAGACAATATATCAAATTAATGAATAATATATGTGAATCTGATACAGATATTTGGACCCTTCACAACATAAATCAAAATGCACTGTAAAAATCACTGTAGCAGCACTACTGTATACCAGCATGGATCAAATCCCTGTAGGAGCACTACTGTATACCAGCATGGATCAAATCCCTGTAGGAGCAATACTGTATACCAGCATGGATCAAATCCCTGTAGGAGCAATACTGTATACCAGCATGGATCAAATCACTGTAGGAGCACTACTGTATACCAGCATGGATCAAATCACCGTAGGAGCACTACTGTATACCAGCAAGGATCAAATCACTGTAGGAGCACTACTGTATACCAGCATGGATCAAATCACTGTAGGAGCACTACTGTATACCAGCATGGATCAAATCACTGTAGGAGCACTACTGTATACCAGCATGGATCAAATCCCTGTAGGAGCACTACTGTATACCAGCATGGATCAAATCACTGTAGGAGCACTACTGTATACCAGAATGGATCAAATCCCTGTAGGAGCAATATACCAGCATGGATCAAATCACTGTAGGAGCACTACTGTATACCAGCATGGATCAAATCACTGTAGGAGCACTACTGTATACCAGCATGGATCAAATCCCTGTAGGAGCACTACTGTATACCAGCATGGATCAAATCACTGTAGGAGCACTATACCAGAATGGATCAAATCCCTGTAGGAGCAATATACCAGCATGGATCAAATCACTGTAGGAGCACTACTGTATACCAGCATGGATCAAATCACTGGAGGAGCGCTACTGTATACCAGCATGGATCAAATCCCTATAGGAGCACTATACCAGAATGGATCAAATCCCTGTAGGAGCAATATACCAGCATGGATCAAATCCCTGTAGGAGCACTACTGTATACCAGCATGGATCAAATCCCTGTAGGAGCACTACTGTCTACCAGCATGGATCAAATCCCTGTAGGAGCAATATACCAGCAGGATCAAATCCCTGTATGAGCACTACTGTATACCAGCATGGATCAAATCACTGTAGGAGCACTACTGTATACCAGCATGGATCAAATCACTGTAGGAGCACTACTGTATACCAGCATGGATCAAATCACTGTAGGAGCACTACTGTATACCAGCATGGATCAAATCACTGTAGGAGCACTACTGTATACCAGCATGGATCAAATCACTGTAGGAGCACTACTGTATACCAGCACTATGTTCCACTTTAAAATGTATGTCAAACAAAAACCGGTGATTACAAAGTTAAACAAACCATACAACTCTTTGCACACTTAACAAATTTTACCAAAACACATTTAGTTGAAGATCAGTCCAAATGTAAAGTTTAGTAACAGAATACTGGTTGGTGCTGTCATTCTGCACTAGTCAGAGTGATGAGTTTCACATCATAACTTCAAAGGAGAGTGGATCCATAATAACACTCAGCCCTATAGGCTACTCACCTCATTCTTTCCTGGCTGTCTCTCTCTGTGCTGCTGATCAGAATGTGGGTTCTGTTGTTGTTGTTTCTGATGCTGCTGCTGGGCCTCCCTGCCCCTGGCAGAGGATACCATATATCGGGCAGACGGTTTGTTTCTGTCCCGTCCTGGCCCCATGGACCCTTGGTTGAGCCCCTTCAAGAGCCGAACCAGGAGGTTAGGGGGCAGCTCCTCCACCGACCTGGCCTGGACCAGGGTATGACACTCTGGGCAGTGGAGCTCAATCTTGGCCCCGGGCCTGGAGGTCTCCTGTTGATGCAGGCTGGGCTTCCAGGAGGTATCCTGGCAAGGCAGGACCTTGGCTGAAACATCCAGCCGCTCTAAACACAGCGGGCACTCCAATAAGTCCAACACAGCCAGCTTCTCCATCTTAGAATGGGTGTAGGGTTCTGCTTCGGTGTGGCTATGTGTTCTCATTCATCAGACTGATTACAGCATCCTGGGAAGGAGGATAAGGAAATCATAAGTTATATAAAGATTTTCCTTAAAAGAATCTCCCATGTATACAATTCTATACTACGTAATGTATTGTTATTACATTAAATACAGGCTAGTGATCATATTTTCCACTTGTAAACATCGCATCGAATACGGTTGCTTCTTCTCTTGAGCGGTGCAGATCGCGCATAAGTGTCATGTCACCTGCGGTGAGGCCTACTGTTCAGGTAACCGGAAGTGCAATACCAAGCGACATACCTGTCCACTCAATCGAAAAACACATCAACGTAGAATCGCTGTAATGAATAACGTACCGTGCTTGTTAAAATTACAGACAGTAGACGGTAGATTTCAATAAACGTATGAAAATAAATTGCAACAAAAATTGTTTACGCGCTGGAACTGTCTCTTGCGCTTCGGCTGACGCAGTAGAAAGCCGCACAATTGACAAATCTCCTTGTCGATTTACAGACACGCGTTTCAATGCAATGTTTTAAATTCAACCCACATATTTGTCCACAATATCAATACATAGCCTACCTCTTTTGTCGGAATCACTCTTCTAAAGGCAAGTATGCTAACAAACATTCCCACGTCCAAACTGAACACGTTTTGCAACTGCACTTGCCAGACACTCGTATCGGTTTACATGTCTCACTCCTTAACCCTTGACTGGTAGCTGGCGGAGATTTCGCCACTAAATCATTATTTGTGGTTGTACACAATCAAAACTGGAAAGGTACGTAGTCAGCCCATAACCAAACCATCACCACACAGTAGGCTATGTCGCCAAACTGTAAAATGCAGACAAGTCACATACATTATCTTTCTTTAGTTTATCAAAAGGGTAATAGTTATTTTTCTTATGTAATATTTTGAAGTAGGCTTGCCCATATACGGGCTGTGACGATTTAAATGAATATAAAATGGGTACTACTGTGAAGCTATAATGAAGATTGTGTCTGTACAATAGAAATTGATGCTGGCAGAAAGCAGGAGGCCTATCAGCATGCTAATGATTTGAAAAGTGGCATGATGTTGCCTTTATAGTCCGAGCCGGCTGTCTCTCTCTATCATGTATCATGTACTCCCTCTAGTGGTAGTAGATACATTTCACATATTTCATCTGAAAACAGAGAAATCTGCTATTACCATCTTTTAACTACGTATTATTACAGGGCAATAAAGAAATATTACAATATTTCAGGCTCAAACCTCTGACATTTAATGCATTTTCTTGGAAACTCTTTGAACTTTAATTACGTCAGTTAAATGACAATGATGAGGGAAGTAAGAGGAGGTGGTGGTGATGATGATGTGGGTGATGAAATGCCAGATTTTCATTCACACACTTAACTCCAAATTCCCTTTCTTACATCCAATGGATAAATAATTTACCCATATAAACCAGGTTTCCATCCAACCTTTTCATACGAGTAAAAGTACATGTCAGATAAAAAAAAATGTCACGAAAGGCCTGATGGATACAGCAAATTTGTCGGCAAACTACTAATGTCTACAAAACATAATACGCTTTAATTATGCGAGAAATTGCAGTGGAAACTCCATATGCGCAAATATTGATATAATAACCATCATATCGAAGTACTGAAGTCACGCGATGGATGATATGTTGTGTGGTCCTCCCACTACGACTCGGGAAAGCATGTAGTTTATTAGACAAAAAATTAAATAAATTGTGATGAACTTCACAGGGTGATGAAATTGGATGGTGGTGAGCTTGATGCTGCTTTCCAATAAATAATTGTTATTTGTCAAAAGGCAGCCAAGCATCAATCATCATGTCACCAGAATAAGACCTGATGCTTGGCTGCCTTTTGACAAATTAAAATGATCTAGCTTTTATCCATAATAATCTCATCCTGAAGTTAGCCTAATCTCATCATGAAGTTAGCCTAATCTCATCATGAAGTTAGCCTAATCTCATCATGAAGTTAGCCTAATCTCATCCTGAAGTTAGCCTAATCTCATCATGAAGTTAGCCTAATCTCATCATGAAGTTAGCCTAATCTCATCATGAAGTTAGCCTAATCTCATCATGTAGTTAGCCTAATCTCATCATGTAGTTAGCCTAATCTCATCATGAAGTTAGCCTAATCTCATCATGAAGTTAGCCTAATCTCATCATGAAGTTAGCCTAATCTCATCATGAAGTTAGCCGACTAGCAACAACCGGATGTTCCGGTTATCAGGAGAAATGGAAAGACCCTGTGGCGCCACTTCCTGTTTTGGACGTTAAACAAGGCTACATATACGATAGAGGCCTCTAGTGGCCAAAAGGCCGTATTAGCATGGGCAGCGCCATTAAGGGTTTGCACCATTTTAATGTAGCGAACTGGGTGAGACTTCCGACTTCATTGTCTGATCCCTGTTGGTTGACACTGTTGGAGTCATGTCCAACCGGGTCATCAGGAGAGATCAACCAATCGTGAAGAAGAAAATGTACTACTTCAAAATGGAGATAGCATGGGCAGCGCCTTTGAGGCTTTCACAGACGCCATAATTGCACGGATACAATGAGGCCTCTTTCTATCTCTCTGTGCCACACCCCATCTTAACTCCTCCACATTTACTGGATTGGTTGAACAGTGCAGTTCTTCTCGTCCAACATAGTAAATGTCAATCCTGGACACCCCATTTAGTATGGTATGTTACGTTTCATATGGTATGGATTCATTTGTGGATGTCCATCATCCATTTAGTATGGTATGTTACATTTCGTATGGTATGGATTCATTTGTTGATGTCCATCATCCATTTAGTAGGATATGTTACGAATTACAATCAAATAAAAAATGTACTGTCACGTGCCAAATACAACGGGTGTAGACCTTTCTGTGAAATGCTTACTTACGAGCTCTTTCCCAACAATGCAGAGTTAAAAAGTAAGAACAATTTGCTAAATAAAAAATGGAAATAGTAACATAATAAAATAACAATAACAAGGCTATATACAAGGAGAACCAGTACCGAGTGAATGTGCAGGGGTACGAGGTAGTTGAGGTATAATTGAGGTAATATGTACACGTAGGTAGGGGTTAAAAGTGACTAGGCAATCAGGATAGGTAATAAACAGAGTAGCAGCAGCAGATGTGAAGAGTGTTAAAGAGTCTGAAAATGTGTGTGTGTGTGTGGCGTCAATATGCTTGTGTGTGTTTTGTGTGTATTGGAGTGTCAGTGTAGTATGTGAGTGTGTGGGTAAAGTCCAGTGAGTGTGCACAGAGCCAGTGCAAGAGACTTAGTGCAATTTTTTTATTCGATTCGTACAATATGTTACAACGTTGCGAAACGTATCATATGGTACGAATTCCAATTCGTTGTGGCTAACGTTAGCTAGGTGGCTAGGTGGCAAATGCTAACATAAGCTAGGTGGCTAACGTTAGCTAGGCTAGGGGTTAGGGTTTGGAGTTATGTTAAAGGGATAGGGGAATGGTTAGCTAACATGCTAAGAAGTTGCAAAGTATCGAATTAGCTAAAATGCTAAAGTTGTCCGTGATGAGATTCAAACACGCAACCTTTGGGTTGCTAGACGTTTATGTCATATTCGTTTTTGCCTTAAGTAACCTTCTGTCTTATGTAACCATACAAAACTTAACATATCATACTAATTTGAGTCTCACAGATTTACATTAACTATGTTACGTCTAGTCTATGAGAGCAGGCTGTCTCATCAAGACCAGGATGTAGGGGATCTAGTTTCAGGCAGGTTAGATTAGTAGCCTACCCACACTGTGTCTGCGAGTTGTTGGCTAGAGCGCACGTGCCAAGACCAGAGTTTATTTTCTTATTTAAATGTTTTATTTCACCTTTATTTAACCAGGTAGGCCAGTTGAGAACAAGTTCTCATTTACAACTGCGACCTGGCCAAGATAAAGCAAAGCAGTGCGACAAAAACAACAACAGAGTTACACATGGAGTAAACAAACGTACAGTCAGTGGGCACATTCGCAGAGTGGGCACATTCACTATATAACGTAAAATGTTTTGTGACAAAACCATCAGTATGGAATTGTAAAAACAAACCATCAGAGTTGTAAATACAATGGAAACCAAGTAATCTTGTATTTTGAATTAGGTACATGGGAATTTAACTGCAAAAGTAATTTTTATGGGCATTACTTCATCTTAGTATATTCACATGAAAATCTGTTGCCAATTGGATAAAAACCTAGCTATTGGCTGTGTACTAAAAGTTCAGGACATCCACTTAAATCTTTTAAACAAGTATGAATCTTTTATTTCTTTTGCACATCAACAGAACACCAGAGCACAGGCAATTCTTAAAATATAGCTTTTAGAAAGAGGGATAGAGAGGGAGAGAGGGATGGAGAGAGAGGGATGGAGAGAGAGAAAGAGAGATGGAGAGAGAGAGAGCGAGAGAGAGAGGGATGGAGAGAGAGAGAGGGATGGAGAGAGAGAGAGGGATGGAGAGAGAGAGAGAGAGAGAGGGATGGAGAGAGAGATGGAGAGAGAGGGAGGGATGGATGGAGAATGATAGAAAGAGAGAGATACTTGTCATTACTTATTCACATGTTGACGCAGGACACACAGTCCAAGCATTACAGCAGCCAATGGCTGTTTAGTGGAAAGGTATAGTTAGGCTATGATAAACACAGGATCATTTTTATTTTATATTTTTAATTTAATGAAGCAAGTCAGTTAAGAACAAACTCTTATTTACAATGACGGCCGACACCGGCCAAAGCCGGACAACACTGAGGCCAATTGTGCGCCCGCCCTATAGGACGCCCAATCACGGCCGGTTGTGATACAGCCTGGAATCGAACCAGGGTATCTGTAGTGACGCCTCAAGCGTTAAAATGCAGTGCCTTAGATCGCTGCGCCGCTCGGGAGCCCTAATATTTCATTGGAACAGAGCATTTTGACTGTACATTATTTCTTCTGGATAATAATACCTCTACACTGACAGGACTCATGGTATAACTCGGGCCCTGAGTTTGTGCTGGTCATGTGATCTCACCAGGAAATACTGTAGTCTGTAACTAGGGTCCTGAGTTTCTCCTGATCATTTGATCTCACCAGGAAATACTACAGTCGGTAACTGGGGTCCTGAGTTTCTCCTGGTCATGTGATCTCGCCAGGAAATACTGTAGTCTATAACTAGGGTCCTGAGTTTCTCCTGGTCATTTGATCTCACCAAGAAATACTACAGTCTATAACTAGGGCCCTGAGTTTCTCCTGTATTTGTTTCCATGACTCCGCAAGCTCTTTTGAAGTCAATATGCCGATAACACCATCCAGTCGAGCACAGCTGGACAGTCAGTGTGTTGGCCTGGTGGTATCTCTAGGGGTTAGCTGGGAGTGGTATGTCTAGGGGTTAGCTGGGAGTGGTATCTCTAGGGGTTAGCTGGGAGTGGTATCTCTAGGGTTAGTTGTGAGCTGGGAGTGGTATCTCTAGGGGTTAGCTGGGAGTGGTATCTCTAGGGGTTAGCTGGGAGTGGTATCTCTAGGGGTTAGCTGGGAGTGGTATCTCTAGGGGTTAGCTGGGAGTGGTATCTCTAGGGGTTAGCTGGGAGTGGTATCTCTAGGGTTAGTTGTGAGCTGGGAATGGTATCTCTAGGGGTTAGCTGGGAGTGGTATCTCTAGGGGTTAGCTGGGAGTGGTATCTCTAGGGGTTAGCTGGGAGTGGTATCTCTAGGGGTTAGCTGGGAGTGGTATCTCTAGGTGTTAGCTGGGAGTGGTATCTCTAGGGGTTAGCTGGGAGTGGTATCTCTAGGGGTTAGCTGGGAGTGGTATCTCTAGGGGTTAGCTGGGAGTGGTATCTCTAGGGGTTAGCTGGGAGTGGTATCTCTAGGGGTTAGCTGGGAGTGGTATCTCTAGGTGTTAGCTGGGAGTGGTATCTCTAGGGGTTAGCTGGGAGTGGTATCTCTAGGTGTTAGCTGGGAGTGGTATCTCTAGGGGTTAGCTGGGAGTGGTATCTCTAGGGGTTAGCTGGGAGTGGTATCTCTAGGGGTTAGCTGGGAGTGGTATCTCTAGGGGTTAGCTGGGAGTGGTATCTCTAGGGTTAGTTGTGAGCTGGGAGTGGTATCTCTAGGGGTTAGCTGGGAGTGGTATCTCTAGGGGTTAGCTGGGAGTGGTATCTCTAGGGGTTAGCTGGGAGTGGTATCTCTAGGTGTTAGCTGGGAGTGGTATCTCTAGGGGTTAGCTGGGAGTGGTATCTCTAGGGGTTAGCTGGGAGTGGTATCTCTAGGGGTTAGCTGGGAGTGGTATCTCTAGGTGTTAGCTGGGAGTGGTATCTCTAGGGGTTAGCTGGGAGTGGTATCTCTAGGTGTTAGCTGGGAGTGGTATCTCTAGGGGTTAGCTGGGAGTGGTATCTCTAGGGGTTAGCTGGGAGTGGTATCTCTAGGGGTTAGCTGGGAGTGGTATCTCTAGGGGTTAGCTGGGAGTGGTATCTCTAGGGTTAGTTGTGAGCTGGGAGTGGTATCTCTAGGGGTTAGCTGGGAGTGGTATCTCTAGGGGTTAGCTGGGAGTGGTATCTCTAGGGGTTAGCTGGGAGTGGTATCTCTAGGTGTTAGCTGGGGGTGGTATCTCTAGGGGTTAGCTGGGAGTGGTATCTCTAGGGGTTAGCTGGGAGTGGTATCTCTAGGGGTTAGCTGGGAGTGGTATCTCTAGGGTTAGTTGTGAGCTGGGAGTGGTATCTCTAGGGGTGAGCTGGGAGTGGTATCTCTAGGGGTTAGCTGGGAGTGGTATCTCTAGGGGTTAGCTGGGAGTGGCATCTCTAGGGGTTAGCTGGGAGTGGTATCTCTAGGGTTAGTTGTGAGCTGGGAGTGGTATCTCTAGGGGTGAGCTGGGAGTGGTATCTCTAGGGGTTAGCTGGGAGTGGTATCTCTAGGGGTTAGCTGGGAGTGGTATCTCTAGGGGTTAGCTGGGAGTTGGGAGTGGTATCTCTAGGGGTTAGCTGGGAGTGGTATCTCTAGGGGTTAGCTGGGAGTGGTATCTCTAGGGGTTAGCTGGGAGTGGTATCTCTAGGGTTAGTTGTGAGCTGGGAGTGGTATCTCTAGGGGTTAGCTGGGAGTGGTATCTCTAGGGGTTAGCTGGGAGTGGTATCTCTAGGGGTTAGCTGGGAGTGGTATCTCTAGGTGTTAGCTGGGAGTGGTATCTCTAGGGGTTAGCTGGGAGTGGTATCTCTAGGGGTTAGCTGGGAGTGGTATCTCTAGGGGTTAGCTGGGAGTGGTATCTCTAGGTGTTAGCTGGGAGTGGTATCTCTAGGGGTTAGCTGGGAGTGGTATCTCTAGGTGTTAGCTGGGAGTGGTATCTCTAGGGGTTAGCTGGGAGTGGTATCTCTAGGGGTTAGCTGGGAGTGGTATCTCTAGGGGTTAGCTGGGAGTGGTATCTCTAGGGGTTAGCTGGGAGTGGTATCTCTAGGGTTAGTTGTGAGCTGGGAGTGGTATCTCTAGGGGTTAGCTGGGAGTGGTATCTCTAGGGGTTAGCTGGGAGTGGTATCTCTAGGGGTTAGCTGGGAGTGGTATCTCTAGGTGTTAGCTGGGAGTGGTATCTCTAGGGGTTAGCTGGGAGTGGTATCTCTAGGGGTTAGCTGGGAGTGGTATCTCTAGGGGTTAGCTGGGAGTGGTATCTCTAGGGTTAGTTGTGAGCTGGGAGTGGTATCTCTAGGGGTGAGCTGGGAGTGGTATCTCTAGGGGTTAGCTGGGAGTGGTATCTCTAGGGGTTAGCTGGGAGTGGTATCTCTAGGGGTTAGCTGGAGTTGGGAGTGGTATCTCTAGGGGTTAGCTGGGAGTGGTATCTCTAGGGGTTAGCTGGGAGTGGTATCTCTAGGGGTTAGCTGGGAGTGGTATCTCTAGGGTTAGTTGTGAGCTGGGAGTGGTATCTCTGGGGGTTAGCTGGGAGTGGTATCTCTAGGGGTTAGCTGGGAGTGGTATCTCTAGGGGTTAGCTGGGAGTGGTATCTCTAGGGGTTAGCTGGGAGTGGTATCTCTAGGGGTTAGCTGGGAGTGGTATCTCTAGGGGTTAGCTGGGAGTGGTATCTCTAGGGGTTAGCTGGGAGTGGTATCTCTAGGGTTAGTTGTGAGCTGGGAGTGGTATCTCTAGGGGTGAGCTGGGAGTGGTATCTCTAGGGGTTAGCTGGGAGTGGTATCTCTAGGGGTTAGCTGGGAGTGGTATCTCTAGGGGTTAGCTGGGAGTGGTATCTCTAGGGTTAGTTGTGAGCTGGGAGTGGTATCTCTAGGGGTGAGCTGGGAGTGGTATCTCTAGGGGTTAGCTGGGAGTGGTATCTCTAGGGGTTAGCTGGGAGTGGTATCTCTAGGGGTTAGCTGGGAGTTGGGAGTGGTATCTCTAGGGGTTAGCTGGGAGTGGTATCTCTAGGGGTTAGCTGGGAGTGGTATCTCTAGGGGTTAGCTGGGAGTGGTATCTCTAGGGTTAGTTGTGAGCTGGGAGTGCTGTCTCAGGGAATATCAGGCCCTGTCACACACTGCAGCATGAGGAGGAGAGGAGAGTCTCTCTCTCAATCTTTCTCTCCCTCTCTGTCTCTGGCCTGCATGGCTTTCATGTTTTATTTAAAGTCCTGTCTAACTCAGAGTGCTGCTAACTCATTGAATGTGATTTGTTTGAGCAATGCCTCTCGCAGTGTGTGTGTGTGTTCAGGTGTATGTGCTTGTGTTCCTGTGTGTGTGTGTGTGTGTGTGTGTGTGTGTGTGTGTGTGTGTGTGTGTGTGTGTGTGTGTGTGTGTGTGTGTGTGTGTGTGTGTGTGTGTGTCATAGAAAATTGGACTCAAAAACTATATTTTGGTATTTGTTTCATTAGTCCACTGTTGATACAATCCTAAAATGTTTTGCATGTCAGCAATCAATTTTTCAAGTTATTGAATTTTCAAAATACAGAACGTGTCATGCATCATCCTACAAAACCTATCATACTATGTCATACTGCATCATACTGTATCATACTGCATCATCCTGCAAAACGCATCATACTGCATCATACTGCATCATACTGTATCATACTGCATCATCCTGCAAAACGCATCATACTGCATCATACTGCATCATCCTGCGTCATACTGCACAATCTTGCAAAACGCATCATACTGCATCACACTGCATCATACTGCATCATCCTGCAAAATGTATCATACTGCATCATGTATCATACTGCATCATCCTGCGTCATACTGAAAAATGTATCGGACTGCATCATACTTCATCATCTTGCAAAACGCATCATACTGCATCATACTGCATTCTGTATCATTCTGCATCATACTGCATCATTCTGCAAAACGCATCATACTGCGTCATACTGCATCATCCTTCAAAATGCATCACGCTGCATAATGTATCATGCTGTAGATTACTGTAAACGGACCAAACTATATCATACTGCATCATCCTGCAAAACGTATCATACTGCATTATATTGTATCATACTTCATCATACTGCATCATACTGCAAAATGTATTATACTGCATCATACTGCATCATCTTGCAAAATGCATCATACTGCATCACACTGCATCACACTGCATCACACTGCATCATACTGTAAAAGGACAATACTGCATCAAATCAAATCAAAGTTTATTTGTCACGTGCGCCGAATACAGTGAAATGCTTACTTACAGGCACTAACCAATAGTGCAAAAAAGGTATTAGGTGAACAATAGGTAAGTAAAGAAATAAAAACAACACTAAAAAGACAGTGAGAAAAATAACAGTAGCGAGGCTACATACAGACAGCGCTTAGTCAGGCTGATTGAGGTAGTATGTACATGTAGATATGGTTAAAGTGACTATGCATATATGATAAACAGAGAGTAGCAGCAGGGTAAAAGAGGGGTTGGCGGGTGGCGGGACACAATGCAGAGGGCCCGGTTAGCCAATGTGCGGGAGCACTGGTTGGTCGGCCCAATTGAGTTAGTATGTACATGAATGTGTAGTTAAAGTGACTATGCATATATGATAAACAGAGAGTAGCAGCAGCGTAAAAGAGGTGTTAGGGTCATGATCATGCTGCATCATCCTGCAAAACACATCATACTGCATCATACTGCATCATCCTGCAAAATGCATCATCCTGCAAAACACATGATACTGCATCATACTGCATCATCCTGCAAAATGCATCATCCTGCAAAACACATCATGCTGCATCATACTGCATCATACTTCATCATACTGCATCATCCTGCAAAATGCATCATACTACATCATACTGCATCATCCTGCAAAATGCATCATACTGTTTCATACTGCATCATACTACATCATCCTGCAAAACGCATCATACTGCATCATAATACATCATCCTGAAAAACGCATCATACTGCAAACGCATCATACTATATCATACTGCAAAACACATCATACTGCATCATCCTGCAAAACGCATCATACTGCATCATCCTGCAAAATGCATCATACTGATTCATACTGTAAACGGACAATACTGCAACACACTGCATCCTACATACTGCATCATGCTACAAAATGCATCATACTGCATCGTACTGCATCATTATGCATCATTATGCATCACACTACACCACACTGCATCATACTGCATCATACTGCAAAACCTGATTGCTGACATGCAAAACATTGTTGGGATTGTATCAACAGTGGACTAATGAAACAAATACCAAAATATAGTTTTTGAATGGTATTTCCTTTATGTGTGTATGTGCATCTGCATGAATATAATGTAGGTGTGTCTGTGCACACAGTCGCACCAGTCTTGCAAGGTGTTAGTCATGCAGCATAGCTAATCCTACAGCAGCAGTATTTTGAGGGGGATTAACAGTAAATCTAACAGCTCTTTTGTTTATGTCACCAAGGCCATGCATTACACTTTTCCTGTTCTGACCAGATAGTCCCTCAGTGCCAAAGTGGCATTCCTTCTGACAGTATAGTTTTGAGGTACTGGATAAAATGTGTTAGGCTACTCATGTCTTTTACCTACCAAGACCCTAGGACATATAATCTAGATCAGGGGTCTCCAACCTTTTCCTTCATAAGAGCTACTTCATATTAATAACATGTTAAAAGGTATATTGTAGAGATGTGCTACTTCATATTAATAACATGTTAAAAGGTATATTGTAGAGATGGGCTACTTCATATTAATAACATGTTAAAAGGTATAGTGTAGAGATGTGCTACTTCATATTAATAACATGTTAAAAGGTATAGTGTAGAGATGTGCTACTTCATATTAATAACATGTTAAAAGGTATATTGTAGAGATGTGCTACTTCATATTAATAACATGTTAAAAGGTATAGTGTAGAGATGTGCTACTTCATATTAATAACATGTTAAAAGGTATATTGTAGAGATGTGCTACTTCATATTAATAACATGTTAAAAGGTATAGTGTAGAGATGTGCTACTTCATATTAATAACATGTTAAAAGGTATACTGTAGAGATGTGCTACTTCATATTAATAACATGTTAAAAGGTATAGTGTAGAGATGTGCTACTTCATATTAATAACATGTTAAAAGGTATATTGTAGAGATGTGCTACTTCATATTAATAACATGTTAAAAGGTATAGTGTAGAGATGTGCTACTTCATATTAATAACATGTTAAAAGGTATAGTGTAGAGATGTGCTACTTCATATTAATAACATGTTAAAAGGTATACTGTAGAGATGTGCTACTTCATATTAATAACATGTTAAAAGGTATATTGTAGAGATGTGCTACTTCATATTATCATGTTAATAAAAGGTTGCTGCCTAGTAGGACATCCATTGAATTGTTCCAGCAATGCATTGAAAGCGCGGGCGTGGCACTCTGCCAAGTTCTGTAATCTTTCCATAAGGTTTTGAAGTAACTCCTCGTGTCTTCCAATGGTGGCTCCTTGGGAGGAGACTGGTTGTGAGTCTGCTGGGTCAGTCATGGCCAGTTCGTACTATCAGGACTCAGGATAAGACCCAGATGCAGACACAGGAGGAGGGTAGTACAATGTTCAGAGTTTATTTTAGAACAAAGGCAAAAGGTAAGTCAAGACAGGCAAAGAGTCGTAATCCAAATCAAATTCAGGCAGGTACAGGATGGCAGGTAGGGTCAGCGTCAGGACAGGCAGAAAGGTCAGAACTGGGAAGAGAAACAAAAACTAGAGCACATGAAACACAGGAACACGCTGGTGGGACTTGACGGGATAAGATGAACTGGCAACAGACAAACAGAAAACACAGGTATAAATACACAGGGGATAATGGGGTGAGATGGGAGACACGCTGGTGGGACTTGACGGGATAAGATGAACTGGCAACAGACAAACAGAAAACACAGGTATAAATACACAGGGGATAATGGGGTGAGATGGGAGACACGCTGGTGGGACTTGACGGGATAAGATGAACTGGCAACAGACAAACAGAAAACACAGGTATAAATACACAGGGGATAATGGGGTGAGATGGGAGACACGCTGGTGGGACTTGACGGGATAAGACGAACTGGCATCTGACAAACAGAAAACACAGGTATAAATACACAGGGGATAATGGGGTGAGATGGGAGACACGCTGGTGGGACTTGACGGGATAAGACGAACTGGCATCTGACAAACAGAAAACACAGGTATAAATACACAGGGGATAATGGGGTGAGATGGGAGACACGCTGGTGGGGGGGGGTGGAGACAAGCACAAAGACAGGTGAAACAGATCCGGATGTGACATACTTCATATTAATAACATGTTAAAAAGTCTACTGTACTACTCTCTCTCACTCAGACTGTTGTAGTCTAGTTTGGAATACTAAAAGTAAACAGGTCAAACCGGACCAACCTGAACATCTGCATTGTACCATGGATATGTCTATGTGGTGGGAGGGCAGTTGTGTGTGTGGGAGCGGTCAGGCGTACGTGCGGGGGGGGGGGGGGGGGGGGGCATGTGTGCCCGACTGTGTCTTTTTGTGTATTTGCGTGTGTATGTTTTCTTGCACTTTCCCAGATGGGTTCTCCCTGGGCCCTCCCCTGCAGATGGAGTCAGTCCTCTCTCTCTCTCTCTCTCTCTCTCTCTCACTCACTCACTCAGCCAGGAGAGGAAACAACAGAGCATTGTGCTAATGGTTTACAGTAAGTTGACTTTTCAATCCTGGGCTAGTTAATCAGGCCTGTCTGAAAGCCTGCAATGTAATTTAGAAAGGACCGATGTGGCTGGCAGTAGGCTGAGTGGAAGAGTAGGTGTGTGTGCGTACGCAGGTGGTCCGTAGCCAGCTCCTTCCAAACATCTATCTGCAGCAGAAAGCTACTTCACAGTTGCACAGTAGTTTCTCTCTCCGCCCACAGTTAGTTGCAGCAGACAAGCAGGCACATAGTGTAATAAATATTTATGGTGATGTGATGAATAAATGAGATTCCCTACACCCTATTTCCCTATATAGTGCACTACTTTTGTCCAGAGCCCTAAGGGACCCTATTCCCTATATATTGCAGTCATCATACCTTACCTGCTATGTCACGGTGACCTCCTCCTATGAGTGGTGTCAGCCTATTGTCTTCCTCTATACATTGCAGCTATAGGCGTTACCAGGCTGGAGGCTGTTTACATCGACACTAATCTGACTTAATGGCAAACCTCGTCTTTGTGTTTGTATGTACAGATGTCGGATCTTAATTTGATCACTCTATCCAGGCTGTATCGCAGTCGTCCGGGTTTGGCCGGGGTGGGCCGTCATTGTAAATAAGAATTTGTTCTTAACTGACATGCCTAGTTAAATAAAGGTAAACAAATATATATATATAAACTTATTTTTATTTTATTTTTTTATATTGTTTTACATTTTCCGCACATCAGGAACTTGAAATGAGCCTTGGGACTTCGAAAAGTTCACTTAAAAGCTGCAGTTCTATTTCTCTCCATGCGGGAGGGAGGGGGGGGGGCAGCAGTCGAGTCATTCAGTCCAGTGCCAGCTATCAAATTCATCCTCCCTCTCTCGCGGTTGTCACTAGTTACCACAGCCACAAAGTCAAAATGGTCTATATTGAAAAAATTCATGAAAACAAAAATCAGCTTTTTGGTCTTAATTTAAGGTTCGGGTTAGACATAAGGTTAACAACATGGTTCAGGTTAGAGTTCAGATTCTGATTTTATCTGATTTTTATATCAGATTTTAAGAAGATAAATCAAGGTGGTGACCCGATCCTGTAGGTTCATGCTATACAACATTCGCAGAGTACGACCCTGCCTTACACAGGAAGCGGCGCAGGTCCTAATCCAGGCACTTGTCATCTCCTGTGTGGATTACTGCAACTCCCTGTTGGCGGGGCTCCCTGCCTGTGCCATTAAACCTCTACAACTCATCCAGAATGCCGCAGCCCGTCTGGTGTTCAACCTTCCCAAGTTCTCTCACGTCACCCCGCTCCTCAGAACACTCCACTGGCTTCCAGTTGAAGCTCGCATCTGCTACAAGACCATGATGCTTGCCTACGGAGCTGTGAGGGGAACGGCATCTCTGTACCTTCAGGCTCTGATCAGTCCCTACACCCAAACGAGGGCACTGCGTTCATCCACCTCTGGCCTGCTGGCCCCCCTACCTCTGAGGAAGCACAGTTCCCGCTCAGCCCAGTCAAAACTGTTCGCTGCTCTGGCACCCCAATGGTGGAACAAGCTCCCTCATGACGCCAGGACAGCGGAGTCAATCACCACCTTCCGGAGACACCTGAAACCCCACCTCTTTAAGGAATACCTGGGATAGGATAAAGTAATCCTTCTAACCCCCCCCCCCCCTCCAAAAAAAGATATAGATGTACTATTGTAAAGTGGTTGTTCCACTGGATATCATAAGGTGAATCCACCAATTTGTAAGTCGCTCTGGATAAGAGCGTCTGCTAAATGACGTAAATGTAAATGTAAATGTAGAAATAGGCAGCTTTTAGCCATAATTGTGAATTTGTGGCTGTGGTGACGAGTGACGACCCTATCTCTCTCACTGAAGCACTAAAAGCACAGGACAGAATAATAATAACTGTCCTACTGAAGACGGATAGGTCCTAATACTGCAACAGACAAATATCCTCAAATCCATCTGAAATGTATCCATACACATCAACAACTGTCGTTTTATAGAACTTTATAACACAAAATAGATATTGATCTCCTCTACGACATACAAGTGCAAAGTGTATCCAAAATGCATATACAGTGCATTCTGAAAATATTCAGATCCCTTGACTTTTGTTACATTACAACCTTATTCTAAAATGTATTCAATTATTCTTTTTCCTCGTCAATCTACACACAATACCCCGTAGTGACAACAGTTTTTATTTCAAATTTTTTGCAATGATTTATTCATGCTGAAAGGTATTTTTTAAGGAGTGGGGCAGTCCCGCTCCATTCGTAATATTTGAGCTTTTATTGAAAATACAGTGTTGGAAAGACTGGGATGGTGAGTGGGCTGGACTGCAACCCACGACGACTCTGACATATGTGTGCCGGGGTCAGCGACTGTGCCGCAGGGGTGGGCAACTCCTGTCCTCAAGGGCCTGATTGGTGTCACACTTCTTCTCCATCCCTAACAAACACAGCTGATTAATCAAATTACATTCTAATCTGAAGATCATGATTAGGTGATTATTGGAGTCAGGTGTGTTAGCTGTGGCTGGGGGCAAAACTGTGACACCAGGCCATCGAGGACTGGAGTTGCCCCCCCCCCTGTAAAAGAAAAGTCTGCTCCATCCTGGCACTGAGGCACCATTCATTTATTCAGACTATTGCTTGCCTTGAACATATAATAAAAACAATATTAAAAAAAAACATTTTTCCTAACAAAAAATACATCCATTTATTATAATCAGTCCACCGCTCCGCCCTCTTTGTGCTTTACGCTTGAGTACAGTACCGATCTATTTTTTTTATGATATCGCTATGTAGCCTATACCGTTGTGTCTTACTTAAATCATATGTGACATTTGAATTGTCAATTTTGTATATTTTTCTACTACACATTTCTATGCTAATATACCTTGACTCCCCATTCGCTGGTATCTAATTAAATAGATGTCTGCACCAGCTTGTTACTCACAGCAGGTGTGTACTTAAGTCCGTGTCTCTTCTCTTGTCTTCCGTTGTACAAAACTGATGAAGGCACAAGGCCCAACCCCCCCCCCCCCCCCCCCCCATAAAATTGTATGGTTTCGAATATGGATTAAAGATGTATATCTCTTCTTAGTTTAATCCATATTCGAAAGCATACATTTTTTAAATATATATATTTGCATTTCAGCTTCCCTGGGTTATTCCTTTTCATGGTTTGAGTGTGAGTACCTTTTGAACATACTTTACTTGAACTGGTCCCCTGTGGACCTCCAGTCTAACATGCTGACCAGACCGGACAGTGCGCGAGCGTCGCAAAATACATTTAGAAATCCATGTTATTCAATTATTGCCCCCACACTGCTCGCGAGCGTCTGCGATGCCAAGGGCTAAAATAGAACTCCTTTCTATTTCTGACGCAGATCGCGCTGCAAGTCCTGCCTCTCCCATCTCCTCATTGGTTTATAGAAGCAGGTACCCATGTGCCATCTCCTCATTGGTTATACCCACGTGGGTGATTGAAAGACGAACTGTTTTGCCGGTCATCGTGGTAATACTATGAAAGTTTAGATGCCGATCACCATATACATTGAAAGATGAAAAAGACTGGAAGGAGGAGAGATGACTAGAAACGATTCGGCTGACCGTTTTATGTGTGGATTAATTGTCGGAGTAGAGGACCCTGTGCATTTCAGATAAAATAACGACTCATTGTTTATATCCCAGGACAAATTAGCTAGCAACAGCAAGCTAGCTAAATAGGACAAATTAGCTAGCAAGTGCAAGCTAACTAGCTAAATTGCCATACATGTTTAATGCTTTTCGACCTGTCCCCAAATTAATGTCATTGGTTCAGAGTTTGGTTCAGATATTTCTTCAGATATTCATATCCTCCTGTTGCAGGATTATTTTCCTCCAAAACAAAACAGGTCAAATTAAGAGATGACATCTGTAACAGCATAGTAGCTCAACCTGACCCAGCAGGTAGTTTATAAGTATTTTTTCAAACTCATGCTGTGGTTTATTTGTGTCGGGTGGGGGGTGGGTGTGTGTTTGTATGAGTCATCCCCCCCCACACACACACACACACACACTCTCTCTCTCTCTCTCTCTCTCTCTCTCGCTCTCTCTCTCTCCATCCCATCAAAATTGAAACAGTTCTTCTGTACCTACCCATCTCTGAACTCCCTTTGAACACGGGAGATGCCTTTGCTTCGTGTTGACTGTGGGGCTGCTGAAGCACTGCCGTCGCAGTCTCTTAGTAATTTAGTGTTTGAATGCTCAAACAGATGTCTGAGTAGGAGACAGACATGAGGGAAACTAAAAATAGTCTACACACACCTTGGAGCCAGCTGCCTGCCTCCCTCTCCCTGCCTCTGGGACTTCCTGAGCTCCTCTGCCCTCTCTCTCGCGCCAAGCCCTGGTTTTACTAAGTGGGGCATGATCCTGGATCCTTGTTATTTTGTTATCTCTGAATCAATTAGATGATTGCCTTGTAATTGAAATATTTGCAGGGTTATTTCCCAGACCCCAATTCAAAGTTGTGTAGATCCTAGATCATCATTTAGCTGTGTGGATCCAATATCATAATTTAGCTGTGTGGATCCTAGATCATCATTTAGCTGTGTGGATCCTAGATCATCATTTAGCTGTGTGGATCCTAGATCATCATTTAGCTGTGTGGATCCTAGATCATCATTTAGCTGTGTGGATCCTAGATCATCATTTAGCTGTGTGGATCCTAGATCATCATTTAGCTGTGTGGATCCTAGATCATCATTTAGCTGTGTGGATCCTAGATCATCATTTAGCTGTGTGGATCCTAGATCATCATTTAGCTGTGTGGATCCTAGATCATCATTTAGCTGTGTGGATCCAATATCATCATTTAGTTGTGTGGATCCTAGATGATTATATGATCATTGAGAGAGTACAACGCTTTATTATAATTCTACTCTTAGATGCCAATGCTTTAGAGGCAGTACGGACTGGGGTCTGAGGCAGTACGGACTGGGGTCTGAGGCAGTACGGGACTGGGGACAGAGGCAGTACGGGACTGGGGACAGAGGCAGTACGGGACTGGGGACAGAGGCAGTACGGGACTGGGGACAGAGGCAGTACGGGACTGGGGACAGAGGCAGGAAGGGATAGGTTCAGAGGCAAAGGCAGGAAGGGATAGGGTCAGAGGCAGGAAGGACTGGGGTCAGAGGCATTAAGGACTGGGGTCAGAGACATTAAGGACTGGGGTCAGAGGGAGTAAGGAATGGGGTCAGAGATAGTACTGGCTGGGGTCAGAGGCAGTACTGGCTGGGGTCAGATGCAGTACTGGCTGGGGTCAGATGCAGTACTGGCTGGGGTCAGAGGCAGTACTGGCTGGGGTCAGAGGCAGTACTGGCTGGGGTCAGAGGCAGGAAGGACTGGGGTCAGAGGCATTAAGGACTGGGGTCAGAGGGAGTAAGGACTGGGGTCAGAGATAGTACTGGCTGGGGTCAGAGGCAGTACTGGCTGGGGTCAGAGGCAGTACTGGCTGGGGTCAGAGGCAGTACTGGCTGGGGTCAGAGGCAGTACTGGCTGGGGTCAGAGGCAGTTAGAGCTGAGGTCGGAGGCAGTGAGGGCTGGGATCAGAGGCAGTAAGGAATAGGGGTCAGAGGCAGTTAGAGCTGAGGTCGGAGGCAGTGAGGACTGGGGTCAGAGACAATGTGGACTGGGGTCAGAGGCAGTGAGGACTGGGGTCAGAGACAGTGTGGACTGGGGTCAGAGGCAGTGAGGAATGGGGTCAGAGGCAGTGAGGACTGGGGTCAGAGACAGTAAGGAATAGGGGTCAGAGGCAGTTAGAGCTGAGGTCGGAGGCAGTGAGGACTGGGGTCAGAGACAGTAGTGAATAGGGTCAGAAACAGTTAGAGCTGAGGCAGTGAGGACTGGGGTCAGAGACAGAAAGGAATAGGGGTCAGAAGCTCTAAGCTGCTGATTTCTACCCAATTCCTTAACCATAGTTTACAGAAATTCTACAATATATTTTCCCTTCAACCCTTCCCCTAAGAGAGGTCTCTCAAAGCCATCTATGATTGTATTTCCCTATACTGCTGCCCAGAGTGTACCACTCAAAGGCATGGTAACATGGGAAAATATGTAATGCTGCACCGTGCAGGGCACTAGAAAGCCCTGAACAGTATGTGTACTGAGCCATGCTGATGAATTAGAAATAAGAAGAGAAACCGTCCTATTTGTTATTCTACAAGACAGTCTACCGTCAACACTGGATTGATTCTCTGTTTGTTTGGAAGAAGGTAGAAGCGGTAACATGATTATTACGGCCATATGTTTGTGTGTGATGAAAGTCTCTTTTTGCATCCCAAATGGCACCCTATTCCCTATATAGTGCACTATGTTTGACCAGAGCCCATTTAGCGCATCGGGTACCATTTGGGACAAAAACGTTCACATCTGAAATGATATGCAGTGTTTCCTCACTCATCTGTTCTGAAACAAACATACTCAATCACCTCCTTTGATGTGTGTTGTGTGTCTAATTCCCTTTTAACACTGATTCACGTGTTTCACTGTTTACTTCCCTTCAGTATGGGTTTGGGAGAAAGAGAATGGCACAGCACTAGGCAGCACATTTACCATCATCCAGGGCCTGCACCATGGAAGATACTTTCTGTTTCTTTATTTGTCTCTGTCTCTCTGTAACACTCTTCACCAAGTGGTGCCTGTGGCCTCTGTGTGCTGTCTGTGGCCTCTGTGTGCTGTCTGTGGCCTCTGCGTGCTGTCTGTGGCCTCTGCGTGCTGTCTGTGGCCTCTGTGTGCTGTCTGTGGCCTCTGCGTGCTGTCTGTGGCCTCAGCGTGCTGTCTGTGGCCTCTGTGTGCTGTCTGTGGCCTCGGCGTGCTGTCTGTGGCCTCGGCGTGCTGGCTGAGGCCTCTGTGTGCTGCCTGTGGCCTCGGCGTGCTGTCTGTGGCCTCGGTGGTGGTGAACAGTGTGTCATAACTGATCATGGTAATGCAGAGTGTCATTCAGAGTGCGTAGAGGACATCTTGTCCTGTTGAACCATGGATATAATGTGCTCCACACACACACACACACACACACACACACACACATACACACACACACACACACACACACACACACACACACACACACACACACACACACACACACACACACACACACACACACACACACACACACACACACACACACACACCTACTCTCTCTCTGAACATGCTGAAATAACACTCAAATGTCACCAATGCCTCCCAGATCTGAGGAGTTGGCTCAAGGGTCACAGACTGGTCTGTGGGTTCATGACACAAACCAATGGACACTCGTACACACTCTCACATACACACACACAGCGAACGACATTCTTTATCTGCATTCATATAGTTTATAAGTCAAAACTAGTTGCTCGCTCATGTTTTCCATGTCATGTTGGGTTGAAAATATAAGCTGGCATAAAGGGGATGGAAGTACATCATTATCTGTAATCATCTCTCATCATTTATCCTGAACATAACAGATTGAGTTGGAGACTGTGACCAGCCACTAACCCTGCTGTGGCTGCAGACACTCAGACAGACTTGTTATTCTCACCGTGGTGCAAGAGCAAGACCACATACAGTACACACACACACAGAGAGATGCTTTATAAATATGTAAGTCTGGTCTCTGACACCCTGAGAAGCTTTGTTCTTGGTCCAGACAGGCAGGCCATCGGGTCTCCTGGCTGCTCTCACACTCTCTCTCTTCCTCTCTTTCTCTTCCTCTTCCTCTCTTCTGTCTTTCTCTCCATCTCTCTACCTCTCGTCTCTTCTTCTCTCTTCCTCTCTTCTCTCTTCCTCTCTTTTCTTCCTCTTCCTCTCTTCTCTTTCTCATTTCCTCTCTTCCTCTATTCTCCCACTCTTCTCTCTTTTCTCTTCCTCTCTCCATCTCTCCTGCCTTCCTCTCTTCCTCTCCCTCTCTTCTCTCTTCCTCTCTTCTTCGCTCCTCTCTCTCACACTCAGACAGACAGACAGGTCATCAGGTCTCCTGACTGCTCCATCTGAAGTGAATCATACACTGTAGCCTGTCCTCTAGTCATGGTTGGAGCCCCAGTCTATGGATTTCTACCTGGCTCTGTCTCAAAGACTTTCAGTATCAAGACGTGCTGAGTACTACTTCGTTCTCATCCCTCCTTCCCTACTGTTTCACCTTGAGACTGGAGGGTGTGTCTGAAATGGCACACTATTACCTATATAGTGCACTACTATTGACCAGCGCCTATTGCCAAGGTCCATAGGTCTCTGGTCAAAAGTAGTGGACTATATAGGAAATTGGGGGCCAGTTCAGAAGCAGCGAGTAAATGAGACAGTGACTAGACAGCAGGCTTGCTGGGTCCATCTGGCTCTGGACAAAAGTATTGGACTATATCCGTAATACGGTGCCAGGTCTGGAGTCTGGAGTCTCCCAGTATAATGTAGTCTGGAGGCTCCCAGTATAATGTAGTCTCCCAGTATAATGTAGTCTGGAGTCTCCCAGTATAATGTAGTCTGTAGTCTCCCAGTATAATGTAGTCTGGAGTCTCCCAGTATAATGTAGTCTGGAGGTTCCCAGTATAATGTAGTCTGGGGGCTCCCAGTTTAATGTAGTCTCCCAGTATAATGTAGTCTGGAGTCTCCCAGTATAATGTAGTCTGGAGTCTCCCAGTATAATGTAGTCTGGAGTCTCCAAGTATAATGTAGTCTGGAGTCTCCCAGTATAATGTAGTCTGGAGTCTCCCAGTATAATGTAGTCTGGAGGCTCCCAGTATAATGTAGTCTGGAGTCTCCCAGTATAATGTAGTCTGGAGTCTCCCAGTATAATGTAGTCTGGAGGTTCCCAGTATAATGTAGTCTCCCAGTATAATGTAGTCTATGGGCTCCCAGTATAATGTAGTCTGGAGTCTCCCAGTATAATGTAGTCTGGAGTCTCCCAGTATAATGTAGTCTGGAGGTTCCCAGTATAATGTAGTCTCCCAGTATAATGTAGTCTATGGGCTCCCAGTATAATGTAGTCTGGAGTCTCCCAGTATAATGTAGTCTGGAGGCTCCCAGTATAATGTAGTCTGGAGGCTCCCAGTATAATGTAGTCTGGAGGCTCCCAGTATAATGTAGTCTGGAGTCTCCCAGTATAATGTAGTCTGGAGGCTCCCAGTATAATGTAGTCTCCCAGTATAATGTACTCTCCCAGTATAATGTAGTCTCCCAGTATAATGTAGTCTATGGGCTCCCAGTATAATGTAGTCTGGAGTCTCCCAGTATAATGTAGTCTCGAGTCTCCCAGTATAATGTAGTCTCGAGTCTCCCAGTATAATGTAGTCTGGAGGCTCCCAGTATAATGTAGTCTGGAGTCTCCCAGTATAATGTAGTCTCCCAGTATAATGTACTCTCCCAGTATAATGTAGTCTCCCAGTATAATGTAGTCTGGAGTCTCCCAGTATAATGTAGTCTGGAGGTTCCCAGTATAATGTAGTCTCCCAGTATAATGTAGTCTGGAGTCTCCCAGTATAATGTAGTCTGGAGTCTCCCAGTATAATGTAGTCTGGAGTCTCCCAGTATAATGTACTCTCCCAGTATAATGTAGTCCTCGGGCTCCCAGTATAATGTAGTCTCCCAGTATAATGTAGTCTGGAGTCTCCCAGTATAATGTAGTCTGGAGTCTCCCAGTATAATGTAGTCCGGAGTCTCCCAGTATAATGTAGTCTGGAGTCTCCCAGTATAATGTACATTCCCAGTATAATGTAGTCTGGAGTCTCCCAGTATAATGTAGTCTCCCAGTATAATGTAGTCTCCCAGTATAATGTAGTCTCCCAGTATAAGGTGAATGCACCAATTTGTAAGTCGCTCTGGATAAGAGCGTCTGCTAAATGACTTAAATGTAAATGTAAATAATGTAGTCTCCCAGTATAATGTAGTCTGAAGGTTCCCAGTATAATGTAGTCTGGAGTCTCCCAGTATAATGTAGTCTGGAGTCTCCCAGTATAATGTACTCTCCCAGTATAATGTAGTCTGGAGTCTCCCAGTATAATGTAGTCTCCCAGTATAATGTAGTCTGGAGTCTCCCAGTATAATGTACTCTCCCAGTATAATGTAGTCTGGAGTCTCCCAGTATAATGTAGTCTGGAGTCTCCCAGTATAATGTAGTCTGGAGTCTCCCAGTATAATGTAGTCTGGAGTCTCCCAGTATAATGTAGTCTGGAGTCTCCCAGTATAATGTAGTCTGGAGTCTCCCAGTATAATGTACTCTCCCAGTATAATGTAGTCTGGAGTCTCCCAGTATAATGTAGTCTGGAGGCTCCCAGTATAATGTAGTCTGGAGTCTCCCAGTATAATGTAGTCTGGAGGCTCCCAGTATAATGTAGTCTGGAATCTCCCAGTATAATGTAGTCTGGAGTCTCCCAGTATAATGTAGTCTCCCATTAGAATGAAGTCTCCCATTAGAATGAAGTCTCCCATTAGAATGAAGTCTCCCAGTAGAATGAAGTCTCCCAGTGTAATGTAGTCTCCCAGTATAATGTGGAAAGAAGTGAGTCTGATCTACATTAGTGGGAGACTGTCTTCACCACCATGTTTTGTTGAGTTACCATTAGTTACAGTATTCACAATCAAACCCACATCATCTAGGATGTGTCTGAAGTGGCACCTTTTGTCCATGTAGTAGCACCTTTTGTCCATGTAGTGGCACCTTCCGTCCTATGAGGTGGCACCTTCCGTCCTATGAGGTGGCACCTTCCGTCCTATGAGGTGGCACCTTCCGTCCTATGAGGTGGCACCTTCCGTCCTATGAGGTGGCACCTTCCGTCCTGTGAGGTGGCACCTTCCGTCCTGTGAGGCGGCACCTTCCGTCCTGTGAGGCGGCACCTTCCGTCCTGTGAGGCGGTACCCCACGTCCTATGTAGTGCACTACTTTTGGTCAACATTTTTGCACTATATAGGGAACATAGAGTGCCATTTCATTTGGAGTGCTGTATTCCCAATCCTTCAGGCACCCTAACTCTTGGAATGTTTGATGGAGGACGTTGCTGCGGAAATCGCTTCCTTCCTGTTCCTAGCTACTTCAGGGACACGTTCCAAATGACACCCTATTCCCTATGTAGTGCACATACTGTAGGGCTCTGGTCAAAAGTAGTGCACTATAAAGGGAATAGGGTGCCATTTGGGATACAGACCAGCTCTACTGTAGGATGAGATGAAGAGGGATTACCCAGACGCTGATGGCATGGATCTTTGTCGAATCCTTCTTTACCTGGTCCTGAAGGCTACCCCTGTTCTGTTCCAGAGTGAAGGATAATGGCCTTGCTTCCTGTACACTGCTTCCAGGTAGTGATCTGAAGTTACTATGATGAGTTTTCATCCTCCACAGACCACAGTCATACACATACACACACACACACACTTCACACACACATTCACACACACACCTCCAGCCCACCTAATATCGTCCTATAAGGTAAATATCATTTGTTTTCCATCTGTTTTCTTGATGGCTAGATAATGACTCTAGACAGGTGGGTAAATGAGGTTCCTTGGCTGGGATAGGAGTATTCTAGCCCTCCTCTCTTACCTGTGACATGCTCCAATAGAGATTAATGAGGGGGCAGGGGTCTGCAGCTTCTCACAGCTACACTCCTAAAAGTGTCCCCATAGGAGAACCCTTTTAAAAACCCTTTTTTGGATTCAGGTAGAACCCTTTTGGTTCGAGGTAGAAACTTTTTGGGTTCCTTGTAGGACCCTTTCCATAGAGGGTTCTACATGGAACCCAAAAGGGTTCTATGTGGATCCAAAAAGGGTTCTCCCCAGAACCCTATTTTGTAAGAGTGTAGTGTTGGAGGGAAGGGGAGACATTGTAGCTATAGTTACGTGTGTTTGGAGATAGCCTTAGTAAGATAAGGTCATTACATTAAGGCCCCTAAACGGCAGGTAGGGGAAAAGGGCATCCTGTATATGAAAATGTCTCTGCTGTATACAAGCCACCGTAGTCTTTTTTAGCCATAGCATCATACACTGGTGTAACAGCCCTACATGCACACTGTGTTATCCGGTCAAGACTGTGGTTCCCAAACTGTTTATAGTCCCGGACCCCTTCAAACATTCAACCTCCAGTGGTTCCCAAACTGTTTATAGTCCCGGACCCCTTCAAACATTCAGCCTCCAGTGGTTCCCAAACTGTTTATAGTCCCGGACCCCTTCAAACATTCAACCTCCAGTGGTTCCCAAACTGTTTATAGTCCCGGACCCCTTCAAACATTCAACCTCCAGTGGTTCCCAAACTGTTTATAGTCCCGGACCCCTTCAAACATTCAGCCTCCAGTGGTTCCCAAACTGTTTATAGTCCCGGACCCCTTCAAACATTCAACCTCCAGCTGCGGGGTCACCAGGGTCAGCGCACTCTCGAATGTTGTTTTTGGCCATCATTGTAAGCCTGCTACACACACATACTATACCATACATTTATTAAACATAAGAATGAGTGTGTTTTTATCACAACCCGGCTCGTGGGAAGTGACAGAGCTCTTATAGGACCAGGTCACCAGTAATAATATAATAATAATCAATAATTTTGCTCTTTATTTAGCCATTTACATATAAAACCTAATTTGTTCATCGAAAATTGTAAATAACTCACCTCAGGTTAATGAGAAGGGTGTGCTTGAAAGGATGCACATAACTCTGCAATGTTGGGTTGTATTGGAGAGAGTCTCAGTCTTAAACCATTTTCCACACAGTCTGCCTGTATTTAGTTTTCATGCTAGTGAGGTCCGAGAATCCACTCTCACATAGGTACGTGGTTGCAAAGGGCATCAGTGTTTTAGCAGCGCGATTTTCCAAGGCAGAATACTCTGAGTGCAGCCCAATCCAGAAATCTGGCAGTGGCTTCTGATTTAAATAACATTTTCACAGAACCGCTTGTTGTAATTTCGATGAGGCTCTCTTGTTCAGATATCGGTAAGTGGACTGGAGGCAGGGCATGAAAGGGATAAGGAATCCAGTTGTTTGTGTCGTCCGTTTCGGGAAAGTACCTGTGTAATTGCGCAACCAACTCACTCAGGTGCTTCGCTATATCACATTTGACATTGTCCGTAAGCTTGAGTTCATTTTCACACAAATCCTACAATGATGGAAAGACCTGTGTGTTGTCCTTGTTATTGCAGACAGAGAAGAGCTCCAACTTCTTAATCATAGCCTCAATTTTGTCCTGCACATTGACTATAGTTGCGGAGAGTCTGTCACGACTTCCGCAGAAGTCGGTCCCTCTCCTAGTTCGGGCGACGTTCGGCGGTCGACGTCACCGACCTTCTAGCCATCGCCAATCCACTTTTCATTTTCCATTGGTTTTGTCTTGTCTTCCATCACACCTGGTTCCAATTACATCAATTACATCAATTACATGTTGTGTATTTAACCCCCATGTCCTTGTCCGTAATTGTTTGTTGTCAGTGCTTGTGCATGTTATGTTCTGGTGTGCGTCGGGTTATGTACCCATTTATTTCATTGTTCTGTATCCGGTGGGTTTTGATGATTAAACTGAGCCGTTGGAAACACAGTTTTGCTCTCCTGCGTCTGACTTCTCTGCCGCCAGTACGCATCCCTGACAGAGTCCCTGTAATCCTAGATTCTGATCATTCAGGCGAGAAAAAACATCACCCAGATAGGCCAGTCACGTGAGAAACTTGTCATCATGCAAGCGGTCAGACAAGTGAAAATTATGGTCAGTAAAGAAAACTTTAAGCTTGTCTCTCAATTTAAAAAATAAAGTGTCAATACTTTGCCCTTGATAACCAGCGCACTTCTGTATGTTGTAAAAGCGTTACATGGTCGCTGCCCATATCATTGCATTGTGCAGAAAATACACGAGTTCAGGGGCCTTGCTTAACAAAGTTAACCATTTTCACTATAGTGTCCAAAACGTCTTTCAAGCTGTCAGGCATTCCCTTGGCAGCAACAGCCTCTCAGTGGATGCTGCAGTGACCCAAGTGGCGTCGGGAGCAACTGCTTGCACATACGTTACCACTCCGCTATGTCTCCCTGTCATGGCTTTAGCGCCATCAGTACAGATACCAACACACCCCATAAACGTAACAGACATATACCAGGAGCTGTGCCAGGCCAGCCACGTCTGTTGACTCATCCAGCTGTAACGCATAGAATTCACTGGCTTGTCTGCGAAGCAGTAATTGTTTCAAAATATCTCCTGCCATGTCACTGATGCGTCATGAAACAGTGTTGTTTGATGATGAAATTGTCTGTATAGTTTTTTGGGCCTTTTCCCTCAGCATTATCCCAGCCATATCCATGGCAGCAGGAAGAATTAAGTCCTCCACAATAGTATGGGGCCTGCCTATCCTAGCCACTTGGTAGCTCACCATATAAGACGCTTCTAGCCCCTTTTATTAATGGTATCTGTTTCTTTTATAAACGTCTTACTACTCGAAAGTCGTCTTAATTCTCACTCAAACTCCCATGGCTTATTTTTCTAATTGGCATGTTTTGTTTCTAAATGTCTGCGCAAGAGTGAAGGTTTCATCGAGTTGTGAGATAGTACTTTTGCACATATAACACACTGTGGCTGAGGAAAGGCACCACTCCCAATATAATTGAACCCCAAGTCAATGTAGTTCTCATCATATTTGCACGTCTTCGATGGTCCAATGTCCCTGTCTGATGTTCGGTGCTTTCCCGGGTAAGGAGGCAGTAGCTCTCGGCTGCATCAGATTCACAACTGTCAGTGTTCATGCTAGCTGGGCTAACAACAAATGTAGAATTACTGATGTTAGCATTGGATGTGCTCGTGGAAGCAGAACAACTTCTGTCGTCAACAGGTGCAGGTGTAGTACTGCTGGTAGTAGCAGTACTACCAGTAGAGCTGGTATGTGTCTCTATGGACATGGACCTTACTTTTCGAGCAAACAGAATGAGCTGCAACTACGTTTGGTAACATACGGACCGTTAGTGGAATTCCCGCGAGAGAGTAACGGTTAATGTGATTGGATGTTAATTATTTGACTAGGCTACCTGTATTTGACATTGAGTTGTTATTTCACTGAACACTAGATATTTAATTATATTTTTGGCAGTGAAATGAGGCTACTCAGGCGAGAAAAAAAACTCCCCCAAATGTATAACCTAGTTGGGAAATATAAATGGACTGTTTGAAAATGTGAAGATTTATTTATATTTTTTTCACATTAAAACAAAAAATCTAATTTTAATTTGGCATACCCCCGACGGCATTGCGCGTACCCAGGGTCGTATTCTGTGGTGCACCAGTCCAACATGGTTCATTATATTATTGATCCAGGGTCGTATTCTGTGGTGCACCAGTCCAACATGGTTCATTATATTATTGATCCAGGGTCGTATTCTGTGGTGCACCAGTCCAACATGGTTCATTATGTTATTGACCCAGGGTCGTATTCTGTGGTGCACCAGTCCAACATGGTTCATTATGTTATCGATCCAGGGTCGTATTCTGTGGTGCACCAGTCCAACATGGTTCATTATGTTATCGATCCAGGGTCGTATTCTGTGGTGCACCAGTCCAACATGGTTCATTATGTTATCGATCCAGGGTCGTATTCTGTGGTGCACCAGTCCAACATGGTTCATTATGTTATCGATCCAGGGTCGTATTCTGTGGTGCACCAGTCCAACATGGTTCATTATGTTATCGATCCAGGGTCGTATTCTGTGGTGCACCAGTCCAACATGGTTCATTATGTTATCGATCCAGGGTCGTATTCTGTGGTGCACCAGTCCAACATGGTTCATTATGTTATCGATCCAGGGTCGTATTCTGTGGTGCACCAGTCCAACATGGTTCATTATATTATTGATCCAGGGTCGTATTCTGTGGTGCACCAGTCCAACATGGTTCAATATATTATCGATCCAGGGTCGTATTCTGTGGTGCACCAGTCCAACATGATTCATTATATTATCGATCCAGGGTCGTATTCTGTGGTGCACCAGTCCAACATGGTTCATTATATTATCGACCCAGGGTCGTATTCTGTTGTGCACCAGTCCAACATGGTTCATTATATTATCGATCCAGGGTCGTATTCTGTTGTGCACCAGTCCAACATGGTTCATTATATTATTGATCCAGGGTCGTATTCTGTGGTGCACCAGTCCAACATGGTTCACTATGTTATTGATCCAGGGTCATATTCTGACCATAGATATAAGGAGAAAAAATGGCCAACATGATCCTGACCGGTCTATTGCTTCAGTCCCTCAGCCTTCAGCTGATGTGGAAAACAGTAAGCCTGTTTTTTCAAAAAGTCACAGAAGATGAGGTCTTATCTGCACTATCTGCTATAGATTCTAAGAAATCATTAGGCGCTGACAATCTGGATCCATATTTACCTAAGTGTGCAGCACCTATTATTGCTGGTGTAGTGACGCATATCTTTAATCAAACATTTGTCGTAGGAAAGATTCCTAAATCCTGGAAAACAGCTTTTGTTTTACCACTCCTCAAGGGAGGTGATGGTAGTGAATTGGAGAATTATCAGCCCATCTCTAAGCTCTCCTGTTTGGCATACATTCTAGAGTCATTGGTGAATAGGCAACTACAATCTTTTTACTGTTAACGATACTCTTTCTAGTAATCAATCTGGCTTCAGACCTAAACACAGCACTATTACGGCCACTGTACGTGTAGCTTTTGACACTGTAAACCATGCGATACTTTTGGGTAAGCTGTCGTCAATAGGACTGGGATTGGATGCCTGTCGTTGGTTTCATGACTATCTAAAGGATAGAAGTCAGGTTGTTAGAGTCGACGGCATCCAGTCGGAGCCATTGGAGTTGGTTAAAGGGGTCCCACAAGGTTCTATACTTGGTCCATTACTGTTCACTATCTACATTAAAAATATCGGTGATGAGATAAGAAAGAGTCAAATTCCAGCCCCTCGGGTGGCGCAGTGGTCTAAGGCACTGCATCACAGTGCTAGCTGTGCCACCAGAGATTCTGGGTTCGAGCCCAGGCTCTGTCGCAGCCGGCCGCGACCGGGAGGCCCATGGGGCGGTGCACAATCGGCCCAGCGTCGTCCGGGTTAGGGAGGGTTTGGCCGGCAGGGATATCCTTGTCTCATCATGCACTAGCGACTCCTGTGGCGGGCCGGGCGCAGTGCACGCTGACCAGGTCGCCAGGTGTACGGTGTTTCCTCCGACACATTGGTGCGGCTGGCTTCCGAGTTGGATGGGCATTGTGTCAAGAAGCAGTGCGGCTTGGTTGGGTTGTGTTTCGGAGGACGCATGGCTCTCGACCTTCGCCTCTCCCGAGTCCGTACGGGAGTTGCAGAGATGTAACTACTGCCAATTGGATACCACAAAATTGGGGATCATTTTTTTTTTTTTTAAGAAAGTGTCAAATTCATTTACATGCCGATAACACTGTCATGTACTCTATCGCTTCAACGGCTGACCAAGCATTATCACTATTGGAGACTATAAGATCTTTTCAGTCACATTCATAGAAAATAACGGAAACTATAGCAAGGTCCATTTCTGTTCATTTTTCCCAGCTACAGGAGCAGTTTCTCCAAACTGGGTAACAATGACATGGAAAACACATATCTGCTCATCTGTTTAATACCCCAATAGATTTAAGGGTTACCCTTACTTTTTACAAACCTACACAATCTGCATGCACAACCCTTTATAATACGCTGCATCTGTTAAACTACAGAAATAACGGTGTGTCTTGGTCATCAATAACACATTTTAACTCCAGTTAACTTAGCGCATCAAATAGCCCTCAGTCTAAGGCTATATGTTATTGAGCTCCCTATGCTGAAGAAACATCACAGTGACTGGTCTATTGTTGCGTTCAGACCATAATCAATAATAATTGGTGTCTCATTTAACAACAACATAAAAACAGTTTTCAATTAACTGGCTCTATTATTATAGTCCTAAATGATAGTGTGATGTTAGGATGACTGCCATAGACTCATAACCCCTAACCTTACCCCTAACCTTAACCCTAACCTTAACCCTAACCTTAACCTAACCCTAACCTTAACCTAACCTTAACCTAACCTTACCCTAACCTTACCCTAAACTTAACGCTAACCATAACCCTAACCTTACCGTTAAATGATAGTGTGATGTTAGGAGGCCAGCCATAGACTCATAACCCCTAACCTTACCCTAACCTTACCCCTAACCTTAACCCTAACCTTAACCCTAACCCTAACCTAACCCTAACCTTAACCCTAACCTTACCGTTAAATGATAGTGTGATGTTAGGAGGCCAGCCATAGACTCATAACTCCTAACCTGACCCTAACCTTACCCTAACCTTAACCCTAACCTTACCGTTAAATGATAGTGTGATGTTAGGACTCCAGCCATAGACTAATTTCACTTGGAAACCCACCCCCGTCATGTGACCAGTGTGAAGGATTAGGTTTAATTAAACCTGAGACTGTTGCGTTCCTAATACCAACTCTGCCTGGGAGTCAAATTGAATGCTCTATTTTGGTGTCCAGATTGCTTCCTCTGTATTAATATCTCAGTAGTGCATTCAGAACCCAGGGTGCTTCCTAAATGACACACAATTCCTCCTTTGGTCGTCTTTCCTTCTAGTTCTCTGCTGCCAATGACTGGAACGAACTGCAAAAATCTCTGAAGCTGGAGACTCATATCTCCCTCACTAGCTTTAAGCACCAGCTGTCAGAGCAGCTCACAGATCACTGCACCTGTACATAGCCCATCTGTAAACAGCCCATCTATCTACCTCATCCCCATACTGTATTTATTTATTTATCTTGCTCCTTTGCACCCCAGTATCTCTACTTGCACATTCATCTTCTGCACATCTACCATTCCAGTTTTTAATTGCTATATTGTAATTACTTCGCCACCATGGCCTATTTATTGCCTTAACTCACTTAACTTACCTCATTTGCACTCACTGTATATAGACTTTTTGTTTTCTTTTGTTCTACTGTATTATTGACTGTATGTTTTGTTTATTCCATGTGTAACTCTGTGTTGTTGAATTGCTATGCTTTATCTTGGCCAGGTCGCAGTTGCAAATGAGAACTTGTTCTCAACTAGCCTACCTGGTTAAATAAAGGTGAAATAAAACATTATTTTTTTTAAATGTAGCGCACTACTTTTGACCGTGACCCATAGGACCCATAAAATCCTGTTCAAAAGTAGTGCACTACACAGGGAATAGGGTACCGTTTAGGATGCGGTCTCTAGTTCCTCCCTAGGCGCTCGTTAACAGCCATGAAAGAAATGAACAGAAAACGGAGTCTTTATCTCGCTCACACACTGCAAAGGGCAACACAGGGAAGAATTCTCTGAAGCTATTTTAGAGGAGCTTTTATTAAAACAACAGCACCTCTGGGTATGGTTTGGCCATGCAAGCCTTAATTGCAGAGCAGAGGGAGGATGTTGACAGGGATTAAGATTGTTTTGCCAAGTGGCTCTTTAATATAGCCTGCCACATTTATTTCCTCAGTTCTACACACAGAGGATGGTGGGACAGTCTCTCGCAGAACAATAGGCCATCCAATCTCTTTCTTTTTTAAAATACTGTAAGTATGAAAAACACAGCCACGCACATATAGTATGCGCACACACACACACACACACACACACACGCGCGCGCATACACACACACATGGAGATCTTTAGTTGCAGGTGCCAGTCCATCGTGCTGACCCCAGCAAGTGTTGAGTACTCTGTGGTCTCCTCTCTTCCACTCTGAGGCGCCACTTCTCCTCCTCTCCTGCCTCTCCTCCTCCCCCCTCTCCTCCTCCCCCTCACCCCTCTCTTCCTGCCTCTCCTCCTCCCCCTCACCCCTCTCCTCCTCTCCTCTCTTCCTGCCTCTCCTCCTCCCCTTCGCTCAGTTTTACTGTCTCTCTCTCTCTGCCTGCAGCTGTTCTCTGGTATATTCAGTGTTACTGTCTCTCTCTCTCTGCCTGCAGCTGTTCTCTGGTATATTCAGTGTTACTGTGTCTCTCTCTCTGCCTGCAGCTGTTCTCTGGTATATTCAGCTTTACTGTCTCTCTCTCTCTGCCTGCAGCTGTTCTCTGGTATATTCAGTGTTACTGTCTCTCTCTCTCTACCTGCAGCTGTTCTCTGGTATATTCAGTGTTACTGTCTCTCTCTCTGCCTGCAGCTGTTCTCTGGTATATTCAGTTTTACTGTCTCTCTCTCTGCCTGCAGCTGTTCTCTGGTATATTCAGTGTTACTGTCTCTCTCTCTCTGCCTGCAGCTGTTCTCTGGTATATTCAGTGTTACTGTCTCTCTCTCTCTGCCTGCAGCTGTTCTCTGGTATATTCAGTTTTACTGTCTCTCTCTCTCTGCCTGCAGCTGTTCTCTGGTATATTCAGTGTTACTGTCTCTCTCTCTCTGCGTGCAGCTGTTCTCTGGTATATTCAGTGTTACTGTCTCTCTCTCTCTGCCTGCAGCTGTTCTCTGGTATATTCAGTGTTACTGTCTCTCTCTCTCTCTGCCTGCAGCTGTTCTCTGGTATATTCAGTGTTACTGTCTCTCTCTCTCTGCCTGCAGCTGTTCTCTGGTATATTCAGTGTTACTGTCTCTCTCTCTCTGCCTGCAGCTGTTCTCTGGTATATTCAGTGTTACTGTCTCTCTCTCTCTGCCTGCAGCTGTTCTCTGGTATATTCCGTTTTACTGTCTCTCTCTCTGCCTGCAGCTGTTCTCTGGTATATTCAGTGTTACTGTCTCTCTCTCTCTGCCTGCAGCTGTTCTCTGGTATATTCAGTGTTACTGTCTCTCTCTCTCTACCTGCAGCTGTTCTCTGGTATATTCAGTTTTACTGTCTCTCTCTCTGCCTGCAGCTGTTCTCTGGTATATTCAGTGTTACTGTCTCTCTCTCTGCCTGCAGCTGTTCTCTGGTATATTCAGTGTTACTGTCTCTCTCTCTGCCTGCAGCTGTTCTCTGGTATATTCAGTGTTACTGTCTCTCTCTCTGCCTGCAGCTGTTCTCTGGTCATTTTCACCCTCATTACCCAGTCCTTTCTCAAGGACTACCCTGGGGAATATACTGGTTAAATTAAGACTTCTGACCACAAATTCCTTTGCTCATAAATCACCTCCTAGAGCTACTGATCAGCACTGTCACGGCTCGCCGCATATTCACACAACACACACAGCCCCCTGTATAAGAAGGAGCACACAAACTGAGAGTGTCAGCTCTACACAGATACACACATACTAACTGAGAGGGCCTGTGCATCACCGTTACAGTGCTAGATACAGGCAGAGGCCACGGTGCATTATAAACCAGGGGATGGAGTACAGAGGCCACGGTGCTAGATACAGGCAGAGGCCACGGTGCATTATAAACCACGGGGTGGAGCCCAGAGGCCACGGTGCATTATAAACCAGGGGGTGGAGCCCAGAGGCCACGGTGCATTATAAACCAGGGGGTGGAGCCCAGAGGCCACGGTGCATTATAAACCAGGGGGTGGTTTAGACCACAACTACACTACCAGACTACTACTAGACTACTACTACACTACTAGACAACTACTAGACCACTACTAGACTACCAGACTACTGCTAGACTACTACTAGACTACTAGCTTGACTACTAGACTACTACTAGACTACAACCAGACTACTGCTAGACTACTACTAGACTACTAGACTACTACTAGACTACTAGACTACTACTAGACTACTAGACCGCAACTAGACTACTACACTACTACTACACTACTACACTACTACTAGACTACTAAACTACTACTAGACCACTAAAATGCTACTACTAGACTACTAGACAACAATTAGACTACTACTAGATTACTAGACCTCAACTAGACTACTACTAGGCAACTGCTAGATTACTAGACTGTTACTAGGCTACTACTAGATTACTAAACTGTTACTAGACTACTACTAGGCTACTACCAGATTACGAGACTGTTACTAGACTGCTACTAGACCACTACTAGACTACTACACTACCAGACTACTGCTAGACTACTACTAGACTACTGCTAGACTACTACTAGACTACCACTAGACAACTACTAGACTAGTACTAGACTACTACTAGACTACTACTAGACTACTACTAAACTACTAGACTACTGCTAGACTACTACTAGACTACCACTAGACAACTACTAGACTAGTACTAGACTACTACTAGACTACTACTAGACTACTACTAAACTACTAGACTACTGCTAGACTACTACTAGACTACCACTAGACAACTACTAGACTACCACTAGACAACTACTAGACTAGTACTAGACTACTACTAGACTACTACTAGACTACTACTAAACTACTAGACTACTACACTACTACTAGACTACTAGATTACTACTAGGCTCTAGACTACTACTAGACTACTACTAAACTACTAGACAACAATTAGACTACTACTAGATTACTAGACCACAACTAGACAACTACACTACCAGACTACTGCTAGACTACAACCAGACTACTGCTAGACTACAACCAGACTACTACTAGACTACTAGACTACTACTAGACTACTACTAGACTACTACTAGACTACTACTAGACTACCACTAGACTACAACTAGACTACTGGACTACTGCTAGACTACTACTAGTCTACTAGACTACTACTAGACTACTACACTACTGCTAGACAACTCTAAGACTAATAGACTACTACTAGACTACTACTTAACTACTACTAGACTACTACTAGGCTGCTAGACTACTACTACTAGACTACTACTAGACTACTAGACTACTACTAGACTACTACTGGACTACTAGACTACTGCTGGACTACTACTAGTCTACTAGAGTACTAGACTACTACTAGACTACTGCTAGACTACTACTAGACTACTAATAGACTACTAATAGACTACTAGACTACTACTAGACTACTACTGGACTACTACTAGACTACTACTAGATGACTACTAGACTGCTAGACTACTACTAGACTACTACTAGATTACTACTAGGCTGCCAGACAACTACTAGACTACTACTAGACTACTCAACTACTACTAGACTACTAAGCTACAACTAGACTACAACTAGACTACTACTAGACTACTACCAGACTGCTAGACCACTAAAATGCTACTACTAGACTACTAGACTACTAATAGACTACTGCTAGACTACTATTAGGCTGCTAGACTACTAATAGACTACTACTAGACTACTAAAATACTACTACTAGACTACTACAAAGATACTACTAGACTACTGCTGGACTACTACTAGACTACTACTAGGCTGCTAGACTACTGCTAGACTACTACTAGACTAGTACTAGACTACTACTAGACTACTACTAGGCTACTAGAAGTAGTCTAGAAGTAGTCTAGTAGTAGCTTAGTAATAGTCCAGTAGTAGTCCAGTAGTAGTCTAGTAGTAGTAGTCTAGCAGCCTAGTAGTAGTCTAGTAGTAGTCTATTAGTAGTCTAGCAGCTTAGTAGTAGTCTAGTAGTCATCTATTAGCAGTCTAGTAGTAGTCTAGTAGTAGTCTAGCAGCCTAGTAGTAATCTAGTAGTAGTCTGGTGGCCTAGTAATAGTGGCCTAGTAATACTCTAGATGTAGTCAAGTGTAGTCTAGCAGCCTAGTGGTAGTCTAGTAGTAGCCAAGTAGTAGTCAAGTGGTCTAGTAGTAGTCTAGTAGTGACCTAGTAGTAGCCTAGTAATAGTCTAGCAGTCTAGTAGTAGTCCAGTAGTAATCTAGCAGTAGTCTAGAAGCAGTCTAGTTGTAGTCTAGTAGTAGTCTAGCAGCCTAGTAGTAGTCTTGTAGTAGTCTAGTAGTACTCTAGTACTAGTCTAGCAGCCTAGTTTTAATCTAGTAGTAATCTAGTAGTAGTCTAGTAGTAGTCCAGTAGTCTAGTAGTAGTCCAGTAGTAGTCCAGTAGTAATCTAGTAGTAGTCTAGTAGTAGTGTAGTAGTCTAGTAGTAGTCTAGCAGTCTAGTAGTAGTCTAGTAGTAGTCTAGTAGTAGTCTAGAAGCAGTCTAGTATTAGTCTAGTAGTAGTCTAGCAGCCTATTAGTAATCTAGTAGTCATCTAGTAGTAGTCTAGTAGTAGCCTAGTAGTAATCCAGTAGTAGTCCAGTAGTAATCTAGTAGTAGTCTAGTAGTAGTGTAGTAGTCTAGTAGTAGTCTAGCAGCCTAGTAGTAATCTAGTAGTAATCTAGTAGTAGTCTAGTAGTAGTCTAGCAGCCTAGTAGTAGTCTAGCAGTAGTCTAGTAGTAGTCTAGCAGCCTAGTAGTAGTCTAGTAGTAGTCTAGCAGTAGTCTAGTAGTAGTCGAGCAGCCTAGTAGTAGTCTAGCAGCCTAGTAGTAGTCTAGTAGTAGTCTAGAAGCAGTCTAGTTGTAGTCTAGTAGTAGCCTAGTAGTAGTCTAGCAGCCTAGTTGTAGTCTAGCAGCCTAGTAGTAATCTAATAGTGGCCTAGTAGTAGTCAAGCAGTCTAGTAGTAGTCTAGTAGTGGCCTAGATGTAGTCTAGTAATAGCCAAGCAGCCTAGTAGTAGTCTAGATGTAGTCTAGTAGTAGTCAAGCAGCCCAGTAGTATTCTAGTAGTAGCCAAGTAGTAGTCAAGCGGTCTAGTAGTAGTCTGTTCGTGGCCAAGTAGTAGTCAAGCAGTCTAGTAGTATTCTAGCAGTAAATTAGCATTATATTTCCGAATGACTTCACCAAGAGGTAAAATATATAGTGAAAACAATAGTGGTCCAAAAACGAAACCTTGAGGAACACCGACTACTACGCATGTTTTGGGGTATCTTTTGTGCATACAAAACGTTTATAAAGGCCCCCTGGGCTGTTGATTTAATCTGTGTGTCTCTCTGCTGGCTTCTCATATGGTACCTTATTGGTCTAAAGTAGTGCACTATATCGGGAATAAGGAACATAGCCCTAGTGTTCATATAGCTAATTATCTCCACCGCTTCCTCCCTAGAAGAGAAAAGATCCTTCGTATCCCATCTGTCAGTCCCATCATCACTGCTCATTTTAATTGGGACATTTTCTGTCAAAACTAATAAAGTGATATAAACAGGAAAAGGTTTCCGAGGCAGGGGAATGGTTGTGTCCCAAATGGCTCCCTGTTCCCTATTGCTACTATTGGCCATGGGCCCTTTTAGGGTACCACACTATGTAGGGAATAGGGAGCCATTTCAGACTCAGGCAAAGGCATCCTCTGTGTGAAATATTTATTTTCTGTGTATGATGCACCACCCTATAGACCCTGGAACCATCTCAGATTAAATGATGGAACACATAAACAACAAACACACACACACACACACACACACTGTAAAGACATACACACTGTATACACACATCAGTCATCTACAATTTGATAATTGAGCACCTAAACAACATGTTGGTTATTTCTTGAGTCAATCCCAAATGACACCCTATTCCCTATATAGTGCACTACTTTTGACAAGAGCCCATAGGGGATAGTGTTCCATTTGGGAAGCAGTCCTTGTTCTATTTCTGTCCATCGGCTGCAGGCTAGAGGACTGCTCCTCATCATGCAGTCAAGGCTCAACATTAAATATGTTTTTTTTTTTACAGACCAAGTACATATTGTACATAACTCCTCATTTGATCCAGCCGTAGAGTCTGTAGTGAGTAGCAAACAGTTGGATTCGGTCGTTCCACCTTTTCGGTGACTTTTGGTCTAGAATGTCACCTAATTGTAACATTATGTCGCTCAGTTTCATACAAAGCCTCGAGGCTTTTTGACCCCCCCCCCCGGACCCAGTAGATAATAGATACCAGGCCAGTATGACCCCTCAGACCCAGTAGATAGTAGATACCAGGCCAGTATGACCCCCCAGACCCAGTAGATAGATACCAGGCCAGTATGAACCCCCAGACCCAGTAGATAATAGATACCAGGCCAGTATGACCCCTCAGACCCAGTAGATAATAGATACCAGGCCAGTATGACCCCCCAGACCCAGTAGATAATAGATACCAGGCCAGTATAACCCCCCAGACCCAGTAGATAATAGATACCAGGCCAGTATGACCCCTCAGACCCAGTAGATAATAGATACCAGGCCAGTATGACCCCCCAGACCCAGTAGATAGATACCAGGCCAGTATGACCCCCCAGACCCAGTAGATAACAGATACAGGCCAGTATGACCCCCCAGACCCAGTAGATAATAGATACCAGGCCAGTATGACCCCCCAGACCCAGTAGATAATAGATACCAGGCCAGTATGACCCCCCAGACCCAGTAGATAATAGATAGCAGGCCAGTATAACCCCCCAGACCCAGTAGATAATAGATACCAGGCCAGTATGACCCCTCAGACCCAGTAGATAACAGATACAGGCCAGTATGACCCCCCCAGACCCAGTAGATAATAGATACCAGGCCAGTATGACCCCCCAGACCCAGTAGATAATAGATACCAGGCCAGTATGACCCCCCAGACCCAGTAGATAATAGATAGCAGGCCAGTATAACCCCCCAGACCCAGTAGATAATAGATACCAGGCCAGTATAACCCCCCAGACCCAGTAGCTAATAGATACCAGGCCAGTATGACCCCCCAGACCCAGTAGATAATAGATACAGGCCAGTATGACCCCTCAGACCCAGTAGATAATAGATACCATGCCAGTATGACCCCACAGACCCAGTAGATAATAGATACAGGCCAGTATGACCCCCCAGACCCAGTAGATAATAGATACCAGGCCAGTATGACCCCCCAGACCCAGTAGATAATAGATACCAGGCCAGTATGACCCCTCAGACCCAGTAGATAATAGATACCAGGCCAGTATGACCCCTCAGACCCAGTAGATAATAGATACCAGGCCAGTATGACCCCCCCAGACCCAGTAGATAATAGATACCAGGCCAGTATGACCCCTCAGACCCAGTAGATAATAGATACCAGGCCAGTATGACCCCCCAGACCCAGTAGATAATAGATACCAGGCCAGTATAACCCCCCAGACCCAGTAGATAATAGATACCAGGCCAGTATGACCCCCCAGACCCAGTAGATAATAGATACCAGGCCAGTATGACCCCCCAGACCCAGTAGATAATAGATACCAGGCCAGTATGACCCCCCAGACCCAGTAGATAACAGATACAGGCCAGTATGACCCCTCAGACCCAGTAGATAATAGATACCAGGCCAGTATGACCCCCCAGACCCAGTAGATAATAGATACTAGGCCAGTATGACCCCCCAGACCCAGTAGATAATAGATACCAGGCCAGTATGACCCCTCAGACCCAGTAGATAATAGATACTTGGCCAGTATGACCCCCAAACCCAGTAGATAATAGATACCAACCATCGTAGTGGCATAACAATCCAACACGTCTTTGTGATTGAGCCTTTAATTAATGTACCTTTGCATCCTTGAGGAGTCTGCCAAGAGCTCCAGGCAGGCATCCAGTCTATAGACCAGGGTTAGGCCCCAAATGGCATTCTATTACCTATTTAGTGCACTACTCTAAAAGGGTTAGGTCCAGAGTTCCACTGTATTGATCTATACTGGTAATAGACCCTGTAGAGGAGAAGAAAAGAGGAGAGGAGAGGAGAGGAGAGGAGAGGAGAGGAGAGGAGAGGAGAGGAGAGGAGAGGAGAGGAGAGGAGAGGTGAGGAGAGGAGGCGAGGGGGTTAGATGGGTTTGTGGGATAGGCCAGTGGGCCCGTCAGGGGCCATCAGGGACCATTATCATCATCCAGGAAAATGGTGCGACCAAAGGCCATGTCTTTGATGCTGGTTGCCGGGATATATTTGATATGCAACATCAGAAGCATCGATTTGTCATCACGGTATTAGAAGGTTGGGCTCATGCTAACAGCGGGGTTAAAATGCCATGTGATGGTTGGATGGAAATCTGGTTTCAAAGATGAGAGAAAGAAGTGTTGGGTTTCATTACTGAGGTTTGCCGCTAGGATTCTATTGAATAGAGGTGGGGAGGGTGAAGAGATAGAAACCAGGAGAATAACATTCAATATACAGTGTTGTTTTAAAATCCAGTTGAATATATTGAAGTCTCAGCATCTTTAGACATGTGTTGTTCCACTGGAGGACACAATACCCTCTCCCTATATTTGGCTTCTTATATCTTGTTTTGTTTAGTTCAAATCTCTATTTCAATACAAGTTCACAAAGCTCAACCAGGAGAATTAAGCCCTGAGAATATGGGAGATGATTTTCACATTTATTTTCTTTTGATGCTGCTGCTGCATATAACATAGATGGATGTGAATCCTTGGTCTTTAGTGACCTGGCTTATGTGTCTCATTCCATTCATACCTGTTCAAAAGTAAGAAAAGTGACTCAGCCCTAAGCTTAGTTTATAAGACTATAGAAAAACTCTTATTCTCTGCTGTATACTACACAGTCGAGCTTGTATTCTACACAGTCGAGCTTGTATTCTACATAGTCTAGCTTGTATTCTACATAGTCTAGCTTGTATTCTACACAGTCTAGCTTGTATACTACACAGTCTAGCTTGTATTCTACATAGTCTAGCTTGTATTCTACACAGTCTAGCTTGTATTCTACACAGTCTAGCTTGTATTCTACACAGTCTAGCTTGTATTCTACACAGTCTAGCTTGTATTCTACATAGTCTAGCTTGTATACTACACAGTCTAGCTTGTATTCTACATAGTCTAGCTTGTATACTACACAGTCTAGCTTGTATGCCCTTTAGTAGGCTAGCTACAAAACAATATAGACCCAGCAGTATACCTTCAGTTTATAAGACTATGGAAACACTGTTATTCTGTACTGTAGACCTATACATTACCCAGTATTGGAAACACTGTTATTCTGTACTGTAGACCTATACATTACCCAGTATTGGAAACACTGTTATTCTGTACTGTAGACCTATACATTACCCAGTATTGGAAACACTGTTATTCTGTACTGTTGGCCTATACTTTACCCAGTATTGGAAACACTGTTATTCTGTACTGTTGGCCTATACTTTACCCAGTATTGGAAACACTGTTATTCTGTACTGTAGACCTATACATTACCCAGTATTGGAAACACTGTTATTCTGTACTGTTGGCCTATACTTTACCCAGTAGTGTGTGTCCTTTAGTAGCTACAAAACAAAAAGCTTTTCGAGTGAACTTTTGTTGGAGGACAAACATCGTCATCGTTCCCCCAAGAGAGAGACAGTTCTTCATCCATCACACACACACACACACACACGCTTCATCCATCACACACACACTCGGTTTTTGGGGTTGCGGTTCTGTGGTCCCCGAGCCTCTTCCTAAGCGGATGTAATGTGGCGACACTGCAGATTCTATTACCAGCTAAAAATAGTTATTTCCTATAATATCCTCATAAGGATCTGACCCTTTTTCAATTTTCACCTAAAATGACATACCCAAATCTAACTGCCTGTAGCTCAGGACCTGAAGCAAGGATATGCATATTATTGGTTCCATTTAAAAGGAAACACTTTGAAGTTTGTGGGAAAGGGCAATTAATGTATGAGAATAAAACACATTAGATCTGGTAAAGATACAACAAAGAAAAAAACATGCGTTATTTATTTATTTTTTAATCATCATCTTTGAAATGCAAGAGAAAGGCCATAATGTATTATTCCAGCCCAGGTGCAATTTAGATTTTGGCCACTAGATGGCAGCAGTGTATGTGCAACGTTTTAGACTGATCCAATGAACTGTTGCATTTCTGTTCAAAATGTTGTATCAAGACTGCCCAAATGTGCCTATTTGGTTTATTAATACATTTTCAAGTTCATAATTGTGCACTCTCCTCAAACAATAGCATGGTATTTTTTCACTGTAATAGCTACTGTAAAATGGACAGTTAGATTAACAAGAATTTAAACTTTCTGCCCATATCAGATATGTCTATGTCCTGGGATTTTTTTGTTTGTTACTTACATCATGCTAATCACATTAGCCTACGTTAGCTCAACCATCCCGCGGAGGGGGACACCGATCCCGAAGCGTGATGCATAGCTACGACTAGGTCCCAAATGGCACCCTATTACCTACAGTTGAAGTCGGAGGTTTACATACACCATAGCCAAATACATTTAAACTCAGCTTTTCACAATTCCTGACATTTAATCCTAGTAAAAATTCCCTGTTTTAGGTCAGTTTGGATCACTACTTCATTTTAAGAATGTGAAATGTCAGAATAATAGTTGAGAGAATGATTTATTTCAGCTTTTATTTCTTTCATCACATTCCCAGTGGTTCAGAAGTTTACATACACTCAATTAGTATTTGGTAGCATTGCCTTTTAAATTGTTTAACTTGGGACAAACGTTTCGGGTAGCCTTCCACAAGCTTCCCACAATAAGTTGGGTGAATTTTGGCCCATTCCTCCTGACAGAGCTGGTGTAACTGAGTCAGGTTTGTAGGCCTCCTTGCTCGCACACGCTTCTTCAGTTCTGCCCACAAATTTTCTATAGGATTGAGGTCAGGGCTTTGTGATGGCCACTCCATTATCTTGACTTTGTTGTCCTTAAGCCATTTTGCCACAACTTTGGAAGTATGCTTGCGGTCATTGTCCATTTGGAAGACCCATTTGCGACCAAGCTTTAACTTCCTGACTGATATCTTGAGATGTTGCTTCAATATATCCACACAATTTTCCTACCTCATGATACCATCTATTTTGTGAAGTGCACCAGTCTCTCCTGCAGCAAAGCACCCCCACAACATGATGCTTCCACCCCCGTGCTTCACGGTTGGGATGATGTTCTTCGGCTTGCAAGCCTCCCCTTTTTCCTCCAAACATAACGATGGTCATTATGGCCAAACAGCTCTATTTTTGTTTCATCAGACCAGAGGACATTTATTCAAAAAGTACAATCTTTGTCCCCATGTGCAGTTGCAAACCGTAGTCTGGCTTTTTGATGGTGGTTTTGGAGCAGTGGCTTCTTCCTTGCTGAGCGGCCTTTCAGGTTATGTCGATATTGGACTCGTTTTACTGTGGATATAGATACTTTTGTACCTGTTTCCTCCAGCATCTTCACAAGGTCCTTTGCTGTTGTTCTGGGATTGATTTGCACTTTTCGCACCAAAGTACGTTCATCTCTAGGAGACAGAACGTGTCTCCTTCCTGAGCGGTATGACGGTTGTGTGGTCCCATGGTGTTTATACTTGCGTACTATTGTTTGTACAGATTAACATGGTACCTTCAGGCGTTTGGAAATTGCTCCCAAGGATGAACCAGACTTGTGGTCTACAATTTTTTCTCTGAGGTCTTGGCTGATTTCTGATGTCAAGCAAAGAGGCACTGAGTTTGAAGGTAGGCCTTGGAATACATCCACAGGTACACATCCAATTGACGCAAATTATGTCAATTAGCCTATCAGAAGCTTCTAAAGCCATGACATCATTTTCTGGAATTTTCCAAGCTTTTTAAAGGCACAGTCAACGTAGTGTATGTGAACTTCTGACCCACTGGAATTGTGATACAGGGAATTATAAGTGAAATAATCTGTCTGTAAACAATTGTTGGGAAAATTACTTGTGTCATGCACAAAGTAGATGTCCTAACCGACTTGCCAAAACTATAGTTTGTTAATAACAAGAAATTTGTGGAGCGGTTGAAAAACTAGTTTTAATGACTCCAACCTAAGTGTATGTAAACTTCCAACTTCAATTGTACTGTATATAGTGCAATACCTTCACTCTGGTAAAAAGTAGTGCACTATATAGGAAATTGGGTGTCATTTGGGATGCAAGCCTATGTTTCTTCTTCTTCACATTTCTCTGAGAACCTCTCAACAGGAAGAGATAAATACATTAAGACATCAGGACTCTTTTCACTTCTTCTAAACTCCCAAAAACATTTGGGAGAGAGTGCAAGACTAGGGAGTGTGGGAGGACGAAAGTAGTGGTCATGTCTGAAAAGACCCCCTATTCACTACTGTACACTACTTTTGATGAGGACCTATAGGGCTTTGGTTCAAAGTAGTGCAGTACATACAGAGGGAATAGGGTGCCATTTAAAAACGCAGACTAGAGGGGGAGGATTTTTGACAGGAATCCAACGGAGCGACTTATCCAGAGAAATTAGGCAGAAACTCTCCAAACTCTGCCTCATTGTCAGGGAAGAAACCTACTGAATCCTCTTTGGATCATTTTGTATTATCCCAGCTAATATTTAATTCTGTCAACTCAACTGAGTGAGAGGGGTAGCATGAGGATCAGAGGGAATATAACTGAAAATAACTTCTGAAATAAATTAGGCCTGTGGTGTGAAAAGACACCCTATTCCGCAATACTTTAGACAAGAGCAGTCAACAGCAGTGCCCTACAGAGGGAATAGGGTGCCATAGTGCCCTGTAGAGGGAATAGGGTGCCATAGTGACCTGTAGAGGGAATAGGGTGCCATAGTGCACTACAGAGGGAATAGGGTTCTATTTGAGACCTAACCCTGTACTTATTTCATTTTTTTATCCTAGAAACACAACTGCACAGTCACCTGTTTAGTTCAGTCAGCTACGCTGGCAAAGAGTCCGTAGAGTCACACAAGTAATTGCATTTTCAACTCATTTAATAGATTTGTTGCACACTTACAATCAGGGGATCTTAGAATACCCATCAGGGGGAGGATCTTAGAACACCCACCAGGGGGAGGATCTTAGAACACCCACCAGGGGGAGGATCTTAGAACACCCACCAGGGGGAGGATCTTAGAACACCCACCAGGGGGAGGATCTTAGAATACCCATCAGCATTACTACTGTAGCCTACCTACATGTTTCCCTATGCTACACATACATGACTTGTCGACAAATTCAGACAAGAATGTTTACAATAGCAAACAGACAATCAGTCAGTGCTCTCATCAATGAAGTTGGCCTCACTCAGTCACCATGACATACTGTATTGGGTGGCTTCCCAAAATGGCACCCTATTCCCTCTGTAGTGCACTATATAGGGAATAGAATGCAACTTCGGAGGCACCCTTGGATTTATCCACCACATAACAAATGAACGGCATCTATTAAATATGATGCTCATACCATATTACAGACACTATAATCTACTGATATGTCTCATACCATATTACTGACACTATAATCTACTGATATGTCTCATACCATATTACTGACACTATAATCTACTGATATGAGTCTCATACCATATTACAGACACTATAATCTATTGATATGAGTCTCATACCATATTACTGACACTATAATCTATTGATATGAGTCTCATACCATATTACTGACACTATAATCTATTGATATGAGTCTCATACCATATTACTGACACTATAATCTACTGATATGAGTCTCATACCATATTACAGACACTATAATCTATTGATATGAGTCTCATACCATATTACTGACACTATAATCTACTGATATGAGTCTCATACCATATTACAGACACCATAATCTATTGATATGAGTCTCATACCATGAAATGACATGCAGGGCTGTAGTTGTAGTACAATAAACAGATGTGAGAGTTCCAGAGTCCCGTCTTCTGTGATGATTCTGCCTGACAGAACCACAAACCCATTCTGACACTTCCCATAGACACACTGTGACTAACTGTGAACCGGAGACGCAGCGATAGTCCTTTCCTTCTGTACACACTGATACACCAATAGAAAATCACTGACATCGTGACTACTAATTTGTTCCACAAAAAGCATTAGCTAGCTGAAACTGCACCTTTGTTGATGGAGCTTGTGATCGTGATGGAGCTTGGTGAGCTGATTGCGGTGTATCCCATTGGCCCTGAGGTTGGCTTGTTGCTTGAACAGGTGATGTAGCCTTTAGCTTGACAGGCTAACCATGACTTCACATGGTTAGCCACATGGGGTGGGGCTAAAGCGTCCCCTGCCGTGACTGGGATTTGAACCCCAACCTGGTTAACACACGTGCATATCACAAAAAGACACTGTGCACACATCACAAACCCTTGACAAATGTGGCCTCGTTTTGTGCTAGATTCACTGTGCTCTGCTATACATGCTGGCAATACAGTGGCCTTGATTTCTTCATTTTCTTTAATACAGTACATGATTGTCGTAGAGAGTGCTACAGTCTATTAGTCTTCAGCTAATACCCTGCAAAGAAATGGAGCCCTCCATCCCTCTTTCTCTCTCTCTTCCTGTCCCTTGTATATAGGCTCGCTATTGTTTTTATTGTGTTCCTATTTCCTGTGTTACTATTTCCTGATTGCCTTGTCACTTTGATACCTATCCACATGTAATACTGTAATACCTCAACTACCTCGTACCCCTGCACATTGACTCAGTACTGGTACTCCTTATATATAGCCTCACAACTACCTCGTACCCCTGCACATTGACTCAGTACTGGTACTCCTTATATATAGCCTCACAACTACCTCGTACCCCTGCACATTGACTCAGTTTGTGTAATTGTGGTAAATGTGTTACTATTTCCTTATATACATTTTTCCAAATATTTGTCGTACTTTTTAACTCTGCACTGTTGGGAATGGGCTTGTAAATAAGCACTTCACTGTAAAGTCTACACCTGTTGTATTCGGCGTATGTGACCAATACAATTTGATTTGTATTGCTCGCTCCCTCCTTCTCCTTAGAGACGGTACTTCCTCAGCAGTTCTTGTTGCCACATGTACTTCCTCTCCGGGAAGCGTTCAGGAATCCTGATCCTGTGGAAGTCCTGGATGCAGCTCTCCAGTTCCTGCTCCGGTGTTAACTTCTCCTTGTTGGCTTTCCTCTTGGCTGCAGCCTCGCGGTGCTCCCTGATCCCCATGGTCCTCACCCGGAGCAGGTCCGTCTTCCTCCTCACCTCCGACGGCTGGAGCAGCTGAACGGGCCCTTTAGGGAAGGAGAGAGAAGAAGACATTTTATTAGACAGACACCTTTCAAAGCACCCAAAGTCACCCAAGGGATACAAAAAGGAGGTACACCCACACCTTTCTTCAGTGGCCGGTCCAGGGTCTGGGCGACGGGGTGAGGCTGACGGCTGACGGAACCACAGATGACTGTGCCCTGAGGGGAGCTGGTTTCTGATTGGGTCTCGGAGCAGGAAGTAGAGAGCTCGTTCAAAGATGTGCCGCTCTCTCCCTCGCGCTCACTCTTGTGGCTCTTGCAGCAGCAGTCGCAGTGGGACGAAGACCACCTGGATGGGCCACCTGGAGAAGAGACGTGTGGTGACACACACACACACACACACACACACACACACACACACACACACACACACACACACACACACACACAAACATTGAGTTTCATCTTGAATGAGCAAAATTCTCCTAACAACTGATTTCCATAACTGAAGTGACAGAAGTAGATAGAGACTGCAGGCTACAGTTCACAAATGACATATTGAATTCATCAGTTATCATAGACGTGAATAAATTGTTGTGACAAGAGAATCCTCACACAATACATTATTATTAGCTAACGCTCTCTCAGCCTACACTGACAGATGTGTAATCAAACAGACCGGTTACTGAACCGACAAACCCTGACAGATTTATAATGGAATGTCATCAAGACATCTTCCACAGGATGTAGGGAGAGTGGCAGCATCACTGACCTTTCATTACGGAATCTTTGAGTGTGTGTGTGTATGTGTGTATGTGTGTGTGTGTGTGTGTGTATGTGTGTGTGTGTGTGTGTGTGTGTGTGTGTGTGTGTGTGTGTGTGTAGAAGTGAGGGGTTTTAAACATTTCTCTTTCAGTTAAAGAAAGCTACAGCTCTGACCTCCTCTAGTTCTCCTCTAGTTCTCCTCTAGACCTCCTCTAGTTCTCCTCCTCTAGTTCTCCTCCTCTAGTTCTCCTCCTCTAGTTCTCCTCCTCTAGACCTCCTCTAGTTCTCCTCCTCTAGTTCTCCTCCTCTAGTTCTCCTCCTCTAGTTCTCCTCCTCTACACCTCCTCCTCTACACCTCCTCCTCTACACCTCCTCTAGTTCTCCTCCTCTACACCTCCTCCTCTACACCTCCTCCTCTACACCTCCTCCTCTACACCTCTGTCACAGTATCCAACGAAGGTGCCGCCCCTCCTCGGTCGGGCGGCGCTCGGCGGTCGTCGTCGCCGGCCTATTAGCTGCCATCGATCGTTGTTTCTGTGTCTTTGGGTTTTGTCTGTCTATCCCGCACCTGTTTTGTGTCTGTCATTAGTGGGGGGTTATTTAGTGTGTATTTTCAGTTTGGGTTCTCGTGCGGGATTGTTTATTGTCCACTCAGGACAGTTGTGTGTGTAGCCTGTTTCGATGGCCTGTGTAAGCTTTATTGCCGGGCTGCGCCCTGTGCGCTTTTTCCCTCGTGTTTATTTTGGGAATGTGTTTTCCCTGGCGGACTTTTTGAGCGCCCTGTGCCTTTCGGCTATTGTGTTTTGCCCGTTGCATTAAAACTCTGTTGCTCCGGCCCTCTGTCTCCTGCCCCTGATTCCGCATCTCCACTGGTCCTAGAATTCCGTGACAACCTCCTCCTCTACACCTCCACTAAACCTCCTCTAGTTCTCCTCTAGACGTCCTCCTCTAGACGTCCTCCTCTAGACGTCCTCCTTTAGACCTCCTCCTCTACACCTCCTCCTCTACACCTCCACTAAACCTCCTCTACACCTCCTCCTCAACACCTCCTCCTCTACACCTCCTCCTCTACACCTCCTCAACACCATCTCCTCAACACCACCTCCTCAACACCACCTCCTCTACACCTCCTCCTCTAAACCTCCTCCTCTAGACCTCCTCCGCTAGACCTCCTCCGCTAGACCTCCTCCTCTAGACCTCCTCCTCTAGACCTCCTCCTCTAGACCTCCTCCTCTAGACCTCCACTAAACCTCCTCTACACCTCCTCCTCAACACCTCCTCCTCTACACCTCCTCCTCTACACCTCCTCAACACCACCTCCTCAACACCACCTCCTCAACACCACCTCCTCTACACCTCCTCCTCTAAACCTCCTCCTCTAGACCTCCTCCGCTAGACCTCCTCCTCTAGACCTCCTCCGCTAGACCTCCTCCGCTAGACCTCCTCCTCTAGACCTCCTCCTCTAGACCTCCTCCTCTAGACCTCCACTAAACCTCCTCTAGTTCTCCTCTACACCTCCTCCTCTAGACCTCCTCCTCTACACCTCCTCTAGACCTCCTCCTCTAGTTGTCCTCTAGACCTCCTCTACACCTCCTCTAGACCTGCTCTAGACCTCCTCTAGACCTCCTCTAGACCTCCTCCTCTACACCTCCTCTACACCTCCTCCTCTACACCTCCTCTAGACCACCTCCTCTAGACCTCCTCTAGAACTCCTCTAGACCTCCTCTAGACCTCCTCCTCTAAACCTCCTCTAGACCTCCACTAAACCTCCTCTAGTTCTCCTCTAGACCTCCTCTAGACAGCCTAACACCCTCCGTTCCCTTCGTAACCACTTCTCGTCCTCGCCTCTGAAACCAAAGTCAGTCTGAATTTGTCCTACATGCCCACTAGACATTTCTCATTAAAACCATCACTGTAGCAACTTTATACAGTACACACAGATTCTCTCTCTCTCCCTCTCCCGCTCTCCCTCTCCCCAAAGAGGGTTCTACGTGGAACCAAAAAGGGTTTTCCTATGGGGACAGCCAAATAACCCTTTTGGAACCCTTTTTTCTATCAGTATACATAGTGAACTACTTTTGACGATGTTTAGGGAATAGGTTGTCTTTTGGGACGAAACCTAAGACATCATTAATCCTGGGTGTTACACATGCAGTAGCAGCAGAATGAGGTTGCTGAGATGGGGGAGGAACGAAGTGTGTGCGTGCGTGCGTGCATGTGTGTGTGTGTATGGGTCAGACTGGTTTTTTGACCTGCTGTCAGTGAGGATTGATACGAGCAGTAAAACTGACAGTGGTTCAACTGCCTGTGGATATGCCCTTACACACACACGCACAAACACACTCACACATAGACACACACACACACACACAATCACACAAAGACACACACACAGCCTCTGGATATGCTCTGAATAGGATGTTTTTCAGTAGACGTCTTACCAAGGTAAAATGTGTCTTCTGAACCTGAGGCCAGACTAGCAAATGAAAGAAGGCCAAGGTGCTGGGAAGGTTAGGAGGAAAACAGAAGACTACGACTGGGAAGGTTAGGAGGAAAACAGAAGACTACGACTGGGAAGGTTAGGAGGAAAACAGAAGACTACGACTGGGAAGGTTAGGAGGAAAACAGAAGACTACAGCTGGGAAGGTTAGGAGGAAAACAGAAGACTACGACTGGGAAGGTTAGGAGGAAAGCAGAAGACTACGACTGGGAAGGTTAGGAGGAAAACAGAAGACTACGACTGGGAAGGTTAGGAGGAAAACAGAAGACTACGACTGGGAAGGTTAGGAGGAAAGCAGAAGACTACGACTGGGAAGGTTAGGAGGAAAGCAGAAGACTACGACTGGGAAGGTTAGGAGGAAAACAGAAGACTACGACTGGGAAGGTTAGGAGGAAAACAGAAGACTACGACTGGGAAGGTTAGGAGGAAAGCAGAAGACTACGACTGGGAAGGTTAGGAGGAAAGCAGAAGACTACGACTGGGAAGGTTAGGAGGAAAGCAGAAGACTACGACTGGGAAGGTTAGGAGGAAAACAGAAGACTACGACTGGGAAGGTTAGGAGGAAAACAGAAGACTACGACTGGGAAGGTTAGGAGGAAAACAGAAGACTACGACTGGGAAGGTTAGGAGGAAAACAGAAGACTACGACTGGGAAGGTTAGGAGGAAAGCAGAAGACTACGACTGGGAAGGTTAGGAGGAAAGCAGAAGACTACGACTGGGAAGGTTAGGAGGAAAACAGAAGACTACGACTGGGAAGGTTAGGAGGAAAACAGAAGACTACGACTGGGAAGGTTAGGAGGAAAGCAGAAGACTACGACTGGGAAGGTTAGGAGGAAAGCAGAAGACTACGACTGGGAAGGTTAGGAGGAAAACAGAAGACTACGACTGGGAAGGTTAGGAGGAAAACAGAAGACTACGACTGGGAAGGTTAGGAGGAAAACAGAAGACTACGACTGGGAAGGTTAGGAGGAAAACAGAAGACTACGACTGGGAAGGTTAGGAGGAAAACAGAAGACTACAGCTGGGAAGGTTAGGAGGAAAACAGAAGACTACGACTGGGAAGGTTAGGAGGAAAACAGAAGACTACGACTGGGAAGGTTAGGAGGAAAACAGAAGTCTACAGCTGGGAAGGTTAGGAGGAAAACAGAAGACTATGACTGGGAAGGTTAGGAGGAAAACAGAAGACTACAGCTGGGAAGGTTAGGACTACAGCTGGGAAGGTTAGGAGGGAAACAGAAGATTACGACTGGGAAGGTTAGGAGGAAAACAGAAGACTACGACTGGGAAGGTTACGAGGAAAACAGAAGACTACGACTGGGAAGGTTAGGAGGAAAACAGAAGACTACGACTGGGAAGGTTAGGAGGATTAAATGGACGGGGGAACCTCATCCTAGATCAGCATTCCTACTCTGAGACTCTTTGTGAATACAGGCCCTGGCTTTGTGGCTTTACAGACTACAAGCATTCAATTATTCATTTATTTTCAAATTTGTTTTATATTCACGCATGTCTTTGAGGACCTTGTATCTGCCCTGAAGAAACATTATTCCATTTCAACGTTCCAATTTCAGTTTTTTAATTTTCTATATCCTGGAAGGGAAGACATCCCCAATGACTTCTCTCTGATCTCCATGGCTTACAGGAATAAAACTATATAAAACAATAATACAACTACTCAAGCATAGACAGTGTAAATGGACATGTAATTGTTTTCCCCATACAAGGCTCTAGTGTCAACAGCAATAACATGTCTCAAAATGAGTAATCATTGGGCCATTACCTGCAGACAGTGTTTACGTCCCAAATAACACCCTATTCCCGACACAGTGCACTACTTCTGTCCAGGGCTCATAGAGCTCTGGTCAAAAGTAGTGCACTATATAGAGAATAGGGTGTCATTTGGTATGCAAGCCCAGTGCATACATCAATTGATATGAACAGGGAGTGTAGTTCAACAGGGATTTGAGCCTCTCAGCTTTTTACTGTAATAACAGCCTCATCTCTGCATAGTGATGTGACTGCATTAGTCTGATAGCAGAGAGAGAGTTTCCCATGCCAATAAAGCCCCTTGAATTGAATTGAGAGAGAGGCTAACAGCTTTTTAATGGCTAATCCATGGCTGAGTCCCAAATGGTACCCTAGTCCCTATATAGTCTACTACTTTTGATCAAGGCCCTATGAGTCCTGGTCAGAAGTAGGGCACTGTAATAGGGAATAGGGTGCCATTTGGGACGGGAACTGAGTAAAGAGGCATATCAGACCATCAATGTCTCCTCATAGAGAGAATCAGACTGCATTGGGAGCCGTGCCCACCAACACCCAAAGAGGGGGGAGGGTGGGAGGGAAACAGAGGGGGGCAGGGAGGGAGAGAAACAGAGAGGGAGGGAGAAAGAGGGAGAGAAATAGAGAGGGAGGGATGGAGAGAAACAGAGGGAGGGATGAGAGAAACAGAGGGAGAGAAACAAGGAGGAAAAGAGAGAAACAGAGGGAGTGAGGGGGAGGGAGAGAAACAGGCAGGGAGGGAGAGAGAGAAAGAGGGAGAGAAACAGGGATAGAGGGAGAGAGAGAGGGAATCAAAGATGGAGGGAGGAAGAGAAACGGAGGGAGAGAAACAAGGAGGAAAAGAGAGAAACAGAGGGAGTGAGGGGGAGGGAGAGAAACAGGCAGGGAGGGAGAGAGAGAAAGAGGGAGAGAAACAGGGATAGAGGGAGAGAGAGAGGGAATCAAAGATGGAGGGAGGAAGAGAAACGAAGGGAGAGAAACAGAGGGAGGGAGAGAGAGAAACAAGGAGGGAAAGAAGAGTGGATGCTAGTGAGTATTGTTTTAAATGGATGGTCGCTGCATCACATCAACATCATGGTTAATGTAGAGGCAGAGATAAAATATAGTGGTTGGCTAGGAACAAGGCCAGAGACCAAATAATTACATCTCCTCATCGGAGATGATCTCTGTACTGAGAAATAACAGAGCATGTCAAATCAAACTTTATTTGTCACGTGCGCCGAATACAACAGGTATACCTGACAGTGAAATGCTGAATACAACAGGTGTAGACCTGACAGTGAAACGCTGAATACAACAGGTATACCTGACAGTGAAATGCTGAATACAACAGGTGTAGTAGACCTGACAGTGAAACGCTGAATACAACAGGTGTAGACCTGACAGTGAAACGCTGAATACAACAGGTGTAGACCTGACAGTGAAACGCTTACTGACAGGCTCTAACCAACAGTGCAATTTCTAATAAAAAAAACGGTATTAGGAGAACAATAAGTAAGTAAACAAATCGAAACAGTAAAAAGACAGTGAAAAATAACAGTAGCGAGGCTATTTACAGGCACCGGTTAGTCAGGCTGATTGAGGTAGTATGTACATGTAGATATGGTTAAAGTGACTATGCATATATGATAAACAGAGAGTAGCAGTAGCGTAAAAGAGGGGTTGGTGGGTGGTGGGACACAATGCAGATAGCCCGGGTAGCCAATGTGCGGGGGCACTGGTTGGTTGGGCTAATTGAGGTAATATATACAGTTGAAGTCGTAAGTTTACATACACTTAGGTTGGAGTCATTAAAACTCATTTTTCAACAACTCCACAAATTTCTTGTTAACAAACTATAGTTTTGGCAAGTCGGTTAGGACCTCTACTTTGTGCATGACACAAGTCATTTCTCCAACAATTGTTTACAGACACATTATTTCACTTATAATTCACTGTTCAGGAGTCTTATGGCTTGAGGGTAGAAGCTGTTAAGGAGCCTTTTGGACCTTGACTTGGTGCTCCGGTACTGCTTGCCGTGCGGTAGCAGAGAGAACAGTCTATGACTAGGATGGCTGGAGTCTTTGACAATTTTTAGGGCCTACCTCTGACACCGCCTGGTATAGAGGTCCTGGAGGGCAGGCAGCTTGGTCCCAGTGATGTACTGGGCCGTACGCACTACCCTCTGTAGTGCCTTGTGGTCGTAGGCTGAGCAGTTGCCGTACCAGGCAGTGATGCAACCAGTCAGGATGCTCTCGATGTTGCAGCTGTAGAACCTTTTGAGGATCTGAGGACCCATGCCAAATCTTTTTAGTTTCCTGAGGGGGAATAGGCTTTGTCGTGCCCTCTTCACGACTGTCTTGGTGTGTGGACAACAAGGAACTTGAAGCTCTCGACCTGCTCCACTACAGCCCCGTCGATGAGAGTGGGGGCGTGCTCGGCCCTCCTTTTCCTGTAGTCCACAATCATCTCCTTAGTCTTGGTTACATTGAGGGATAGGTTGTTAGGCCAGGTCTCTGACCTCCTCCCTATAGGCTGTCTCGTCGTTGTCGGTGATCAGGCCTACAACTGATGTGTCATCAGCAAACTTAATGATGGTGTTGGAGTCGTGCCTGGCCATGCTGTCATGGGTGAACAAGGAGTACAGGAGGGGACTGAGCACGCACCCCTGAGGGGCGCCAGTGTTGAGGATTAGCGTGGCAGATGTGTTGCTACCTACCCTCATCACCTGGGGGCGGCCTGTCAGGAAGTCCAGGATCCAGTTGCAGAGGGAAGTGGTTAAGGGCATTCACAAGGGCATTCACCACCCCCTCTGTCTCTTGATCTCTCACTCTCCTAGAAACCCCATAATAGCGTCATACACATTTCAGGGCAGTTACTGTTGAAGGTTTGTTTTCTATACAGAACATCCATGATGGAAACAAACTTTAACAGTACAGAAAAAAACATGTCCTTTCAGGAACTGCATCCATAACCTGACATACACGTTTTAAATCTTTATATCTTTTAATATTTTATATGCCTTGTTCCTAGACAACCACGCCTTGTTCCTAGACGACCGCGCTTTGTTCCTAGACGACCGCGCCTTGTTCCTAGACGACCGCGCCTTGTTCCTAGACAACCGCGCCTTGTTCCTAGACAACCGCGCCTTGTTCCTAGAGGACCGCGCCTTGTTCCTAGACGACCGCGCCTTGTTCCTAGACGACCGCGCCTTGTTCCTAGACGACTGCGCCTTGTTCCTAGACGACCGCGCCTTGTTCCTAGACGACCGCGCCTTGTTCCTAGACGACCACTACATTAGCTCATAATAATACCTTAAGCGAGAGTAATCTGCTGCTCAAAATCATTATTATTATTTATTTTTTATGAAATTTAAAAAAATGTAAACTTATGATTTTTTTCAAAAGTAATCTGCTGCTCCACTCCTGACCCAGACAGACACACCCAGACAGACACACCCAGACAGACACACCCAGACAGACAGACACACCCAGACAGACAGACACACCCAGACAGACAGACACACCCAGACAGACAGACACACCCAAACAGACAGACACACCCAGACAGACATACACACCCAGACAGACAGACACACCCAGACAGACACACCCAGATATGCGCACACACACAGTGTGAACTCTGCAGGCCCTAACAGCAGACAATTCCATCCATCATCAGTCTGAAGCCTCAGACAACCAGACCAGCACAGACACACAAACACAAACACAAACACACACATATACACACACACACACACACACACACTGAAGTCTCAGACACCCAGACATGCCTGTTCTTCAATGTTTAGTTTTCAATGGCAGCCTAGGCCCAGATTTACAAAACCTTCTTAAGAAGACATTTGTTCTTAACTGCATTTCTTTCCTTAACGATAGAAGGTTCTTGGAAATGTTTTTGCTTTAAATCTTGCTGAACTTTTTCCATTTCTGAAAACAACAAACGTGTTTGTTTCTTATCAGGTGTTGGTTGGGTTTGTTGTGTGTCCTTGTTTCAAATAACAAAGGCTTTTATATACATTACCGCTCAAAAGTTTGGGGTCACATAGAAATGTCCTTCTTTAAAAAAAAATTTTTTTAAGCCCATTAAAATAACATGAAATTGATCAGAAATACAATGTCTACACTGTTTTTCTGGTCAATTTGATGTTATTTTCATGGACAATTTGTATTTTTATTTTCTTTCAAAGACAAGGAAACTTCTATGTGACCCCAAACTTTTGAACGGTAGTGTTCTCCAAACCAACACAAAACCACTGGTGGAAAAATCAAAGCTGAACGCAGTGAATAAACAGAGGGTGTGCATCCTTAATGACACACACACACACACACACACACTTTCTCTCTCTAACACACACATATAAACTACAGACTGTGTCTCTTTGATCAGATATTCTGTCTCCAGTGAGTTCCTCCATCTGACCCCCTCTGTCTCCAGTGACTCCCTCTGTCTCCAGTGAGTTCCTCCATCTGACCCCCTCTGTCTCCAGTGACTCCCTCTGTCTCCAGTGAGTTCCTCCATCTGACCCCCTCTGTCTCCAGTGACTCCCTCTGTCTCCAAAGAGTTCCTCCGTCTGACCCCCTCTGTCTCCAGAGAGTTCCTCCATCTGACCCCCTCTGTCTCCAGTGAGTTCCTTCATCTGACTCCCTCTGTCTCCAGAGAGTTCCTCTGTCTCCAGTGAGTTCCTCTGTCTCCAGTGAGTTCCTCCATCTGACCCCCTCTGTCTCCAGTGACTCCCTCTGTCTCCAGTGAGTTCCTCCGTCTGACCCCCTCTGTCTCCAGAGAGTTCCTCTGTCTCCAGTGACTCCCTCTGTCTCCAGTCAGTTCCTCTGTCTCCAGTGAGTTCCTCCATCTGACCCCCTCTGTCTCCAGTGAGTTCCTCCGTCTGACTCCCTCTGTCTCCAGTGAGTTCCTCTGTCTCCAGTCAGTTCCTCCGTCTGACTCCCTCTGTCTCCAGTGAGTTCCTCTGTCTCCAGTGAGTTCCTTCATCTGACTCCCTCTGTCTCCAGTGAGTTCCTCTGTCTCCAGTGAGTTCCTCTGTCTCCAGTGAGTTCCTCTGTCTCCAGAGAGTTCCTCCATCTGACTCCCTCTGTCTCCAGAGAGTTCCTCTGTCTCCAGTGACTCCCTCTGTCTCCAGTGAGTTCCTCCATCTGACCCCCTCTGTCTCCAGTGAGTTCCTCCGTCTGACTCCCTCTGTCTCCAGTGAGTTCCTCTGTCTCCAGTCAGTTCCTCCGTCTGACTCCCTCTGTCTCCAGTGAGTTCCTCTGTCTCCAGTGAGTTCCTTCATCTGACTCCCTCTGTCTCCAGTGAGTTCCTCTGTCTCCAGTGAGTTCCTCTGTCTCCAGTGAGTTCCTCTGTCTCCAGAGAGTTCCTCCATCTGACTCCCTCTGTCTCCAGAGAGTTCCTCTGTCTCCAGTGACTCCCTCTGTCTCCAGTGAGTTCCTCCATCTGACTCCCTCTGTCTCCAGGGAGTTCCTCCGTCTGACTCCCTCTGTCTCCAGTCAGTTCCTCCGTCTGACTCCCTCTGTCTCCAGTCAGTTCCTCTGTCTCCAGTGAGTTCCTTCATCTGACTCCCTCTGTCTCCAGTGAGTTCCTTCATCTGACTCCCTCTGTCTCCAGTGAGTTCCTCTGTCTCCAGTGAGTTCCTCCATCTGACTCACTCTGTCTCCAGTGAGTTCCTCTGTCTCCAGTGAGTTCCTCTGTCTCCAGTGAGTTCCTTCATCTGACTCCCTCTATCTCCAGTGAGTTCCTTCATCTGACTCCCTCTGTCTCCAGTGAGTTCCTCTGTCTCCAGTGAGTTCCTCTGTCTCCAGTGAGTTCCTCCATCTGACTCCCTCTGTCTCCAGTGAGTTCCTTCATCTGACTCCCTCTGTCTCCAGTGAGTTCCTCTGTCTCCAGTGAGTTCCTCCATCTGACTCCCTCTGTCTCCAGTGACTCCCTCTGTCTCCAGTGAGTTCCTTCATCTGACTCCAGTGAGTTCCTCCGTCCCTGCCACTGCCTTAGGCCAAGCCTTGTTTACGTGCTTATTAAATCACAAATTAGGCCAGAGTGTCCTTGCATGGGGATAAGCTATCAAGCCTGGCAGAGACAGCAGGGATTAATGTCCTTAGACAGACAGACAGAGACAGACAGAGAGACAGAGAAACCTATAATACTCAGACAGCTAGCCACAAAAAGTAGGGGTAGTATTCATAGTGTCTCAGTGTAGGAGGGCTGATCTAGGATCAGTCCCCATCTGTCCATGTAATCTCAGTCATTATAATCTAAGGCAAAATGCATCCTAGATCAGCATTAATCTAACACAGGAAGAGCAAGGTTCATTTGAGGAGGTCGCCCCGCCCCCTCCCAGACCTATGGCTAAAGTACATCATTATGTCTCTACAACTGGGTTTAATGATGCCTGGAATAATATGTGCATAGATTAAAATAACTGAATCCTAAATGACCAGCCCACCCACTCTAGAGCAACCCTTAATCACACACACACACACACACACACACACACACACACACACACACACACACACACACACACACACACACACACACACACACACACACACACACACACACACACACACACACACACACACACACACACACTAAATAGGATGCGTAGCAATGAGAGAAAGAGCTGACGGGACACTGAGATGGTTCCGGAATGATCGGGGGTGGGAACCGCCAGAGGTTGATTTAATAAGGAGCTCATTGAACTAATCCAAGGACAAGATAGATGGTTAGAAGCCCACCAGTCTATATAGTAGAGTTAGATGGTTAGAAGCCCACCAGTCTATATAGTAGAGTTAGATGGTTAGAAGCCCACCAGTCTATATAGTAGAGTTAGATGGTTAGAAGCCCACCAGTCTATATAGTAGAGTTAGATGGTTAGAAGCCCACCAGTCTATATAGTAGAGTTAGATGGTTAGAAGCCCACCAGTCTATATAGTAGAGTTAGATGGTTAGAAGCCCACCAGTCTATATAGTAGAGTTAGATGGTTAGAAGCCCACCAGTCTATATAGTAGAGTTAGATGGTTAGAAGCCCACCAGTCTATATAGTAGAGTTAGATGGTTAGAAGCCCACCAGTCTATATAGTAGAGTTAGATGGTTAGAAGCCCACCAGTCTATATAGTAGAGTTAGATGGTTAGAAGCCCACCAGTCTATATAGTAGAGTTAGATGGTTAGAAGCCCACCAGTCTATATAGTAGAGTTAGATGGTTAGAAGCCCACCAGTCTATATAGTAGAGTTAGATGGTTAGAAGCCCACCAGTCTATATAGTAGAGTTAGATGGTTAGAAGCCCACCAGTCTATATAGTAGAGTTAGATGGTTAGAAGCCCACCAGTCTATATAGTAGAGTTAGATGGTTAGAAGCCCACCAGTCTATATAGTAGAGTTAGATGGTTAGAAGCCCACCAGTCTATATAGTAGAGTTAGATGGTTAGAAGCCCACCAGTCTATATAGTAGAGTTAGATGGTTAGAAGCCCACCAGTCTATATAGTAGAGTTAGATGGTTAGAAGCCCACCAGTCTATATAGTAGAGTTAGATGGTTAGAAGCCCACCAGTCTATATAGTAGAGTTAGATGGTTAGAAGCCCACCAGTCTATATAGTAGAGTTAGATGGTTAGAAGCCCACCAGTCTATATAGTAGAGTTAGATGGTTAGAAGCCCACCAGTCTATATAGTAGAGTTAGATGGTTAGAAGCCCACCAGTCTATATAGTAGAGTTAGATGGTTAGAAGCCCACCAGTCTATATAGTAGAGATAGATGGTTAGAAGCCCACCAGTCTATATAGTAGAGTTAGATGGTTAGAAGCCCACCAGTCTATATAGTAGAGTTAGATGGTTAGAAGCCCACCAGTCTATATAGTAGAGTTAGATGGTTAGAAGCCCACCAGTCTATATAGTAGAGTTAGATGGTTAGAAGCCCACCAGTCTATATAGTAGAGTTAGATGGTTAGAAGCCCACCAGTCTATATAGTAGAGTTAGATGGTTAGAAGCCCACCAGTCTATATAGTAGAGTTAGATGGTTAGAAGCCCACCAGTCTATATAGTAGAGTTAGATGGTTAGAAGCCCACCAGTCTATATAGTAGAGTTAGATGGTTAGAAGCCCACCAGTCTATATAGTAGAGTTAGATGGTTAGAAGCCCACCAGTCTATATAGTAGAGTTAGATGGTTAGAAGCCCACCAGTCTATATAGTAGAGTTAGATGGTTAGAAGCCCACCAGTCTATATAGTAGAGTTAGATGGTTAGAAGCCCACCAGTCTATATAGTAGAGTTAGATGGTTAGAAGCCCACCAGTCTATATAGTAGAGTTAGATGGTTAGAAGCCCACCAGTCTATATAGTAGAGTTAGATGGTTAGAAGCCCACCAGTCTATATAGTAGAGTTAGATGGTTAGAAGCCCACCAGTCTATATAGTAGAGTTAGATGGTTAGAAGCCCACCAGTCTATATAGTAGAGTTAGATGGTTAGAAGCCCACCAGTCTATATAGTAGAGTTAGATGGTTAGAAGCCCACCAGTCTATATAGTAGAGTTAGATGGTTAGAAGCCCACCAGTCTATATAGTAGAGTTAGATGGTTAGAAGCCCACCAGTCTATATAGTAGAGTTAGATGGTTAGAAGCCCACCAGTCTATATAGTAGAGTTAGATGGTTAGAAGCCCACCAGTCTATATAGTAGAGTTAGATGGTTAGAAGCCCACCAGTCTATATAGTAGAGTTAGATGGTTAGAAGCCCACCAGTCTATATAGTAGAGTTAGATGGTTAGAAGCCCACCAGTCTATATAGTAGAGTTAGATGGTTAGAAGCCCACCAGTCTATATAGTAGAGTTAGATGGTTAGAAGCCCACCAGTCTATATAGTAGAGTTAGATGGTTAGAAGCCCACCAGTCTATATAGTAGAGTTAGATGGTTAGAAGCCCACCAGTCTATATAGTAGAGTTAGATGGTTAGAAGCCCACCAGTCTATATAGTAGAGTTAGATGGTTAGAAGCCCACCAGTCTATATAGTAGAGTTAGATGGTTAGAAGCCCACCAGTCTATATAGTAGAGTTAGATGGTTAGAAGCCCACCAGTCTATATAGTAGAGTTAGATGGTTAGAAGCCCACCAGTCTATATAGTAGAGTTAGATGGTTAGAAGCCCACCAGTCTATATAGTAGAGTTAGATGGTTAGAAGCCCACCAGTCTATATAGTAGAGTTAGATGGTTAGAAGCCCACCAGTCTATATAGTAGAGTTAGATGGTTAGAAGCCCACCAGTCTATATAGTAGAGTTAGATGGTTAGAAGCCCACCAGTCTATATAGTAGAGTTAGATGGTTAGAAGCCCACCAGTCTATATAGTAGAGTTAGATGGTTAGAAGCCCACCAGTCTATATAGTAGAGTTAGATGGTTAGAAGCCCACCAGTCTATATAGTAGAGTTAGATGGTTAGAAGCCCACCAGTCTATATAGTAGAGTTAGATGGTTAGAAGCCCACCAGTCTATATAGTAGAGTTAGATGGTTAGAAGCCCACCAGTCTATATAGTAGAGTTAGATGGTTAGAAGCCCACCAGTCTATATAGTAGAGTTAGATGGTTAGAAGCCCACCAGTCTATATAGTAGAGTTAGATGGTTAGAAGCCCACCAGTCTATATAGTAGAGTTAGATGGTTAGAAGCCCACCAGTCTATATAGTAGAGTTAGATGGTTAGAAGCCCACCAGTCTATATAGTAGAGTTAGATGGTTAGAAGCCCACCAGTCTATATAGTAGAGTTAGATGGTTAGAAGCCCACCAGTCTATATAGTAGAGTTAGATGGTTAGAAGCCCACCAGTCTATATAGTAGAGTTAGATGGTTAGAAGCCCACCAGTCTATATAGTAGAGTTAGATGGTTAGAAGCCCACCAGTCTATATAGTAGAGTTAGATGGTTAGAAGCCCACCAGTCTATATAGTAGAGTTAGATGGTTAGAAGCCCACCAGTCTATATAGTAGAGTTAGATGGTTAGAAGCCCACCAGTCTATATAGTAGAGTTAGATGGTTAGAAGCCCACCAGTCTATATAGTAGAGTTAGATGGTTAGAAGCCCACCAGTCTATATAGTAGAGTTAGATGGTTAGAAGCCCACCAGTCTATATAGTAGAGTTAGATGGTTAGAAGCCCACCAGTCTATATAGTAGAGTTAGATGGTTAGAAGCCCACCAGTCTATATAGTAGAGTTAGATGGTTAGAAGCCCACCAGTCTATATAGTAGAGTTAGATGGTTAGAAGCCCACCAGTCTATATAGTAGAGTTAGATGGTTAGAAGCCCACCAGTCTATATAGTAGAGTTAGATGGTTAGAAGCCCACCAGTCTATATAGTAGAGTTAGATGGTTAGAAGCCCACCAGTCTATATAGTAGAGTTAGATGGTTAGAAGCCCACCAGTCTATATAGTAGAGTTAGATGGTTAGAAGCCCACCAGTCTATATAGTAGAGTTAGATGGTTAGAAGCCCACCAGTCTATATAGTAGAGTTAGATGGTTAGAAGCCCACCAGTCTATATAGTAGAGTTAGATGGTTAGAAGCCCACCAGTCTATATAGTAGAGTTAGATGGTTAGAAGCCCACCAGTCTATATAGTAGAGTTAGATGGTTAGAAGCCCACCAGTCTATATAGTAGAGTTAGATGGTTAGAAGCCCACCAGTCTATATAGTAGAGTTAGATGGTTAGAAGCCCACCAGTCTATATAGTAGAGTTAGATGGTTAGAAGCCCACCAGTCTATATAGTAGAGTTAGATGGTTAGAAGCCCACCAGTCTATATAGTAGAGTTAGATGGTTAGAAGCCCACCAGTCTATATAGTAGAGTTAGATGGTTAGAAGCCCACCAGTCTATATAGTAGAGTTAGATGGTTAGAAGCCCACCAGTCTATATAGTAGAGTTAGATGGTTAGAAGCCCACCAGTCTATATAGTAGAGTTAGATGGTTAGAAGCCCACCAGTCTATATAGTAGAGTTAGATGGTTAGAAGCCCACCAGTCTATATAGTAGAGTTAGATGGTTAGAAGCCCACCAGTCTATATAGTAGAGTTAGATGGTTAGAAGCCCACCAGTCTATATAGTAGAGTTAGATGGTTAGAAGCCCACCAGTCTATATAGTAGAGTTAGATGGTTAGAAGCCCACCAGTCTATATAGTAGAGTTAGATGGTTAGAAGCCCACCAGTCTATATAGTAGAGTTAGATGGTTAGAAGCCCACCAGTCTATATAGTAGAGTTAGATGGTTAGAAGCCCACCAGTCTATATAGTAGAGTTAGATGGTTAGAAGCCCACCAGTCTATATAGTAGAGTTAGATGGTTAGAAGCCCACCAGTCTATATAGTAGAGTTAGATGGTTAGAAGCCCACCAGTCTATATAGTAGAGTTAGATGGTTAGAAGCCCACCAGTCTATATAGTAGAGTTAGATGGTTAGAAGCCCACCAGTCTATATAGTAGAGTTAGATGGTTAGAAGCCCACCAGTCTATATAGTAGAGTTAGATGGTTAGAAGCCCACCAGTCTATATAGTAGAGTTAGATGGTTAGAAGCCCACCAGTCTATATAGTAGAGTTAGATGGTTAGAAGCCCACCAGTCTATATAGTAGAGTTAGATGGTTAGAAGCCCACCAGTCTATATAGTAGAGTTAGATGGTTAGAAGCCCACCAGTCTATATAGTAGAGTTAGATGGTTAGAAGCCCACCAGTCTATATAGTAGAGTTAGATGGTTAGAAGCCCACCAGTCTATATAGTAGAGTTAGATGGTTAGAAGCCCACCAGTCTATATAGTAGAGTTAGATGGTTAGAAGCCCACCAGTCTATATAGTAGAGTTAGATGGTTAGAAGCCCACCAGTCTATATAGTAGAGTTAGATGGTTAGAAGCCCACCAGTCTATATAGTAGAGTTAGATGGTTAGAAGCCCACCAGTCTATATAGTAGAGTTAGATGGTTAGAAGCCCACCAGTCTATATAGTAGAGTTAGATGGTTAGAAGCCCACCAGTCTATATAGTAGAGTTAGATGGTTAGAAGCCCACCAGTCTATATAGTAGAGTTAGATGGTTAGAAGCCCACCAGTCTATATAGTAGAGTTAGATGGTTAGAAGCCCACCAGTCTATATAGTAGAGATAGATGGTTAGAAGCCCACCAGTCTATATAGTAGAGTTAGATGGTTAGAAGCCCACCAGTCTATATAGTAGAGTTAGATGGTTAGAAGCCCACCAGTCTATATAGTAGAGTTAGATGGTTAGAAGCCCACCAGTCTATATAGTAGAGTTAGATGGTTAGAAGCCCACCAGTCTATATAGTAGAGTTAGATGGTTAGAAGCCCACCAGTCTATATAGTAGAGTTAGATGGTTAGAAGCCCACCAGTCTATATAGTAGAGTTAGATGGTTAGAAGCCCACCAGTCTATATAGTAGAGTTAGATGGTTAGAAGCCCACCAGTCTATATAGTAGAGTTAGATGGTTAGAAGCCCACCAGTCTATATAGTAGAGTTAGATGGTTAGAAGCCCACCAGTCTATATAGTAGAGTTAGATGGTTAGAAGCCCACCAGTCTATATAGTAGAGTTAGATGGTTAGAAGCCCACCAGTCTATATAGTAGAGTTAGATGGTTAGAAGCCCACCAGTCTATATAGTAGAGTTAGATGGTTAGAAGCCCACCAGTCTATATAGTAGAGTTAGATGGTTAGAAGCCCACCAGTCTATATAGTAGAGTTAGATGGTTAGAAGCCCACCAGTCTATATAGTAGAGTTAGATGGTTAGAAGCCCACCAGTCTATATAGTAGAGTTAGATGGTTAGAAGCCCACCAGTCTATATAGTAGAGTTAGATGGTTAGAAGCCCACCAGTCTATATAGTAGAGTTAGATGGTTAGAAGCCCACCAGTCTATATAGTAGAGTTAGATGGTTAGAAGCCCACCAGTCTATATAGTAGAGTTAGATGGTTAGAAGCCCACCAGTCTATATAGTAGAGTTAGATGGTTAGAAGCCCACCAGTCTATATAGTAGAGTTAGATGGTTAGAAGCCCACCAGTCTATATAGTAGAGTTAGATGGTTAGAAGCCCACCAGTCTATATAGTAGAGTTAGATGGTTAGAAGCCCACCAGTCTATATAGTAGAGTTAGATGGTTAGAAGCCCACCAGTCTATATAGTAGAGTTAGATGGTTAGAAGCCCACCAGTCTATATAGTAGAGTTAGATGGTTAGAAGCCCACCAGTCTATATAGTAGAGTTAGATGGTTAGAAGCCCACCAGTCTATATAGTAGAGTTAGATGGTTAGAAGCCCACCAGTCTATATAGTAGAGTTAGATGGTTAGAAGCCCACCAGTCTATATAGTAGAGTTAGATGGTTAGAAGCCCACCAGTCTATATAGTAGAGTTAGATGGTTAGAAGCCCACCAGTCTATATAGTAGAGTTAGATGGTTAGAAGCCCACCAGTCTATATAGTAGAGTTAGATGGTTAGAAGCCCACCAGTCTATATAGTAGAGTTAGATGGTTAGAAGCCCACCAGTCTATATAGTAGAGTTAGATGGTTAGAAGCCCACCAGTCTATATAGTAGAGTTAGATGGTTAGAAGCCCACCAGTCTATATAGTAGAGTTAGATGGTTAGAAGCCCACCAGTCTATATAGTAGAGTTAGATGGTTAGAAGCCCACCAGTCTATATAGTAGAGTTAGATGGTTAGAAGCCCACCAGTCTATATAGTAGAGTTAGATGGTTAGAAGCCCACCAGTCTATATAGTAGAGTTAGATGGTTAGAAGCCCACCAGTCTATATAGTAGAGATAGATGGTTAGAAGCCCACCAGTCTATATAGTAGAGTTAGATGGTTAGAAGCCCACCAGTCTATATAGTAGAGTTAGATGGTTAGAAGCCCACCAGTCTATATAGTAGAGTTAGATGGTTAGAAGCCCACCAGTCTATATAGTAGAGTTAGATGGTTAGAAGCCCACCAGTCTATATAGTAGAGTTAGATGGTTAGAAGCCCACCAGTCTATATAGTAGAGTTAGATGGTTAGAAGCCCACCAGTCTATATAGTAGAGTTAGATGGTTAGAAGCCCACCAGTCTATATAGTAGAGTTAGATGGTTAGAAGCCCACCAGTCTATATAGTAGAGTTAGATGGTTAGAAGCCCACCAGTCTATATAGTAGAGTTAGATGGTTAGAAGCCCACCAGTCTATATAGTAGAGTTAGATGGTTAGAAGCCCACCAGTCTATATAGTAGAGTTAGATGGTTAGAAGCCCACCAGTCTATATAGTAGAGTTAGATGGTTAGAAGCCCACCAGTCTATATAGTAGAGTTAGATGGTTAGAAGCCCACCAGTCTATATAGTAGAGTTAGATGGTTAGAAGCCCACCAGTCTATATAGTAGAGTTAGATGGTTAGAAGCCCACCAGTCTATATAGTAGAGTTAGATGGTTAGAAGCCCACCAGTCTATATAGTAGAGTTAGATGGTTAGAAGCCCACCAGTCTATATAGTAGAGTTAGATGGTTAGAAGCCCACCAGTCTATATAGTAGAGTTAGATGGTTAGAAGCCCACCAGTCTATATAGTAGAGTTAGATGGTTAGAAGCCCACCAGTCTATATAGTAGAGTTAGATGGTTAGAAGCCCACCAGTCTATATAGTAGAGTTAGATGGTTAGAAGCCCACCAGTCTATATAGTAGAGATAGATGGTTAGAAGCCCACCAGTCTATATAGTAGAGTTAGATGGTTAGAAGCCCACCAGTCTATATAGTAGAGTTAGATGGTTAGAAGCCCACCAGTCTATATAGTAGAGATAGATGGTTAGAAGCCCACCAGTCTATATAGTAGAGTTAGATGGTTAGAAGCCCACCAGTCTATATAGTAGAGTTAGATGGTTAGAAGCCCACCAGTCTATATAGTAGAGTTAGATGGTTAGAAGCCCACCAGTCTATATAGTAGAGTTAGATGGTTAGAAGCCCACCAGTCTATATAGTAGAGATAGATGGTTAGAAGCCCACCAGTCTATATAGTAGAGATAGATGGTTAGAAGCCCACCAGTCTATATAGTAGAGTTAGATGGTTAGAAGCCCACCAGTCTATATAGTAGAGTTAGATGGTTAGAAGCCCACCAGTCTATATAGTAGACAGGGAGAGGGATGAGACAGGGAGAGGGATGAGACAATGAGAGAGGGAGAGAGGGATGAGACAGGGAGAGGGATGAGACAGGGAGAGATGGATGACACATGGAGAGAGGGAAGAGACACGGAGATAGGGATGACACATGGAGAGAGGGAAGAGATGGAGAGAGGGATGAGATGGAGAGAGGGATGAGACAATGAGAGAGGGATGAGATGGAGAGAGGGATGAGATGGAGAGAGGGATGAGATGGAGAGAGGGATGAGACAATGAGAGAGGGAGAGAGGGATGAGATACAGACAGGGAGAGAGGGATGAGACAGGGAGACAGGGAGAAAGGGATGAGACAGGGAGAGAGGGATGAGGCAGGGAGAGAGGGATGAGGCAGGGAGAGAGGGATGAGGCAGGGAGAGAGGGATGAGGCAGGCAGAGAGGGATGAGGCAGGGCGAGAGGGGTGAGACAGGGAGAGAGGGGTGAGACAGGGAGAGAGGGGTGAGACAGGGAGAGGGATGAGACAGGGAGACAGGGAGAGAGGGATGAGACACAGACAGGGAGAGAGGGATGAGGCAGGGAGAGAGGGTGAGAAAGAGAGAGGAAGCAGTATTAGGCAGGGAGAGAAGGATAGTGTCTGGAGAGTTTTGAGAGCTCTTGTCATCACGTAGATTATGTCCTGAGAGAGAGAGCGAGAGACCGACTGTATATAGCTAACTACCAACAAGATACAAAATACATCCATTCTACAAACACAACAATCAACCATTACAACTAAATAATGCATATAGCCTGAGCCACTCAGAACTACGCTACGCCGCTGGCCTAAACTCAAACCTTCACTGGTCATTTATCCCCAAAAACACGGCCAGGTTTCCACCTCTAGGTGAGAACAGACTGATTACAATCACTGTCTAACAAAGACATCATTCAGACCAGGGACCTGGATGAGATCAATGATGCCATCTGGAACCCAAATGGCACCCTATTCCCTAGATAGTGCACTACTTCTGGTCAAAACTAGTCCACTATGTAGGGAATAGAGTGTCATTTGGGACATGGATGAAAATAATAATTGGTCCATTATAGGTGAGGAGGGAGGGAGGGAGGGAGGGAGGGAGAGGGAGGGAGGGAGGGAGGGAGGGAGGGAGGGGAGGGAGGGAGGGAGGGAGGGAGGGAGGGAGGAGGGAGGGAGGGAGGGAGGGAGGGAGATGGAGAGAGTGAGGGAGGATGGAGGGAGAGATGGAGGGAGGGAGGGAGTGAAGATGGATGGAGGGGGGTAGAGGTTACTGGGAGGGTAGGGAACGGCCAGGAGCAAGGATGTCAGCTGTTCTGCAGCTGCTAATTGGCGGTGATGAGATTCAGGGTCGATGGATTTCTGCTTTAACGCACTTTACATCACTTTACTTCACTTTACTTCACTTTACTTTACTTCACTTACAGAGATGCAGGGAAGGAAGGAAGGAAGGAAGGGAGGGAGGAAGGGAGGAAGGAAGGGAGGAAGGGAGGAAGGAAGGAAGGAAGGAAGGAAGGAAGGAAGGAAGGAAGGAAGGAAGGAAGGAAGGAAGGAAGGAAGGAAGGAAGGAAGGAAGGAAGGAAGGAAGGAGGAAGGGAGGGAGGGAGGAAGGAGGGAGGGAGGGAGGGAGGGAGGGAGGGAGGGAGGGAGGGAGGCTCCACACACACACACAAACACAGATTCCATGCGTGTTCCTCCCGCTGTGCTGTGTGTCAAGGCTGTTATCAGTGTGTTCCTGTATCTCCTGGAGGTCTGTTATCAGTGTGTTCCTGTATCTCCTATGGGTCTGTTATCAGTGTTCCTGTATCTCCTGGGGATCTGTTATCAGTGTTCCTGTATCTCCTGGAGGTCTGTTATCAGTGTTCCTGTATCTCCTGGAGGTCTGTTATCAGTGTTCCTGTATCTCCTGGAGGTCTGTTATCAGTGTTCCTGTATCTCCTGGGGATCTGTTATCAGTGTTCCTGTATCTCCTGGAGGTCTGTTATCAGTGTTCCTGTATCTCCTGGGGATCTGTTATCAGTGTTCCTGTATCTCCTGGAGGTCTGTTATCAGTGTTCCTGTATCTCCTGGAGGTCTGTTATCAGTGTTCCTGTATCTCCTGGAGGTCTGTTATCAGTGTTCCTGTATCTCCTGGAGGTCTGTTATCAGTGTTCCTGTATCTCCTGGGGATCTGTTATCAGTGTTCCTGTATCTCCTGGAGGTCTGTTATCAGTGTTCCTGTATCTCCTGGAGGTCTGTTATCAGTGTTCCTGTATCTCCTGGAGGTCTGTTATCAGTGTTCCTGTATCTCCTGGAGGTCTGTTATCAGTGTTCCTGTATCTCCTGGAGGTCTGTTATCAGTGTTCCTGTATCTCCTGGGGATCTGTTATCAGTGTTCCTGTATCTCCTGGAGGTCTGTTATCAGTGTTCCTGTATCTCCTGGAGGTCTGTTATCAGTGTTCCTGTATCTCCTGGAGGTCTGTTATCAGTGTTCCTGTATCTCCTGGAGGTCTGTTATCAGTGTTCCTGTATCTCCTGGAGGTCTGTTATCAGTGTTCCTGTATCTCCTGGAGGTCTGTTATCAGTGTTCCTGTATCTCCTGGGGATCTGTTATCAGTGTTCCTGTATCTCCTGGGGATCTGTTATCAGTGTTCCTGTATCTCCTGGGGATCTGTTATCAGTGTTCCTGTATCTCCTGGAGGTCTGTTATCAGTGTTCCTGTATCTCCTGGAGGTCTGTTATCAGTGTTCCTGTATCTCCTGGGGATCTGTTATCAGTGTTCCTGTATCTCCTGGGGATCTGTTATCAGTGTTCCTGTATCTCCTGGAGGTCTGTTATCAGTGTTCCTGTATCTCCTGGAGGTCTGTTATCAGTGTTCCTGTATCTCCTGGAGGTCTGTTATCAGTGTTCCTGTATCTCCTGGAGGTCTGTTATCAGTGTTCCTGTATCTCCTGGAGGTCTGTTATCAGTGTGTTCCTGTATCTCCTGGGGATCTGTTATCAGTGTTCCTGTATCTCCTGGGGATCTGTTATCAGTGTTCCTGTATCTCCTGGAGGTCTGTTATCAGTGTTCCTGTATCTCCTGGGGATCTGTTATCAGTGTGTTCCTGTATCTCCTATGGGTCTGTTATCAGTGTTCCTGTATCTCCTATGGGTCTGTTATCAGTGTTCCTGTATCTCCTGGAGGTCTGTTATCAGTGTGTTCCTGTATCTCCTGGAGGTCTGTTATCAGTGTTCCTGTATCTCCTATGGGTCTGTTATCAGTGTTCCTGTATCTCCTGGAGGTCTGTTATCAGTGTTCCTGTATCTCCTGGAGGTCTGTTATCAGTGTTCCTGTATCTCCTGGAGGTCTGTTATCAGTGTTCCTGTATCTCCTATGGGTCTGTTATCAGTGTGTTCCTGTATCTCCTGGAGGTCTGTTATCAGTGTTCCTGTATCTCCTGGGGATCTGTTATCAGTGTTCCTGTATCTCCTGGGGATCTGTTATCAGTGTTCCTGTATCTCCTGGAGGATCTGTTATCAGTGTTCCTGTATCTCCTGGAGGATCTGTTATCAGTGTTCCTGTATCTCCTGGGGATCTGTTATCAGTGTTCCTGTATCTCCTGGAGGTCTGTTATCAGTGTTCCTGTATCTCCTGGGGATCTGTTATCAGTGTTCCTGTATCTCCTGGAGGTCTGTTATCAGTGTTCCTGTATCTCCTGGAGGTCTGTTATCAGTGTTCCTGTATCTCCTGGAGGTCTGTTATCAGTGTTCCTGTATCTCCTATGGGTCTGTTATCAGTGTTCCTGTATCTCCTGGAGGTCTGTTATCAGTGTGTTCCTGTATCTCCTGGAGGTCTGTTATCAGTGTTCCTGTATCTCCTATGGGTCTGTTATCAGTGTTCCTGTATCTCCTGGAGGTCTGTTATCAGTGTTCCTGTATCTCCTGGAGGTCTGTTATCAGTGTTCCTGTATCTCCTGGAGGTCTGTTATCAGTGTTCCTGTATCTCCTGGAGGTCTGTTATCAGTGTTCCTGTATCTCCTGGAGGTCTGTTATCAGTGTTCCTGTATCTCCTGGAGGTCTGTTATCAGTGTTCCTGTATCTCCTGGAGGTCTGTTATCAGTGTTCCTGTATCTCCTGGGGATCTGTTATCAGTGTTCCTGTATCTCCTGGAGGTCTGTTATCAGTGTGTTCCTGTATCTCCTGGAGGTCTGTTATCAGTGTTCCTGTATCTCCTGGAGGTCTGTTATCAGTGTGTTCCTGTATCTCCTGGAGGTCTGTTATCAGTGTTCCTGTATCTCCTGGAGGTCTGTTATCAGTGTTCCTGTATCTCCTGGGGATCTGTTATCAGTGTTCCTGTATCTCCTATGGGTCTGTTATCAGTGTTCCTGTATCTCCTGGAGGTCTGTTATCAGTGTTCCTGTATCTCCTGGGGATCTGTTATCAGTGTGTTCCTGTATCTCCTGGAGGTCTGTTATCAGTGTTCCTGTATCTCCTGGAGGTCTGTTATCAGTATTCCTGTATCTCCTGGGGATCTGTTATCAGTGTGTTCCTGTATCTCCTGGAGGTCTGTTATCAGTGTGTTCCTGTATCTCCTGGGGATCTGTTATCAGTGTGTTCCTGTATCTCCTGGAGGTCTGTTATCAGTGTTCCTGTATCTCCTGGGGATCTGTTATCAGTGTTCCTGTATCTCCTGGAGGTCTGTTATCAGTGTTCCTGTATCTCCTGGGGATCTGTTATCAGTGTTCCTGTATCTCCTGGGGATCTGTTATCAGTGTTCCTGTATCTCCTGGAGGTCTGTTATCAGTGTGTTCCTGTATCTCCTGGAGGTCTGTTATCAGTGTTCCTGTATCTCCTATGGGTCCGTTATCAGTGTTCCTGTATCTCCTGGAGGTCTGTTATCAGTGTGTTCCTGTATCTCCTTTGGTTCCATGAAGGAGTTAATTATGTCAGTACATGAGTGCTATCACACATCCTCCTGCCTCCTGACACCTCCTCCTGCCTCCTCACACCTCCTCCTGCCTCCTCACACCTCCTCCTGCCTCCTCACACCTCCTCTCACTTCCTCAAACCTCCTCCTGCCTCCTCAAACCTCCTCCTGCCTCCTCAAACCTCCTCCTGCCTCCTCAAACCTCCTCCTGCCTCCTCACACCTCCTCTCACTTCCTCAAACCTCCTCCTACATCCTCACCCCTCCTCTCACTGCCGTCACATCCTCCTGCCTCCTCACACCTCCTCTCACTTCCTCACACCTCCTCCTGCCTCCTCACAAGTCCTCCTGCCTCCTCTCACCTCCTCAAACCTCCTCCTACATCCTCACACCTCCTCTCACTTCCTCCTGCCTCCTCACAACTCCTCCTGCCTCCTCACACCTCCTCTCACTGATCTCACCTCCTCCTGCCTCGTCTCACCATCACCGTCAGCAGCACAGCGATAAAATGCCAACATGGCAGGATTTGTGTAAGAAAAGCTAGCAAGACTTCGCTCTCACACAGTCACACACAATATCTGCACATTTGCACGGGTTCTCTTCATGCTGTTAGAGCGTGATAGCCACGGGAAAAAAACAGTGAAGAAGTTGAGCCTCGTGCTTCAAAGCTTTTAGTTGTTGCAGAAATTGACCCACTATGCTATTTACTTTCTGCATCATATTGCTGAGCACCTTTAAGGCTAACTTGGTAAAAAAAATGGCATTTAAAAAAGTAATCAAAATTCTGAGAGTGTATGTTAGTTGTGATGATAAATTGCATTTTAATATTTAAAAAAAATAATCTATTTAGCATATCATCACCTAATCTCGCAGGGCCATCCTTTCAAACCTCAGCTTCCCCTTTACACAATGTTCAAAATGCTTAACTCCCCCAAGCTCACCTACAAGATGATACATGGCAGCCATTTTGAGTCAAGACAGACGTCAGTTACATACCCCTGCGCCTCTCTCACACCAGGTGTTCTCTCATTGAGGGTATCTCCAAAATGTCATCTAATTCCCTATTAGTGCACTACTTTTGACCAAAGGCCTATGGACCCTGGTCAAAAGTAGTGCACTATATAGGGAATAGGGTGCTATTTGGGACGCACTTGGGTTTATGTAGAGAATCACTATCCATCTCCTGTAGAGTAGCGTAGTGCCAATCCATCCCAGATGTATCCATCCCGGATCTATCCACCCAGACTCCAATGTTGCTCCCACGGCGCCGGGTCAGCCCAATCATAGACTCTATTACCAGGGAGCGATTGATTACATCCTCCCCTCTCCCCTCGTACCTGTGTTCCTCTCCTCCTCTCCCTCTCTCTCCCCCTCTACTTCCCTGCCTCTCCTCCCCTCTTTCCCCAGTCCCCCCTGAACCCTTCTCTCCCTCTCTCGCTCCTTCCCTCTCTCCCCAGTCCCCCATGAACCTGTCCCTCTCTCTCTTTCCCCTCCTTCCCTCTCTCCCCCGGTCCCCCTTTTGCCATTGTTCATGAATCAATTATGGCCACTCCCATTCAGAGCCATAATGAACGATATCCCATTTGTATTACCAGAGCAGAGTACACATGGGGTGGGAGTAATCTTTCTCTGAGAAAATACCTGACAGGCTCCCTCCCGTTGGTTTGCACAGATTGGTAGAGTTATAGTGGAAAATGTAATTGTCTTTGTCATTACAGACCTTCTTCCTGCTGGCTGCTGTTCAATAACGCCAATCTCTATCTCACTGCAGTACTGGAGGGGAAATTATATAGAAAGGACCCGGTGTCTGAAATAACACCCTATTGGACCAGGGCCCATAGTGCACCATGTAGGGAACAGGGTGGCATTTTGGACGCAGCAGTGAGTGTTATGAGGGTTCGTTACCTGAAAATAACACTACCTAATTAGTAGGCCTTCACGTGTGAAGTAGACCCAGGCTCACTTTTAAATAACCCCAATATGAATAGCGAAGTGAAACCATTTCCTTGTCAAGTTAGTGTATTTAAAGTCCTTGTCAAGTTAGTGTATTTAAAGTCTTTACAAGTTAGTGTATTTAAAGTCTTTACAAGTTAGTGTATTTAAAGTCTTAGTTAGTGTATTTAAAGTCTTAGTTAGTGTATTTAAAGTCTTAGTTAGTGTATTTAAAGTCTTTACAAGTTGTAGTTTCTTACTTTAAACTGGAACCATTTTAGTGTCACTCTTCAAAAATGATTTCTCTCTTTAAAAGGTCCCCAGAAATGCCTTTGATAATGATGTGAGAGTCTTTATAATGATGTGGAAGCCTTGATAATGATGTGGAAGCCTTGATAATGATGTGAGAGTCTTTATAATGATGTGAGAGTCTTTATAATGATGTGGATGCCTTGATAATGATGTGAGAGTCTTTATAATGATGTGAGAGTCTTTATAATGATGTGAGAGTCTTTATAATGATGTGGAAGTCTTGATAATGATGTGGAAGTCTTGATAGTGATGTGGAAGTCTTGATAATGATGTGGAAGTCTTGATAATGATGTGGAAGTCTTGATAATGATGTGGAAGTCTTGATAGTGATGTGGAAGTCTTGATAATGATGTGGAAGTCTTGATAGTGATGTGGAAGTCTTGATAGTGATGTGGAAGTCTTGATAATGATGTGGAAGTCTTGATAATGATGTGGAAGTCTTGATAATGATGTGGAAGCCTTCCAGTGTATCATTACGAGACTTACAGGGTAATATTTTGTTCTGCTTTTGGAAAACATTCTAGCCTTCGCCTGAGATGATTAGACATACTCTGTCTCCTTAATCTAAGACCTAAAGTCCCCATTAAAATTAACAACCTACATCTCTACTTTTAGCAAATATGCTCATACACTACATGGGCAAAAGCATGTGGACACCCCTTCAAATGAGTGGATTCGGCTATTTCAGCCACACCCGTTGCTGACAGCTGTATAAAATCAAGCACATAGCCATGCAATCTCCAAAGAGGCACATTGGCAGTAGAATGGCCTGTACTGAAGAGCTCAGGGACTTTCAATGTGGCACCGTCATAGGATGCCACCTCTCTAACAAGTCAACTGTAAGTGCTGTTATTATGAAGTGGACACGTCTAGGAGCAATAACTGCTCAGCCGTGAAGTGGTAGACCGCACAAGCTCACAGAACGGGACCGCTGAGTGCTGAAGTGTATAGCGCATAAAAATGATCTGTCCTCAGTTACAACACTCACTACTGAGTTCCAAACTGCCTCTGGAAGCAACGTCAGCACATGAACAGTTTGTCGGAAGCTTCATGAAATGGGTTTCCATGGCCGAGCAGCCGCACACAAGCCTAAGATCACCATGCGCAATGCCAAGCTTCGGCTGGAGTGGTGTAAAGCTCGCTGTCATTGGACTCTGGAGCAGTGGAAACGTGTTCTCTGGAGTGATGAATCACGCTTCACCATCTGGCAGTTTGACAGACGAATCTGGGTTTGGCGCATGCCAGGAGAATACTACCTGCCCGAATGCATAGTGTCAACTGTAAAGTTTGGTGGAGGAGGAATAATGGTCTGGGGCTGTTTTTCATGGATCGGGCCCCTTAGTTCCAGTAAAGAGAAATCTTAACGCTACAGCATACAATGACATTCTAGATGATTCTGTGCTTCCAAATTTGTGGCAACAGTTTGGGGAAGGCCCTTTCCTGTTCCACCATGACAATGCCCCGGTGCACAAAGCGAGGTCCATATATACACTACCGTTCAAAAGTTTGGGGTCACTTAGAAATGTCCTTGTTTTTCAATTTTTTTTGTCCATTAAAATAACATCAAATTGATCAGAAATACAGTGTAGACATTGTTAATGTTGTAAATGACTATTATAGCTGGAAACGGCTGATTTTTTTTTTTAAATGGAATATCTACATAGGTGTACAGAGGCCCATTATCAGCAACCATCACTCCTGTGTTCCAATGGCACGTTGTGTTAGCTAATCCAAGTTTATCATTTTAAAAGGCTAATTGATCATTAGAAAACCCTTTTGCAATTGTTAGCACAGCTGAAAGCTGTTGTTCTGATTAAAGAAGCAATACAACTGGCCTTCTTTAGACTAAGTATCTGGAGCATCAGCATTTGTGGGTTCGATTTACAGGCTCAAAATGGCCAGAAACAAATAACTTTCTTCTGAAACTCGTCAGTCTATTCTTGTTCTGAGAAATGAAGGCTGTTGCATGCAAGAAATTGCCAAGAAACTGAAGATATCGTACAACGCTGTGTACTACTCTCCTCACAGAACAGCGCAAACTGGTTCTAACCAGAATAGAAAGAGGAGTGGGAGGCCCCGGTGCACAACTGAGCAAGAGGACAAGTACATTAGAGTGTCTAGTTTGAGAAACAGACGTCTCACAAGTCCTCAACTGGCAGCTTCATTAAATAGTACCCGCAAAACACCAGTCTCAACGTCATCAGTGACGAGACAACTGCGGGATGCTGGCCTTCTAGGCAGAGCTGCAAAGAAAAAGCCATATCTCAGACTGGCCAATAAAAAGAAAAGATTAAGATGGGAATAATAACACAGACACTGGACAGAGGATATAACCTTGTCAACGTCAAGACTATAGTTCCTATTCATTTTGCAACTCATTTCATGTATGTTTTCATGGAAAACAAGGACATTTCTAAGTGACCCCAAACTTTTGAAAGGTAGTGTAAATGAATGTGCGTGTGATCTCATCCATACCGAATGTCTTAGTGTGAGACCTCATCCATACTGAATGTCTGTGTGAGACCTCATCCATACTGAATGTCTGTGTGAGTCCTCATCCATACTGAATGTCTGTGTGAGTCCTCATCCATAGTGAATGTCTCAGTGTGAGACCTCATCCATACCTAATGTCTCAGTGTGAGACCTCATCCATACCTAATGTCTCAGTGTGAGAACTCATCCATACTGAATGTCTCAGTGTGAGAACTCATCCATACTGAATGTCTCAGTGTGAGACCTCATCCATACCTAATGTCTCAGTGTGAGACCTCATCCATACCTAATGTCTCAGTGTGAGACCTCATCCATACCTAATGTCTCAGTGTGAGACCTCATCCATACCTAATGTCTCAGTGTGAGACCTCATCCATACCTAATGTCTCAGTGTGAGACCTCATCCATACCTAATGTCTCAGTGTGAGACCTCATCCATACCTAATGTCTCAGTGTGAGACCTCATCCATACCTAATGTCTCAGTGTGAGACCTCATCCATACCTAATGTCTTAGTGTGAGAACTCATCCATACTGAATGTCTCAGTGTGAGTCCTCATCCATACCTAATGTCTTAGTGTGAGACCTCATCCATACCTAATGTCTCAGTGTATGCCGCTGCCTGCCGCTGTGTTCACCCTTTTGTAATGCTCTGAACAAAAGATAAACTGAGCATGCGTCCCAAATTGCAGCCTAATGGCACTAAAGCCCTATCAGCCATGGTCAAAAGTAGTGCACTATAAAGGGAACAGGGTGCCATTTGGGACAACATGATGATAATCATTGACAGAACAGCAATGCCTTTTCGTAACCAGGGGTTAGGGTTAACAAGGGACTGAATCTTACGACTGTCAGACTCACCACAGATGAGTCATTATCAATCACTCAGACCAGGAAGTAAAGTAAATAGGTAAAACAGCTGTTCTGGTGCCTGCTGGAAAATGAAGTCAACCCATCCATATGCTAATGTAGGCTCTGGTGTCTGTTGGGAGTTGTAGTCCAACACAGATGCTAAGAGGAGTCTGTAAAAAAACTATAGGGACCAGCAGCACAGGACTGCACAATGCACTCTCTTTGTCTCTTACTTTATTTTCCTTCTCGAATTAAACCAACTACTCTGGAGCCAGGGAGAGGGAGAAGAACATGGGTTAGAGGGAGAGGTTAAGAGAGACAGAGAGGAGAGAAGGAGAGGAAAGTAAACAGAGAGAGAGAGAGAGCGAGATGAGACTGAAAGAGAGAGGAAATAGGAGGAAGAGGAGAGGGGACTCAGGGGAAAGAAACAGAGAGAGAAGTTTGAGGCAAAGAGAAAGAGACAGAGAGAGAGAGAGCAAGAGAGAGAGCCAGACAGAGAGAGGGCTGTTGTGAATGTGGGACACACCTTCAGAATATAGTCTCACTAACAAACAGCATGAATCAGAACACTCTGGGAGCTCCAATCAGTGTGCTGTGTTCTGTCAGAACACTCTGGAGCTCCAATCAGTGTGCTGTGTTCTGTCAGAACACTCTGGGAGCTCCAATCAGTGTGCTGTGTTCTGTCAGAACACTCTGGAGCTCCAATCAGTGTGCTGTGTTCTGTCAGAACACTCTGGGAGCTCCAATCAGTGTGCTGTGTTCTGTCAGAACACTCTGGAGCTCCAATCAGTGTGCTGTGTTCTGTCAGAACACTCTGGGAGCTCCAATCAGTGTGCTGTGTTCTGTCAGAACACTCTGGAGCTCCAATCAGTGTGCTGTGTTCTGTCAGAACACTCTGGGAGCTCCAATCAGTGTGCTGTGTTCTGTCAGAACACTCTGGAGCTCCAATCAGTGTGCTGTGTTCTGTCAGAACACTCTGGAGCTCCAATCAGTGTGCTGTGTTCTGTCAGAACACTCTGGAGCTCCAATCAGTGTGCTGTGTTCTGTCAGAACACTCTGGGAGCTCCAATCAGTGTGTTGTGTTCTGTCAGAACACTCTGGAGCTCCAATCAGTGTGCTGTGTTCTGTCAGAACACTCTGGAGCTCCAATCAGTGTGCTGTGTTCTGTCAGAACACTCTGGGAGCTCCAATCAGTGTGCTGTGTTCTGTCAGAACACTCTGGGAGCTCCAATCAGTGTGTTGTGTTCTGTCAGAACACTCTGGGAGCTCCAATCAGTGTGCTGTGTTCTGTCAGAACACTCTGGGAGCTCCAATCAGTGTGCTGTGCTCTGTCAGAACACTCTGGGAGCTCCAATCAGTGTGCTGTGTTCTGTCAGAACACTCTGGGAGCTCCAATCATTGTGCTGTGTTCTGTCAGAACACTCTGGGAGCTCCAATCAGTGTGCTGTGTTCTGTCAGAACACTCTG
>NC_138295.1:10340000-10402500 GCF_965601325.2 Salmo salar | reverse complement strand
GTCTGTACCTTGCCTGAAACTTGAAGCGATGCCTGGTGCTTTAAATCAGAGGTTTGTAGAATAGGCTTGCGTGGTCTGTACCTTGCCTGAAACTTGAAGCGATGCCTGGTGCTTTAAATCAGAGGTTTGTAGAATAGGCTTGCGTGCTCTGTACCTTGCCTGAGACTTGAAGTGATGCCTGGTGCTTTAAATCAGAGGTTTTTAGAATAGGCTTGCGTGGTCTGTACCTTGCCTGAAACTTGAAGCGATGCCTGGTGCTTTAAATCAGAGGTTTGTAGAATAGGCTTGCGTGGTCTGTACCTTGCCTGAGACTTGAAGTGATGCCTGGTGCTTTAAATCAGTGTTCTAAGTCTTCTTCCCTCATGCAGGCGGCTGGGGATTGATCTCTGATTGGTTACATCCCAGTATAACATAGTGCACTTACACTGAGTGTACAAAACATTAAGAACACCTGCTCTTTCCATGACAGACTGACCAGGTGAATCCAGGTGAAAGCTATGATCCCTTATTGATGTCACTTGTTAAATCCACTTCAATCAGTGTAGATGAAGGGGAGGAGACGGGTTAAAGAAGGATTTTTAAGCCTTGAGGCAATTGAGACATGGATTGGGTATGTGTGCCATTCAAGATGGCGAAACATATAGGAGGAGCCTTTGAACGGGGGGTATGGTAGTCGGTGTCAGGCGCACCGGTTTGTGTCAAGAACTGCAACGCTGCTGGGTTTTTCACGCTCAAAAGTTTCCTGTGTGTATCCAGAATGTTCTTCCACCCATAGGACATACAGCCAACAGCTGGCCAGTGGTCGAAAATGGTTCATTGATAAAAGAGGACTTAGGAGGGTGGCACGAATTGTGCAGAGCAGCAGACTGTCTACAATTAGTCAACTGACAGTCCAGTACAACATTGGTGCACAAAGACCCATAAAAGAATGCACAACTCGTCGTACACTGACACGAACGGGGCTTGGCAGCCCACGACCTTACAGAGCTCCACTTCTTTCAGCAAAATTCTAGAAAATACGGTTAAAGTGGGCTAAGGAACGAACATTTTATCATTTGAGAAACATTTACTGTTCTGATGAATCCCGGTCCCTGCTGTTTCACGCTGATGGGGAGGACTAGGGTACGGAGAAAAACACATGCATCTGCCATGTGTCAACATTACAGGATGGTGTGGGGTGTGTTTTCATGGCACATATTGGGCCCCTTGATAAGAAAAATGGAGCAACGTTTGAATGCCACATATCTGAACATCATTGCCAATCAGATGCATCCCTTCATGGCAACAGTGTATCCATCTGCAAATAGATTATTATTTTCAGCAGGATAAAGCTCCATGCCACAAGGCTAGGATTGTCCAGGAATAGTTCCATGAACACATACTGCAGTGGCCTGCCCAGTCATCAGATCGCAATACAACTGAGTGGTTGTGGGATGAGATGGAGCCAGCTATTCGTAGTATAGATCCACTACCAGCCAACTTGACACAACTGTGGGAAGCATTGGAGTCAACATGGGCCAGGATCCCTGTGGAACGCTTTTGACACCTTGTAGAGTCCATGACCCGATGAATTGAGGCTGTTCTGAGAGCAAAACGGGGTGCAACTCAATATTAGGAAGGTGTTCCTAATGTTCTGTACACTCAGTGTATATAATCAAACTTTAAAAGCTATTTTAAACAAGGTGCAGGAATGATAGCAAAGGGAACCATATAGGCCTAATCCAACCTATATCTCTCCTAGTGAGTCTATCAGACATCCATAGTATAACCTACTTCACTATTCTCTTTACTAAATCCACTTAAACAATCTATTGTGACATGGCATCAACCAGGTGGCCTAACCTAAATAATCCACTTAAACAATCTATTGTGACATGGCGTCAACCAGGTGGTCTAACCTAAACGACACTATTAAATAAGGTTTTGAGTGTTTTATGTGAGAAATAAGCTATCACTTACGGTAGAAGACGTACTGCGTGAAATTGGACCATACTTTCTCAGGTGCGTAATGGCTGATGGAAGAGGCGGTGAGCAACGAGTTACAGGCAACGATGTGGAACCCGCTCTCTGACAGCATGTCAAAGGCCCGCTCCAGGTGACAGAACCGGAGGAAGAACCGGGAGGTGTACCTGTCCCCAGCCCGGTCTGCGTCTAGGCTCTCATTCAGGGTGTTTCCAAACACCTCTTTGGCGAGGCCGATCCTTCCGCTGATGAAGATTCTGGGTACTACTTTTTTGGATTTGGGGTCAATCGCGCACGTGCCTTTGAAACCGACGGTTATGTATCCATATCTCCCGTCCAGAGAGTATGAGGAATATATCCTCTGGTCGCTGCTGAGCGACGCGTCGTCGAAATCACTGTGAAACGGGTCGTCCTGAAAATGTTTAGATTCCTCGGACGCCAACAGTTTGACCAGTTTGGGCAGTTCAAAGTATTCTGCTTCCCGTTTTAACCTTCCTTTCTCCGGGAAGTGATCGGGTAGGACGACCTGCTTATCTCTCAAATAATCCAATACATATCTGAACAGAAAACCATCTCTGTCGATAAAATAACGTCCCCTGAGGTCCCGCGCCAAGTCGTTCGACGAGGACCCCTTCTTGGTGGAGAATAACCGTCCCAGTAAAGAATTGGGGATGCTTGTTAAAGTATGTAGACGAGTATAGTATACTTGTCCTCCTACGTTTAGTTCAATAACATCAGACGGCGGGTTTTGCACGGACCCTGTTTCTTTAGCCGGCTGGGTTTTACAATTCTCACTCAGTGCCATTTTTAGTTCATGCATAAAACCAAATCCCGGTCAAGGTGCGGCGCGCAGATGTTCCCAAAAAGTTTTCAATCTATATGGGATGGAATGTGCATGTCTTCTATTGAATTAAATCGGTCACCACATGCAGTGCACGCATATTTTTACACACATCCATTGCTGTGAGTCCATTAATATAATCCTACAGTGAAATCACCATTATTCCATAATCAATCGAAAATATAATTGATCACCTCTGCACTTCAGTCCGTTCTGGATAAAAATGTCCAACTTCTTTGATTCAGCAAGGCAAGCTCCTGTCCTTGTTTTTTAACAATCCAGTGTAACTTTATCTGCCAGAATCAATGGCACGTTCGCTGTCCACAGAGACGGTGCTGAAATTGCCGTGCGCGTGCTGTTCTTTTCTGAAAGTGAAGATGGAATCCGGACGCCGGTGCAGCGCGCTCCCATCTCCACGTCTCCAAACTGCTGTGCAGAGAAGAGAGCAGAAATAACGCTCAGGCTGGCACTGGAGTGAAAACGGTTACGATTATGTTTTTCCAGCGGTGCGTGGAAAAAAACATAATGGGAAGTAACGTCTTACATCATCATCTTAAAGGAATTTTTTTTTGAAAACGTGCGACGTAGCGTAGCCTACATTCTGAATGACATTCCATAGAAAATATATTAACACTCTGCAAAGTAGCCTAATAGGCTATAATAACATTTGAGTTTGAATTTAATTTGGGGATTTCCATATGCTGAAACATATCAGGTGACTAATTAAAAAACGTGTATGATATAATTAGCAAAAACTAAATAACCCCACTATCCGTTTTGTTGCTTCCCATGATTTATCTATGCTGATGAATAATGTCTTCATTGTCTATCACCAGCTATTTCAAGCTGCGAGGTTATGCTGCGCTATGGAACAGTGATTGGACTGGGTGAGTGGGCGTCACTTCAACACCGTGGAAAGGTACCGTTCGGCTGCAAGTGGCCATAGAACCCCTCAGTGGAGATGTCATAATACCCATAAAACCTAGAGGTCAAACAGAGAAATGGTTCCAATCGTTTGCCCCCATAAATTGAATTTTTTAAAAAACACATAAAATAAGGGCTGTGTTTCATGTATTCTTACCCTGGCGTTACGTTTTGATAACCATGTAAATCTCTCTCGGACAAGGTGGTTTTTATCAATATATTTGTCTCTATTTACTCTCAGATTCGAAAATGTTAATTAGCATCAAAGTAGACATCATGCAAAACTACAAATCCCTGCAAGCTTTGCTAACAGGTATTGTGTCCATTTGAAACTTGCACAAGACAGTTCACAGAATTGTAAATGTTAAGAAATGTAGCCAATTTATTAATTACTAAATGTAGCTAACATTAGATAGTTAATCTAGAGATTCTTACCTTTGCCTCGATTCTTCAGTCTCATCATGGCATTTGACGTTCTTTATGATAGTCACATTAGCAGCTAATTAGAATTTAATTTTTTGTGTGGGGGGGGGGGGGGGGGTATGCGAATATATTGATAAACATCACCTTGTCCTGGAGAGATTTACATGGTTATCAAAACATCACGCCAGGGTAAGAATACATGAAACACAGCCCTTATTTTATGTGTTTCTAAAATCCCCTAAAAATGAATAGTGGAAAACCGATTGGAACCATTTCCCTGTTTGACCGCTAGGTTTTATAAGGTTCTTTTGACTCATACTGTTGTGCTCTACTGGAATAAGTGAGTAGCCCATTGGCTGCGCATGCGTTGGCTTACAATCCATGATGGTGGCCATGAGTGAGTACTTAGGCCTACTTGTTACAGTAACTATCTTTAAATAGCTCCTATATTGCAATGCACGTTAACATATTATCTTGTTTGTTCTTTTAAGGACGGCTTGTATGGGCAATTGTTTCTCAGTCGTATATAGTCATATGCTTGTAAATAGTAGCCTATGCTCTTGGTTTTTTAGTCTTTAGTAGGCCTGTACTCTTTAGTAGGCCTGTATTCTTTAGTTGGCCTGTATTCTTTAGTAGGCCTGTATTCTTTAGTAGGCCTGTATTCTCTTTAGTAGGCCTGTATTCTTTAGTAGGCCTGTACTCTTTAGTAGGCCTGTATTCTCTTTAGTATGCCTGTATTCTCTTTAGTTGACCTGTATTCTCTTTAGTATGCCTGTACTCTTTAGTAGGCCTGTAATCTCTTTAGTATGCCTGTATTCTCTTTAGTAGGCCTGTATTCTCTTTAGTATGCCTGTATTCTCTTTAGTAGGCCTGTATTCTTTAGTAGGCCTGTATTCTTTAGTAGGCCTGTATTCTTTAGTAGGCCTGTATTCTCTTTAGTAGGCCTGTATTCTCTTTAGTATGCCTGTATTCTCTTTAGTAGGCCTGTATTCTCTTTAGTATGCCTGTATTCTCTTTAGTAGGCCTGTATTCTCTTTAGTATGCCTGTATTCTCTTTAGTAGGCCTGTATTCTCTTTAGTATGCCTGTATTCTTTAGTAGGCCTGTATTCTTTAGTAGGCCTGTATTCTTTAGTAGGCCTGTATTCTTTAGTAGGCCTGTATTCTCTTTAGTAGGCCTGTATTCTCTTTAGTAGGCCTGTATTCTCTTTAGTAGGCCTGTATTCTCTTTAGTAGGCCTGTATTCTCTTTAGTAGGCCTGTATTCTCTTCAGTAGATCAATAGAAAAAAGCAGTGAAAGCTGTTAAATCTTTTGAAGTAATATAAACTCTTCATCCCTGGTCTCTCTGATAGGACATTGGTTGTTTGAGTCAGTGTGGAGAGATTTTCTCCCTGACTGGTGGATCATTTCACCAAGTCAAATTACTGTACATTCAAATGTATTTGGTGAATAAAGGTGATTCTGGGATGTAAGAAGCCAACACTGGTCATGCTTTACCCTACATGATAATTCACTGCATTGTGCTGGAGAGGGGTTGCTAAGCAGCCGCATGGGGGGAGGGTGGGAGCAGCTTCAGTGAGTGGGATTCAAACAGAAGGGATTGAAAACTGTGTGCCACTGCTGTTGCTGATTCTTTCAGCAAGCTTTTTTTTTCTTTTAATGTGAGATTTTCATTTCCCATGTAGAAAATGGCTGTTGTGTGTTGTTGTGGCTTCGGCTTGGGCAACATGTGGGTGAGTGTAGGCTATTTTGTTGTGTTTATTCAACCCATTTCATAATGTATTTGGAAACAAACATCCAAATGGATGAAACATTTCAGAGTGAGTTGGACTGCTGACTAATGACAACAACAGATGCCATTAATCCTCCGTAGAGAGTCCTTAGTTCCTGTTTTTAAACCAAGCTGTTCCTGTACAAACAAACACACTGCTATACTTTAATGTTTATAATAATCTTTCTCCCTCTCTCTCTCTCTCCCTTTCTCTCCCTCCCTCCCTCCCTGTTAGTGCAACTCTACCAGTTTCTGATTTTTAGGAGGGGTTGAATTTCATGCCAGTTCAGCATGAATAATCTAAGACAATATGAGTCTCCAGCTGAGAGTGATGTAAGACATTCTAGAAGCTCCATCAACTTTATCATTTGGAATATTTGAGAGCTCTTGTTGTTGAAATCTGTGGTTAAATCTAACTGACTGGAAAAGCCAACAATGCCCTCCAAACAAAGAAGTGGTAAGAAATGTGGTTAAAAACAATGTACAAAACATTTCATCCTTAAACTAACAAATATGTCAGACATATTTGAATAAGTACATAAACGTAAAAATATTGCTTTGGTGGATTCACTTCAATTCCAGACCCTGTTTCGCTAAGACAAATCACATCTAAGGTTATTGACAGTATCTCTACTATCTCATCTAATCTCTTATCTCCTCTTAGCTCCTCTCTAAATTGAAAGCTGAGTCTTGGTGGTGAGTTGGTAAGGCAGTGTAGCAGCCTGGCAGCTGAGTCTTGGTGGTGAGTTGGTAAGGCAGTGTAGCAGCCTGGCAGCTGAGTCTTGGTGGTGAGTTGGTAAGGCAGTGTAGCAGCCTGGCAGCTGAGTCTTGGTGGTGAGTTGGTAAGGCAGTGTAGCAGCCTGGCAGCTGAGTCTTGGTGGTGAGTTGGTAAGGCAGTGTAGCAGCCTGGCAGCTGAGTCTTGGTGGTGTGTTGGTAAGGCAGTGTAGCAGCCTGGCAGTCTTTCTCATATTATCTAGGCAATAATATCAAATCAAATGTATTTATATAGCCCTTCTTACATCAGCTGATATCTCAAAGTGCTGTACAGAAACCCAGCCTAAAACCCCAAACAGCAAGCAATGCAGGTGTAGAAGCACGGTGGCTAGGAAAAATTCCCTAGAAAGGCCAAAACCTAGGAAGAAACCTAGAGAGGAACCAGGCTATGAGGGGTGGCCAGTCCTCTTCTGGCTGTGCCGGGTGGAGATTATAACAGAACATGGCCAAGATGTTCAAATGTTCATAAATGACCAGCATTGTCAAATAATAATAATCACAGTAGTTGTCGAGGGTGCAACAGGTCAGCACCTCAGGAGTAAATGTTAGTTGGCTTTTCATAGCCAATCATTGAGAGTATCTCTACCGCTCCTGCTGTCTGTAGAGAGTTGAAAACAGTAGGTCTGGGACAGGTAACACGTCCGGTGAACAGGTCAGGGTTCCATAGCCGCAGGCAGAACAGTTGAAACTGGAGCAGCAGCACGGCCAGGTGGACTGGGGACAGCAAGAAGTCATCATGCCAGGTAGTCCTGAGGCATGGTCCTAGGGCTCAGGTCCTCCGAGAGAGAGAGAGAGAAAGAGAGAATTAGAGAGAGCATACTTAAATTCACACAGGACACCAGATAAGACAGGAGAAATACTCCAGATATAACAGACTGACCCTAGCCCCCCGACACATAAACTACTGCAGCATAAATACTGGAGGCTGAGACAGAAGGGGTCAGGAGACACTGTGGCCCCATCCAATGATGCCCCCGGACAGGGCCAAACAGGCATGCTGAAGTCCAAACACTTCAGTCGCTGGCTATATGGGTTATTATCTCTATCCACACAGTACAGCACTACACTGACCTAAATTATCTCTATCCACACAGCACAGCATTACACTAACCTAAATTATCTCTATCCACACAGCACAGCATTACACTGACCTAAATGATCTCTATCCACACAGCACAGCATTACACTGACCTAAATTATCTCTATCCACACAGCACAGCATTACACTGACCTAAATTATCTCTATCCACACAGCACAGCATTACACTGACCTAAATTATCTCTATCCACACAGCACAGCATTACACTGACCTAAATTATCTTCTCTTGCACGCTACTCATCCACTCATTTCATCACGAGAGAGAGAGAGAGAGAGGTATTTATGTGAATCTGCATATCTTGAGAAATTAAATTGATTTTTTTTTTCCTTTGCAGTTTAAAATTAGACTAGTAAACTACATGTAATGTAATATCCTTCCTCTTTGGTGATGAGGCATCATTGGTTCACATTGCTCCCCAGGAAGCCAATGTGAAATATCTGCTACCATTCTTCCCTGTTTGGAAGAGAGAGATTCCATGTTTTTTAATGACTGTGTGGGTTTTTGTTTTCACCCAGGTATAGTTTACACCAATTATAAATACTTGCTTTCCCAAAAAGCCTACGATGGAATCAAATTAGGCTATGGCTTCAATTATTCAACTGTCACTGCTAATGGGTCTCATATTATTAGATCTTGTCCAACAGTGATGCATTGTGTCAAGCACAATGACTGCTTGAGATGAATGAATGAATGAATGAATGAATGAATGAATGAATGGCTTGTGACCATGGGTAGCTGTGTGCTGAGATTATTTGTCAAAGAGCAGTGTAGGCAACAGTCATAGAACTTCTAAACCCAGATGCGCAACATCATGAGACTTCTGGGAACGCTTGCAAAATAAACCAAGCAGACCAAGCCGGAGTTTGGGTTTTGAGAAGTCAATGAGAGAAGTGAAAAATGTATTCCTTAGGTTTAAAATGTTCTCCAAATCTAAAAGGTGCCACCTACACTGAACCAAAATATAAATGCAACCTAGAAATAGTTTTTCCCATATTTCATGGGGGGAGGGGAGGGTACTGGGGAGTATTTCTGTTTGTAATAAATCCCTTTTGTAGGGAAAAACTAATTCTGATTGGCTGGGCCTGGCTCCCCAGTGGGTGGCTGCACCCCTGCCCAGTCATGTGAAATCCATTGATTAGGGCCTAATTTATTTATTTGAATTGACTGATTTCCTTATCGGAACTGTAACACAGTAAAATCTTTGAAATTGTTGCATGTTAAGTTTATATTTTTGTTCATGTTACTCCAACCTTGCGAAAGTGACAAACTGACACGTTTTCATTTTCAACTAAAACAACTTTGGGTGTGTTCGTAAATTCACTCTGGAGTGCCAGAGTGCGCTCGGAGTGCACTCTGGGCATTCTTAAATTGAGTGTTGTCAGATTGTCCATTTGTAAATTCAGAGCTTTTCGCATTCAGAGGTTCACTGGACGCTCTGGCCGAGGAGTAGGGTTGATCTGAGTGCTCTGACCTCACAACGGCAGTCCAGCACCCACACTAACTTGGTAAAATTGTCTAGCTTGCTAGCTACTTCCAGACACAAATGAGATAACACCTCACTCTGACCATTTTACTCGCCCTAGCAGAGCTGGTTAGGCTTTTTTCATGTTATCCAGATTGTTGGTGACTGTGCTGCTGTTGTAACTGTGCTGCTGGCAACAATTGAATTATGTTTTTTTTGCCGACGTTTACTGACACCGGTGAAATTCAACTGGGTATTGCATTTGTAAAATGCATCAGTTACTCTGCGCTCTGGCACACTCCGACGAGAGGGCTCTGAAATCGGAGTCAATAGCCAGAGTGAATTTACGAGCGCACCCTTTATATCGCAGGAGTGCATTTGTTTTGTAGTAAGGGTAGGTAACAACACATCCGCCATGCTCATCCTCAACACAGGGGCCCCTCAGGGGTGCGTGCTCAGCCCCCTCCTGTACTCCCTGTTCAGTCATGACTGCACGGCCAGGCACGACTCCAACACCATCATTAAATTTGCCGATGACACAACAGTGGTAGGCCTGATCACCGACAACAACGAGACAGCCTATAAGGAGGAGGTCAGAGACCTGGCCGTGTGGTGCCAGGACAACAACTTCTCCCTCAACGTGATCAAGACAAAGGAGATGATTGTGGACTACAGGAAAAAGAGGACCGAGCACGCCCCCATTCTCATCGACGGGGCTGCTGTGGAGCAGGTTAAGAGCTTCAAGTTCCTTGGTGTCCACATCACCAACAAACTTGCATGGTCCAAGCACACCATGACAGTCGTGAAGAGGGCACGACAAAACCTATTCCCCCTCAGGAGACTGAAAAGATTTGTCATGGGTCCTCAGATCCTCAAAAGGTTCTACAGCTGCACCATCAAGAGCATCCTGTCTGGTTGCATCACTGCCTGGTATGGCAGCTGTTCAGCCTCTGACTGCAAGGCACTACAGAGGGTAGTGCGAACGGCTTAGTACATCACTGGGGCCAAGCTTCCTCTATACCAGGCCTCTATACCAGGCGGTGTCAGGGGAAGGCCCTAAAAATTGTCAGACTTCAGCCACCATAGTCATAGACTGTACTGGAGCGCCATGTCTAGGTCCAAGATGCTTCTAAACAGCTTCTACCCCCAAGCCATAAGACTCCTGAACATCTAGTCAAATGGCTACCCAGACTATTTGCATTGCCCCCCTTCCTCTCCACACCACTGCCACTCTCTGTTGTCATCTATGCATAGTCACTTTAATTAACTCTACCTACATGTACATACTACCTCAACTAACCGGTGCCCCCGCACATTGATTCTGTACCGGCACCCCCCTGTATATATTGTTATATTTGTACTGCTGCTCTTTAATTACTTGTTACTTTTCTCTTATTCTTATCCATATTTTTTTAAACTGCATTGTTGGTTAGGGGTTTGTAAGTAAGCATTTCACTGTTGTATTCGGTGCATGTGACTAATAACATTTGATTTGATTTTGACAGCACATGCGCAGTTCGGCACGAGACAACCGTTGGACCCGATGACGTGTGTCTGCGCATGAGCTTAGATAGCCAACGTCGCCATGACATCGCCTACGAGCGTGATCGGGGATTTCTATTGGAGAAGCATGTTCTGCCTATCTCCATTCTGTACGGTCTTTGCTACAGTTTCAATCAATTCCATTCATTATGAACAGTACCAATGTCAGCCAGTAGAGGGGGGTGTTTGGTAGGAAATGGAGCATTAAATCAAATTTGAATTGTCACATACACATGTTTAGCAGATGTTATTACGGGTGTAGCGAAATGCTTGTTACATTACAGAACTGTGGAATGGAGCTAAAATATATTTTCTCTTGTAGGTTGGCACTGGACTGTGAAGGTGTCGTTACTGGAGCTGCAATGACAACAATGTAGATGCATATTTGAGATGCAAATGAATAATGAAAATGTGATGATAGAGCACAGATCTGTCTGTGTGTGTGTGTGTGTCTAAATGAGGACTAATTGTTGATTTGAGTATTCAGCCAGGACTCACGAACAACTGTCAACAACACTGAATCATAATCAGGGCTGGATGACTCCTTAAATAACTCTCATCAAAGTCACATTGACTGTAATGAAGCATCAACATTAGGGATAAACCATTGGGAACAGACAGCTAGACCTTGTCCAATGCAACAACAAAAAGCTGGCATCCTGCAAAACATGTAGGCTATTGTATGTGACTGTAGGAAAAACGCATACGAGTTTAGGTCTAGAGTGACATCCTTTGTAGCTATTATTCATTGAAAATATTTTGCTGTCAACTTTCATTTCATCAAGAGTTGTAGGTAGATTTCGATGGCTAACCCATTTGTACAAGTCCTGTTGGAAAATGTATGTGGGTTTTAACCCACAAGATCGATTGCTTTCAGATACAAAATGTGTATGTTTCACAGCTTACAGCCAGGCCAATGTACTACTCCTCCAGCCCTACTCATAGTGCTGCGTCTTGTGGACTGGCGACGTGTGTATGTTTCTGCAGGTGAGAACAAGGTAAAGGACGAGGCTTGTAAAATCACTCCAAACAAAAATACATATGCTTGTATCACTAATGGTAGTTACATTCAAATGGGACGGGATGGGACAAGCTGGTACATTCAAATGGGATGGGATGGGACAAGCTGGTACATTCAAATGGATGGGATGGGACAACCTGGTACATTCAAATGGGGCGGGATGGGACAAGCTGGTACATTCAAATGGGATGGGATGGGACAAGCTGGTACATTCAAATGGGGCGGGATGGGACAAGCTGGTACATTCAAATGGGGCGGGATGGGACAAGCTGGTACATTCGAATGGGATGGGACAAGCTGGTACATTCAAATGGGATGGGATGGGACAAGCTGGTACATTCAAATGGGATGGGATGGGACAAGCTGGTACATTCAAATGGGGCGGGATGGGACAAGCTGGTACATTCAAATGGGATGGGATGGGACAAGCTGGTACATTCAAATGGGGCGGATGGGACAAGCTGGTACATTCAAATGGGGCGGGATGGGACAAGCTGGTACATTCAAATGGGATGGGATGGGACAAGCTGGTACATTCAAATGGGACGAGCTGGTACATTCAAAGGGGGCGGGATGGGACGAGCTGGTACATTGAAATGGGGCTGGATAGCTACATATTCTGATTGATACATAGGTCTAGTGTGTAAACATATCTTCTTACCTCTTCATATTATGTCTTAAATGTACTTTCCAAACCAAGTTAAATGCAGTGGCCATGTTTTAACCAGGACTTATAGATCCCAATTCTTGGAACAGACATAAACATCTATTTTCACATAATTCTTGAAAATGACCAATTTTGTCCTGTGTATTAATCTTACCTGGCTGAAGATACCTCATCAAGTTTTGTACATAGCCTATGATTCGATATACTATACCGAACAAAAAATATAAACCCAAAATGAAAAGTATTGGTCCCATGTTTCATGAGGTGAAATAAAAGATTCCAGAAATGTTCCATACCCACAAAACGCTTATTTATGTCAAATTTTGTGCATAAATTTGTTTACATCCCTGTTAGGGAGAATTTCTCCTTTGCCAAGATAATCCATCCACGTGACAGGTGTGGAATATCAAGAATCTGATTAAACAGCATGATCATTACACAGGTGCACCTTGTTCTGGGGCCAATAAAAGGCCACCAAAATGTGCGGTTTTGTCACACAACACAATGCCACAGATCATGTTTTGCGGGGGCGTGCAATTGGCATGCTGACTGCAGGAATATCCACCAGAGCTGTTGCCAGAGAATTTAATATTAATTTTTCTACCATAATCTGCCTCCAACGTCATTTTAGAGAATTTGGCAGTATGTCCAACCGCCTCACAACAGCAGACAGCGTGTATGGTGTCGTGTGGGCGAGCGGTTTGCTGATGTCAACGTTGTGAACAGAGTGCCTCGTGGTGGTGTTGGGGTTCTGGTATGGGCAGACATAAGCTACAGACAATGAATAGACTTGCATTTTATCAATGGCAATTTGAATGCACAGAAATACTGTGATGAGGCCCATTGTGAGGCCATTTTTGTTAATTGTCTGTGACCAACAGATGCATATCTGTATTCCCAGTCATGTGAAATCCATAGATTATGGCCTAATTTATTTATTTAAATTGACTGATTTCCTCATATGAACTGTAACTCAGTAAAATCTTTGAAATTGCTGGGATGTTGCGTTTAATATTTTTGTTCAGTATATTTAGCTACTGTACATCCAGGCTACTATTGGGGAAAGATGGCAGAAGTGTCACATCCTGACCAGCAGAGGGAGGTATTGTATCAGTTGTGGTCAGGATGTGGCAGGTTGTTTGTATGTTAAGGGTTTGTGTTGGGGATGGGACTCCCAATTGAAGGCAGGTGTGTTGAGTTGCCTTTGATTGGGAGTCCTATATAGAAGGGTATGTTTTTATTTGGGATTGTGGGTAGTTGTTTGTGTGCACTGCGTTTGTTTTAGCCTGCCACACTGTTGCCGTTGTGAGTATTGTTTTTTTTGGTTTTCCAGTGGATACTTTACTTGTTTTTATCAATAAACATGAGTATCCACATTCCCGCTGCGCCTTGGTCCTCTCCTTTTGACAGCTGTGACAAGAAGTGGATGCTGAGTTTGAATCAAGCACCGCGTCGAGCAAAGTTGCGGAAGACAAATGTTCTGAATGGACGACAGTAGTATCAAAAACTGGAACAAAAAGGAAAATGTTTAAAATTGGTGAGTAGAGGATACATGTATGAATGATAATGAATCGCTTCTTGTTGGGATGTGTTTCTTGAGTATGGATGCATATGTGGGAGATGCATTTGAGGTGTCGAAAATGGTGAAGTATGCACTGGGACAAGTAGATCTGTCAGAGTGACCAGGAGTGTGAACAGGAACATTGTGGATCTAAATGTTTTTCCGCATAATCCTGGACTATCGGACCACCATTTTATTACGTTTGCAATCGCAACAAATAATCTGATCAAACCAAGGATCATCTAAAGCCGTGCTATAAATTCTCAGACAACCCAAAGATTCCTAGATGCCCTTCCAGTCTCTATCCACCTACCCAAGGACATCGGAGTACTAAAATTGGTCAACCACCTAACTGATGATCTAAATTTAACCTTGTGTAATACCCTAGATGCAGTCGCACCCCTAAAAACAAAAATAAATTGTCATAAGAAACCTTCTCCCTGTTATACAGAAAATAACTGAGCCCTGAAACAAGCTTCCAGAAAATTGGAACAGAAATGGCGCTCCACCAAACTGGAAGTCTTCCGACGAGCTTGGAAAGACAGTAATGTGCAATATCGAAGTGACCTCACTGCTGCTCGATCATCCTATTTTTCCAACTTAATTGAGGAGAGTAAGAACAATCCAAAATGTATTTCTGATACTGTCGCAAAGCCAACTAAGAAGCAGCATTCCCCGAGAGAGGATGGCTTTCACTTCAGCAGTGATGAATTCATTAACTTCTTTGAGGAAAAGATCATGATCAATAGAAAGCAAATTAAGGACTCCTCTTTAAATCTGCGTATTCCTCCAAAGCTCACTTGTCCTGAGTCTGCACAACTCTGCCAGGACCTAGGATCAATGGAGACACTCAAGGTTTGTAATCCTTTATCTCTTGACACATTGATGAAAATAGTCATGGCCTCTAAACCTTCAAGCTGCATACTGGACCCTATTCCAACTAAACTACTGAAAAAGCTGCTTCCTGTGCTTGGCCATCCTATGATGAACATAATAAATGGCTCCCTGTCCTCTAGATGTGTACCAAACTCACTAAAAGTGGCAGTAATAAAGCCTCTTGAAAAATAAAAATTCTTTGAAGTACTAGTTTTTTGGGGTATCTTTAGTTTACCATCTATATTTTTGACCATTTTTACTTCACTACATTCCAATAGAAAACGATGTACTTTTTACTCCATACATTTTACCTGACACCCAAAAGTACTCATTACATGTTGAATGCTTACCAGGACAGAAAATTATCTAATTCGCACACTTATCAAGAGAACATCCCTGTGTTGGAGTGTGACCCTGGCTATCTGTTAAAAAAAAAAAAAAAAAAAATGATTGTGCTATCTGGTTTGCTTAATATAAGGAATTTTAAATTATTTTACTTTTGATACTTACCTAAACTACCAGTCAAAAGTTGTAGAACACCTCCTCTTTCAAGGGTTTTTCTTGATTTTTACTATTTTCTACATTGTAGAATAATAGTGAAGATAACAAACTATGAAATAACACATATGGAATCATGTAGTAACCAAAAAAAGTGTTAAACAAATCAAAATATATTTGAGATTCTTAAAATAGCCACCCTTTGCCTTGATGACAGCTTTGCACACTCTGCACAAAACTGAGGGTTGTCTTTGGGTTGTCCGAGAATTTATACAATGTAGAAAATAGTACAAATTTTTAAAAAAATGGTTGAATGAGTAGGTTTTCTAAAACCTTTGACCGGTAGTGTACATTTAAAACCAAATACTTTTAGACTTTTACTCAAGTAGTATTTTACTGGGTGACTTTTACTTGAGTCATTTTCTATTAAGGTATCTTTACTTATACTCAAGTATGACAATGTAATACTTTTTCCACGACTGCCTATATCGAATCTCCCATTCCTCTCAAACATTTTTTAAAAAGCTGTTGCGCAGCAACTCACTGCCTTCCTGAATTGTCACGTCCTGACCAGTAAAAGGGGTCATTTGTCATTGTAGTATGGTCAGGGCGTGGCAGGGGGTGTTGTTTTGGGGTTGGTTTGTTTCATGGGGATTTGTTCTAGTTTTCGTTTTCTATGTTCATTTTCTGTGTGTGGCCGAGTATGGTTTCCAATCAGAGGCAGGTGTCTTTCGTTGTCTCTGATTGGAAGCCATACTTAGGCAGCCTGTTTTTTTCCTTTGGGTTTGTGGGTGGTTGTTTTCCGTATAGTCTGTGCACCTTACGGAACTGTTTTGTCGTATTGTTTATTTTTTTGGTTAAGTGTTCACGTTAACAAAAGAAGATGAGCACTTTACACGCTGCGCTTGGTCCAATCCTTCCGACAGATGTGACATGAAGACAAATAATGTATACGAAACACTTCAGTCTGGTTATGTATACGAAATGCTTCAGTCTGGTTTTAGAATCATCATACCACTGAGACTGCACTTGTGAAGGTGGTAAATTACCTTTTAATGGCGTCAGACCAAGGCTCTGCATCTGTCCTTGTGCTCCTAGACCGTAGTGCTGCTTTTGACACCATTGATCACCACATTCATTTGGAGAGATTAGAAACTCTAATTGGTCTACATGGACAAGTTCTTGCCTAGTTTAGATCTTATTTGGTTGGAAAGATATCAGTTTCTCTGTGGATGGTTTGTCCTCTGACAAATAAATTGTACGTTTCGGTGTTCCTCAAGGTTCCGTTTCAGGACCACTATTGTTTTCACTATATATTCTACCTCTTGGTGATGTCTTTCGGAAACACAATGACATTTATTTTACTTTTAAACTCGGACAAAACAGAGATGCTTGTTCTAGGTTCCAAGAAACAGAGATCTGCTGTTGGATCTGACAATTAATCTTGATGGTTGTACAGTTGTCTCAAATAAAACTGTGAAGGACCTCTGTGTTAGTCTGGACCCTGATCTCTCTTTTGAAGAACATATCAAGAATAATTCAAGGACAGCTTTTTTCCACCTCCGTAACTGCAAAAATCTGCAACTTTTTGTCTAAAAATTATCCATGCTTTTGTCACTTCCAGATTACATTTTAGTCATTTAGCAGACGCTCTTATCCAGAGCGACTTACAGTAGTGAATGCATACATTTGTTTTCTCCGTACTGGTTCCCCGTGGGAGTCGAACCCACAACCCTGGCGTTGCGAACACCATGCTCTATCAACTGAGCCACACGGGACCACTACGATGTTCTACTCTCCGGCTACCCAGATAAATCACTAAATAAACTTCAGTTAGTGCTAAACACAGCTGCTACAATCTTGACTGATCATATTACTCCAGTGCTAGCCTCTCTACACTGGCTTCCTGTTAAGGCTAGGGCTGATGTCAAGGTTTTACTGCTAACCTACAAAGCATTACATGGGCTTTCTCCTACCCATCTCTCCGATTTGGTCCTGCCGTACATACCTACATGTATGCTACGGTTATAAGATGGAGGCCTCCTTATTGTCCTAAGAATTTCTAAGCAAACAGCTGGAGGGGGATGAGTCACTGGCTTACTAGTGCTCTTCTATGCCGTCCCTATGAGGGGTGCGTCACTTGAGTGGGTTGAGTCACTGACGTGATCTTCCTGTCCGGTTTGGAACACCCTCGGGCTCGTGTGGTGGAGATCTTTCTGGGCTATATATACTCAGCCTTGTATCAGGGTGGAGGAGCTCTTCGTGGGCTATACTCAGCCTTGTATCAGGGTGGTGGAGATCTTTGTGGGCTACACTCAGCCTTGTATCAGGGTGGTGGAGATCTTCGTGGGCTACACTCAGCCTTGTATCGGGGTAGTAAGTTGGTGGTCTGTTGATATCCCTCTAGTGGTGTGGGAGCTGTGCTTTGGCAAAGTGGGTTGGGTTATATCCTGCCTAGTTGGCCCTGTCCGGGGGTATCGTCGGATGGGGCCACAAAATGAATGACTGCCCAGAATCGGCCCAAGTACATCGGGCCGTTTCCGTCTACCGGAATTCAGCCGACTTTTCCGGCATCTTACCAGAATCCCCCCCAGAAGTGGCGCGATGCAAATTTAAATTAACGTATACAAACTTACCTGATTTTATAGTAATTTTAAATATGACTATTATACATTTTATACATACAAATTATACCAATCCACAAAAAAATACATTTTGTGTCGGAGGAAACACCATACCCCTGGTGACCATGTCAGCGTGTATGTGCCTGGCACGCCACAGGATTCGTTAAAACGCGATGGGACAAGGACATCCCGGCAGGCCAAACCCTCCCCTAACTCGGACGATGCTGGGCCAATTGAGCGTTGCCTCTTGGGTCTCCCGGTCACAGCCGGCATGGGTATCAACCCAGCATCTGGAGCAACGCAGTTTGCACTGCAATGCAGTGTCTTAGACCACTGCGCCACTTGGGAGGCTCCATCCACAAACTTTTTATGCTTATCAATTGACTTGCACAAAGTATCAAAATACTAAATAAACATGACTCTTAGAGAATGTAATTAAATGTTAATTGTATTTTTTTGATCACAGAAACAATGAGAAAATATGAAAACATAAATAAATAATGACATGTTCATTATATAAAGCAGCCCGTGTAATCATCTGCCAGAGAGTAGCCCCAATCGGCCCGAGCCCCAGGTAATACATTTGGGCCAGATAACTCTCACCGGAATCGGCCCGAACTCAATCCCCGCATCCTAGCCATAATGTAATACTGGCCACATGTATTCGGCCATGTCTGACTCTACGCCAAGTGCCCCAACTCTCAGCCGGAATCGGCCCAGATCCACTGTGCTAGCTGGGTGGTGTCCTGTGTGAATTTAAGTATGCTCCCTCTAATTCTCTCTTTCTCCCTCTCCCTACCCTGGAGGACCTGAGCCCTAGGACCATGCCTCGTTTCCTGGCTGTCCCCAGTCCACCTGGTCATGCTGCTGCTCCAGTTTCAACTGTTCTGCCTCCGGCTATGGAACCCTGACTTGTTCACCGGACGTGCAACCTTGTTCCGGACCTGCTGTTTTCGACTCTCTCCCGCTCTACCTCACCTGCTGTCTCAACCTCTGAATGCTTGGCTATGAAAAGCCAACTGACATATACTCCTGAGGTACTGACCTGTTGCACCCTCTACAACCACTATGCTTATTATTTGACCTTGTTGGTCATCTATGAAAATTTGAACAGCTTGGAGAACAATGTCCTCTTATAATCTCCACCCGGCACAGTCAGAAGAGGACTAGCCACCCCTCAGAGCCTGGTTCCTCTCTAGATTTCTTCCAAGGTTCCTGCCTTTATAGGGAGTTTTTCCTAGTCACCATGCTTCTACATCTGCATTACTTGCTGTTTGGGGTTTTAGGCTGGGTTTCTTTACAGCACTTTGTGACATTGGCTGATGTAAAAAGGGCTTTATAAATACATTTGATTTGAGTGGTCTTGTTTTGATTCATTGTATTTCTGAAGAACAGAGGAAGATTGCAGTGGGCCTCAAAAGAATCCGGACAACAGAAGTTTTCTGTTTTGAACTTTGGAGTAGAGCACCCGTCAAAGGAGTTCTCAGGCGTGACGACGGATGTTCAGGTTGAATACCTGAAGAGAATTCCTGGTGTGGTTGGAGCCCGGCGTCTAACCCGCTGGCTGAATGGAGAGAAAGAAGAAAGTCTGTCGGTACAGTTGTTTTTTGATAAAGAGCAAATACCTACGCATGAGAAGCTTGGTTATGTAAGATACACTACAAGAGCTTCCATCCCCAAACCACTGCAGTGTAAGAACTGTAAAGGATTTGGCCATGTTTCAAGTGTGTGCAAACAGATAGAGAATACTGAAGAATGCTGTGTAGAAGGATGACGGTGTTGCAATTCAAATCAAAATGTATTGATCACATACACGTGATTAGCAGATGTTATTGCGGGTGTAGCGAAATGCTTGTGCTTCTAGCTCCGACACTGCAGTAATATCTAACAGGTAATATTTAACAAATTACACAACATATACCCAATACAATAGTAATTAAGACTATATACATATGGACGAGCGATGTCGGAGCAGCACGGACTAAGATACAGTAGAATAGTATAGAAAACAGTATATACACATGAGATGAGTAATGCCAGATATGGTGGGGATCTTGATCCCGAGTTCCTGGAATGCCCTGTAAGGGTGAAGGAGATTTGGGTGGCAAAAGTTAAGAGCGGTCAATCGAATCTCCTATGCAGAGACGATTAAAAGAATTGAGAAAACATGTGATGCTAAAAAAAAAAGATATGATAGTGGACGCACCACAGCCTGTAGTAAATGTTTTCTGCCAGTCAAAAGATACCCTGTGTGTTAAAAAGTGGATTTTGTGGCTTTCATTGCCACAGTTAGAAATTGTAAAAAAAAGTCTCAAAGAAGTCTAAGAAACTGGACGTTATTGTGGCTGTAGGGGGGGGGCTTAAGGACTGCGGTCCAAACAGTTAACAGACACACCCTATCCCCTCAGCCCTCGAATTAAGTGGACACTTCTGATGACGTTTCATGACGTCTGAAAAGTATACACTTGCAGGGAAAAGGTACAGTCAATTATGAATGCATGCCTACTTATATTAACTATAATTATTAATATACGCCTACTGTATGAGAGCAAATTAATTAGCAAACTAACTAGCCTAGCTACTTCAAAAGAAGGAAAATGTTTAATTTCTACAATTTCCAAAAGCTAACCAAATAAAAACATAATTACTTTTATGAGCCGTGTTTGTGCATTAGTACCACAATTTCTAACTTATTTACATTCGTTTTTACCTACACTTGTATGTTGACTCCATATTGTCGTTGAGGTTTTAAATTTTGGCGGACTTTTCTTAGCGGATGTACAATAATCTCGAATTGAATTATGGGCCGTTTCAGGCTCCGAAGTGAACATATAGTTAATTGTACATTCGCAAACTCCATTAAAAACGAGGGCTGAGGGGCTTACGTTGCAAACTTCCCTTAGTTGGCTAATAATTTGGACCGACTACAAATATGGCCGTGGGGATCCCCCAAGGGCATAAGGCTGAGGGTTTAGGGCCGAGGGCGGCCTACTTTGAGTTTGAAATAAAGCCAATGACTTTACATCTGAATACTTGCAAGGGGTACTGGCGCCACAGAAGACCCGCCCTCCCAGGCTCCCCTTGAACCTGTTCTAGGGATCAGATCTGTCTTTTTTTTTTTTTTTTACAGAAAAGTTGTTTCGTTTATGTATTTTTTTGTTGTTGTAGTTTTTGATAATCATGTTTCCATCCCGCACAGTAGGTGGTGGGATACACATTCAACAGTGTGATCGCCAATATACCATAGAAGAAGAAAGCTACTGTTGACCAATGATGACCTATGGCTATGCAAAGCTACTGTAAGTGATACACAAGTTGCAGTACCTCATCTTCGCCAACAGGTTGCACTGCGTGTTGTAAACAGTGAGATCTCCATTTTGTGTGTTTTTCCTAGAGGTTAGCGCTTACTTTCCTTTTGGCTGTGAACGACACAGCTAATTCCGTGATTTTCGGATGCAATTTTATACCCAACACATTGGAGTGGCTTGGATGATCCGATTTGATGACTTGCTTATTCGTGTCCTGCTACGATTCGCAAGGAGAACGCAATCAGATGTTTTCATGTTTCTAGCCCATTTGCGAGCAAAATAATACCAAAACAAGAACAACAATGTCAGACGATGTATGGAGTCACATCCAGCTACCAAACACCTGAGGGGTAGGCAAACGCTTTAGATTTAGTGGTGTATTTAATTTGAAAGTAATACAATGTGTCATACATTCATTTGTAATGAATAACTAGAGATGAATTGTTAGCTACTAGCTAGCTCAACATGTCACTCAACGACATTTTGGGGGGGTCGCATTTACAAGCGCTAACGTTTGCAAACTAACTTAACGTGAGCGAAGTTACTTGGCTGGCTAGTTAGATTGCGGTTGCAAAATAGAAGATAACGCGGGTTAATTAGTTAGGTTGCATTAACACTTATTTCAATAAATATGCCATTAAATGATAACGTTTTTGTTACTTTCAAATAATGAAGTCAAGCAAGGGAATAGTTAGACACTTAACTTTAGCTAGGTAGATAACTAACTCATCTAATAAAAACGCGCGCCCCAGCAGCAACTTTGGAGAATTCAGTATTTATTTATTAATTTAACCTTTATTTAACTAGGAAAGTCAGTTAAGAACAGATTCTTATTTACAATGACCGCCTACCCAGGGCCAAACCCAGACGACGCTGGGCCAATTGTGCACCACCCAACTGATTTGAACCAGGGATTGCACTGAGATACAATGCCTTAGACCACTGCGCCACTCGGGAGCCCCATTTTAAAAGTAGATATCTATTATTCATTCATTCATTGAGAACATAATAGTCGGACAAAATGTTTTAGATACAGCTACTACGTATAACTTGCCACGTGTGTAGTATGTTTGTGTCTATACACACAGGCAGGCTATTTGGTACATGTCCATGCAGGTTTATATTAGCCTACATGTGGCAGACACCAATCTAGTGCCTCACCAGGGGTATATTCATTATGCCGATTCTGTTGCAAAATGTTTTGCAACAGAAACGGGTTTAATCCAAACGGAAAACATTTCGCAATTAACTATTTTGGACAAATTCAAGTAGGTCCCTCCCCGCTTCGTTCTGTTTGCTTCCGTTAGGTACTTAAATGGTAAACGGTTTCCATTTCGAGACATAATGAATACACCCCAGAATCCATGCTTATGACATTATCCACTCCCTTTCCCTCTCTCTACCCAGGATCGTAAGATGGGTCAAGGAAGAGTGAAGAAGAGCAGGAGTAACAAAAACAACAGCAGAGTTAGGCGTCGTCTGATTGAAAACCCCTCAGAGGGAACCCTTCTCACCTGCGCTCCCGGCAGTGCCATGTCCGTTGCCTTGGCAACCACCATCGCGCCTTGTTCCTTCCATCCAGCCAACTGATGCAACCAGGTGACGTGCCCAGCGAACTCAGTAACAGACCTCAGCCTCCGCCACCGCTCCGTGGGCCTCTACCTGGAATACCCAGAGCCTCCCACCACAAAGGTACTGCTACTTCATTGTTGCACTAACTCTTTTGCACTGACTACCCACACACTCTGGACTCTACCCACACACTCTGGACTCGACCCCCCCCCCCCCCCCCCCCCCCCCCCCACACACACACACACACACACTCTGGACTCTACCCACACACTCTGGACTCTACCCACACACTCTGGACTCGACCCCCCCCCCCCCCCACACACACACACTCTGGACTCAACCCCCCCACCCACACACTCTGGACTCTACCCACACACTCTGGACTCTACCCACACACTCTGGACTCTACCCACACACTCTGGACTCGACCCCCCCCCCCCCCCCACACACACACACTCTGGACTCGACCCCCCCCCCCCCCACACACACACACTCTGGACTCAACCCCCCCCCCCCCACACACACACACACTCTCTGGACTCGACCCCACACACACACTCTGGACTCGACCTCCCCACACACACACTCTGGACTCGACCCCCCCCCCACACACACACACACACACACACACACACACTGGACTCAAATCAAATAAGAGCTAGTGCTCTCAAGTGTTGCTTGCCTTGAAGTGAGCATAAAAGGCATTTAGCTCGTCTGGTAGGCTCACGTCACTGGGCAGCTCGCGTCTGGGTTTCCCTTTGTAGTCCGTAATAGTTTTCAAGCCCTGCCACATCCGACGAGCGTCAGAGCCATTGTAGTAGGATTTAATCTTAGTCCTGTATTGAAGTTTTGCCTGTTTGATGGTTTGTCTGAGGGCATAGTGGGATTTCTTATAAGCGTCCGGATTAGTTATCCCGCTCCTTGAAAGCGGCATCTCTAGCCTTAAGCTCGGTGGGGATGTTGCCTGTAATCCATGGCTTCTGGTTGGGATACGTACGTACGGTCACTGTGGGGACGATGTCGTCGGTGCACTTGTTGATGAAGCCAGTGACTGAGGTGGTATACTCCTCAATGCCATTGGATGAATCCCGGAACATATTCCAGTCTGTGCTAGCAAAACAGTCCTGTAGCTTAGCATTCAAGTCATCTTACCACTTCCGTATTGATGGAGTCACTGGTACTTCCTGCTTTAGTTTTTTGCTTTTAAGCAGGAATCAGGAGGATAGAATTATGGTCAGATTTGCCAAATGGAGGGTGAGGGAGAGCTTTGTATGTGTCTCTGTGTGGAGCAAAGGGGATCTGGAGTAGATTTTCCTCTGGTTGCACATGTGACATGCTGGTAGAAATGAGGTAAAAAAGGATTTAAGTTTGCCTGCATTAAAGTCCCCGGCCACAAGGAGCGCCACTTTTGGATGAGCATTTTCTTGTTTTCTCATGGCCTTCTACAGCTTGTTGAATGCGGTCTTAGTGCCAGCGGTGGTAAATAGACCACGAAAAATGTTAGCCATGAATAGCCATGTTATTTACTACTTCCTGTATATAGCCACGTTATTTTCTACTTCCTGTGTATAGCCATGTTATTTACTACACTCTGTATATAGCCATGTTATTTTCCACTCCCTGTGTATAGCCATGTTATTTACCACTTCCTGTATATAGCCATGTTGTTTTCTACTCTCTGTATATAGCCATGTTCTTTACCACTTCCTGTATATAGCCATGTTATTTACCACTTCCTGTATATAGCCATGTTCTTTACCACTTCCTGTATATAGCCATGTTCTTTACCACCCTCTGTATATAGCCATGTTATTTACCACCCTCTGTATATAGCCATGTTATTTACCACCCTCTGTATATAGCCATGTTATTTACCACCCTCTGTATATAGCCATGTTATTTACTACTCTCTGTATATAGCCATGTTATTTTATACTCCCTGTATATACCATGTTATTTACTACTCTCTGTATATAGCCATGTTATTTACTACTCTCTGTATATAGCCACGTTATTTTCTACTCCCTGTATATACCATGTTATTTACTACTCTCTGTATATAGCCATGTTATTTACTACTCTCTGTATATAGCCATGTTATTTACTACTCTCTGTATATAGCCATGTTATTTACTACTCTCTGTATATAGCCATGTTATTTACTACTCTCTGTATATAGCCATGTTATTTACTACTCTCTGTATATAGCCATGTTATTTACTACTCTCTGTATATAGCCATGTTATTTACCACTCTCTGTATATAGCCATGTTATTTACCACTCTCTGTATATAGCCATGTTATTTACCACTTCCTGTATATAGCCATGTTATTTACTACTCTCTGTATATAGCCATGTTCTTTACCACTTCCTGTATATAGCCATGTTATTTACCACTTCCTGTATATAGCCATGTTATTTACTACTCTCTGTATATAGCCATGTTATTTTATACTCCCTGTATATACCATGTTATTTACTACTCTCTGTATATAGCCATGTTATTTACTACTCTCTGTATATAGCCATGTTATTTTATACTCCCTGTATATACCATGTTATTTACTACTCTCTGTATATAGCCATGTTATTTACTACTCTCTGTATATAGCCATGTTATTTACTACTCTCTGTATATAGCCATGTTATTTACTACTCTCTGTATATAGCCATGTTATTTACTACTCTCTGTATATAGCCATGTTATTTACTACTCTCTGTATATAGCCATGTTATTTACTACTCTCTGTATATAGCCATGTTATTTACTACTCTCTGTATATAGCCATGTTATTTACCACTCTCTGTATATAGCCATGTTATTTACCACTTCCTGTATATAGCCATGTTATTTACTACTCTCTGTATATAGCCATGTTCTTTACCACTTCCTGTATATAGCCATGTTATTTACCACTTCCTGTATATAGCCATGTTATTTACTACTCTCTGTATATAGCCATGTTATTTTATACTCCCTGTATATACCATGTTATTTACTACTCTCTGTATATAGCCATGTTATTTACTACTCTCTGTATATAGCCACGTTATTTACCACTTCCTGTATATAGCCACGTTATTTACCACTTCCTGTATATAGCCATGTTATTTACCACTTCCTGTATATAGCCATGTTCTTTACCACTTCCTGTATATAGCCATGTTATTTACCACTTCCTGTATATAGCCATGTTATTTACTACTCTCTGTATATAGCCATGTTATTTTATACTCCCTGTATATAGCCATGTTATTTTATACTCCCTGTATATACCATGTTATTTACTACTCTCTGTATATAGCCATGTTATTTACTACTCTCTGTATATAGCCACGTTATTTTCTACTCTCTGTATATAGCCATGTTATTTACCACTCTCCTGTATATAGCCATGTTATTTACCACTCTCCTGTATATAGCCATGTTATTTACTACTCTCCTGTATATAGCCATGTTATTTACCACTTCCTGTATATAGCCATGTTATTTACCACTTCCTGTATATAGCCATGTTATTTACCACTTCCTGTATATAGCCACGTTATTTACCACTTCCTGTATATAGCCACGTTATTTACCACTTCCTGTATATAGCCATGTTATTTTCTCCTTCCTGTATATAGCTATGCTATTTTGTACTCAATATTTTTATTCGTTATTCACTGTGTGTTTATTCCTCGTGTCACCATTTCAATATCTTATTTTTTTTAATCTTCTGTTTAACTCTGCGTTGTTGGAAAAGGACCCGTAAGTAAGCATTTCACTTCGTAGAAAACAGCATTTCACTGTTGTGTACAAAGCATGAGACAAATACAATTTGGGAAAGGGACCATTCCAGTTCAGTAATGCAGGATTTTTTTCTCATGGAGAACTATTATTAATAATAATAATAATAATAATAATAATAATTATTGAGATGTCAGGTTACTTCCTGATTTCACAGATTTTTTTTTTTATTTTTTCCTCTACAATGATTTGACACCCATTTCCCATCTGATATTAAAAAAGTATTTCTTCTCATCTAATCTTAGGTTAGTACAAAGGACCAGAGAGCCCAGGCCCAGCAGACTACCACGTCCCTTGGAATCTGAATCTTCACCCTTGGGGAGACCTACTCCTGCCTGGAAAACAGCATTGCTGACTTCCACCTCTCCACACCCAGCATGGACTCCCTGATCGGGGACTCAGACCCCAACCTGTTCCCCATGTCCATGAGGACGGAGACAGCCTTCTCCCGGGACCAGGACCCTATGGATATGGATCAGGAAGGGTACATTGGAAAAGACCAGAAACTGTTCAGCGACAACACTCTGGATCTCCTCCAGGACTTTGAGTTGACAGGCTCCCCCTCAGACTTTTACGTAGGGGAAGACGCCTTCCTCTCCTCCCTAGCTGAAGACTCTCTCCTGGGGGATGAAAGCCAGGATCGTGGGGTCTCCAACTCCACCTCCAAGCCAGCTGCTACTATGACCAATAGTGGTAGTTTTAGCGGTTCCAACACCACCACATTGAATGGTAGCAGTCTACTAGCATGTCAGGATGAATCCAACTCCAGCACCTCTACGACGACCACCGCCACTTTTCCCATGGTGAAGGAAGCTGGCTTCATCCAGCTGTGTACTCCAGGGGTGATCAAACAGGAGAAGACGTCGGCCATGCCTAGCTACTCCTGCCAGATGAGTGGTAGTACCGGCGGCTCCACTTCCTCCTCCCCCTCCGAGCTGTCCAGCGCCAGCCCCAGCCCCATCTCCATCGGTGGGGTGAGCACCTCTGGAGGACAGAGCTACCACTTTGGAGGCAACAGTAGCATCAACACCCCCTTGGCTTCCACTACCAGTGGAGCTTCTCAGCAGAAGGATCAGAAGCCCTCAGTGTTCAGCCTGTATCCTCCGCTGGTGACGGTAGGAGAGGCCTGGAACAACATTAGCTATGGGGACGGAGCTTCTGGAATGCAAGGTCTCTCCAGCCCTACCTCTTTCTCCAGCAGCTTTGCCAGGTAAGGAGAAGAACTGAAAGAATGTTGCTAATAGAAAACAGTCCTGTGGTTGGTCTGGTGGTGGTGGTCTGGCCAGTCTGCTGCAGTGCGAGGGTGAGACTGGTGTCACATTGCTATGTAGAGAACTGTGGAATAGGACTTACAGCAGGGCTCTTGGTTTGTAAACATGTAAAGGCAACTCGGTCCAGTCAGTTGGTAGGCTTGAAACTGAATTGAAAAGGGTTAGAGATTATACTAGTGTTTAAAAACTTTATAATTATCATTCTTTTTTTTCTTTCTCGACATGCCTTAAATCACTTTGTCAACTGTGCAGGGGAAGGAAATATCACAGCCCCTTTCAGTAACTATTTCCTCTAAAGCGGTGGCTAGTAGAAAGTCGGTCATGTGTTCTCTGATACCATAATGGTGTCTTACTTCAGGCTTTAGAAATGTTTGCTAAACAATTACCACACCTCACAGGCTGTGCGGTCCCAAATGGCACCCTATTCCAGAGTTTTTAGCTTTTGCTCAAAAGTAAAGTAACGCACTATATAGACAATAGAGAGCCATTTGGGACACACTATAGTTACAGTACGATAGACCACTGCCCTTCAGAGCTCTGGGGAATAGAGGCAACAATCTGTGTCTATATAAACTAGGGGTATTCCACTTTAACCTCACAGAGACATGTCACTGTCACATCAACATCTACGGACCTGTTCTACAACACAGTGCTTTGTCTGCCTCCTATGTTTTTTTTTAATTACAGCTACACTAATACTAGTATAGACTAGTTATTATATAGAGCTATGCTAGTATAGACTAGTTATTATATAGAGCTATGCTAGTATAGACTAGTTATTATATAGAGCTATGCTAGTATATCAAATCAAAGTTTATTTGTCACGTGCGCCGAATACAACAGGTGTAGACCTTACAGTGAAATGCTTACTTACAGTCTCTAACCAATAGTGCAAAAAAGGTATTAGGTGAACAATACGTAGGTAAAGAAATAAAACAACAGTAAAAAGACAGGCTGTATACACTAGTGAGGCTACATTCAGACACCGGTTAGTCAGGTTGATTGAGGTAGTATGTACATGTAGATATGGTTAAAGTGACTATGCATATATGATAAACAGAGAGTAGCAGCAGCGTAAAAGAGGGGTTGGCGGGTGGCGGGACACAGTGCAAATAGTCCGGGTAGCCATTTGATTACCTGTTCTGGAGTCTTATAGACTAGTTAGTATATACAGCTATACTAGTGTAGACTAGTTAGTATATACAGCTATACTAGTGTAGACTAGTTAGTATATACAGCTATACTAGTGTAGACTAGTTAGTATATACAGCTATTCTAGTGTAGACTAGTTAGTATATACAGCTATACTAGTGTAGACTAGTTAGTATATACAGCTATACTAGTATTGACTAGTTAGTGTATATACAGTTGAAGTTGGAAGTTTACATACACCTTAGCCAAATACATTTAAACTCTGTTTTTCACATTTCCTGACATTTAATCCTAGTAAAAACTCCCTTTCTTAGGTCAGTTTGGATCACCACTTTATTTTAAGAATGTGAAATGTCAGAATATCAGTAGAGTGATTTATTTCAGCTTTTATTTCTTCCCATCGCATTCCCAGTGGGTCAGAAGTTTACATACACTCAATTAGTATTTGGAAGCATTGCCTTAAAATTGCTTAACTTGGGTCAAACGTTTCAGGTAGCCTACCACAAGCTTCTCCAATAAGTTGGGTGAATTTTGGTCCATTCCTCCTGACAGAGCTGGTGTATCTGAGTCAGGTTTGTAGGCCTCCTTGCTCACACACGGTTTTTCAGTTCTGCCCACAAATGTTCTATAGGATTGAGGTCAGGGCTTTGTGATGGCCACTCCAATACCTTGACTTTGTTGTCTAAGCCATTTTGCCACAACTTTGCAAGTATGCTTGGAGTCATTGTCCATTTGGAAGACTCATTTGCGACCAAGCTTTAACTTCCTGACTGATGTCTTGAGATGTTGCTTCAATATATCCATGTAATTTTCCTACCTCATAATGCCATCTATTTTGTGAAGTGCACCAGTCCCTCCTGCAGCAAAGCACCCCCACAACATGATGCTGCCACCCCCGTGCTTCACGGTTGGGATGGTGTTCTTCGGCTTGCAAGCGTCTCCCTTTTTCCTCCAAACATAACAATGGTCATTCTGGCCAAACAGTTCTATTTTTGTTTCTTCAGACATTTTGGACATTTCTCCAAAAAGTACGATCTTTGTCCCCATGTGCAGTTACAAACCGTAGTCTGGCTTTTTTTATGGCGGTTTTGGAGCAGTGGCTTTTCGGGTTATGTCGATATAGGACTCGTTTTACTGTTTTTTTAAATGTGTATTATTTATTTGTAATAATGACAATTAAATTAATACTGAAGGAACACTTTTATTTTAACTTAATATAATATCAATAACATCTATTTAGTCTCAAATAAATAATGAAACACTTTTTCAATTTGGTTTAAATATTTCAAAAACAAAGTGTTGTAGAAGAAAGTAAAAGTCCAATATGTGCCATGTAAAAAAGCTAACGTTAAGTTCCTTGCTCAGAACATGAGAACATATGAAAGCTGGTGGTTCCTTTTAACATGAGTCTTCAATATTCCCAGGTAAGAAGTTTTAGGTTGCGGTGATTATAGGACTATTTCTCTCTATACGATTTGTATTTCATATACCATTGACTATTGGATGTTCTTATAGGCACTTTAGTATTGCCAGTGTAACAGTATAGCTTCCGTCCCTCTCCTCGCTCCTACCTGGGCTCAAACCAGGAACACATCAGCCACCCTCGAAGCAGCGTTACCCTTTTAGAGCAAGGGGAACAACTACTCCAAGTCTCAGAGCAAGTGACGTTTGAAACGCTATTAGCGCTCACCCCGCTAACTAGCTAGCCATTTCACATCGGTTACACCAGCCTAATCTCAGGAGTTGATAGGTCATCAAGGAGTTGATGAGTCATAAACAGCGCAATGCTTGAAGCGTTGCGAAGAGCTGCTGGCAAGTGCAGTAAAGTGCTGTTTGAATGAATGCTTACTAGCCTGCTGCTGCCTACAACCGCTCAGTCAGACTGCTCTATCAAATATCAAATCATAGACTTAATTATAACATAACACACAGAAATACGAGCCTTTGGTCATTAATAATATGGTCAAATCCGGAAACTATCATTTCGAAAATAAAACGTTTATTCTTTCAGTGAAATACGGAACCGTTCCGTATTTTATCTAAGGGGTGGCATCCATAAGTCTAAATATTCCTGTTACATTGCACAACCTTCAATGTTATGTCATAATTACGTAAAATTCTGGCAAATTAGTTCGCAACGAGCCAGGCGGCCCAAACTGTTGCATATACCCTGACTCTGCGTGCAATGAACGCAAGAGAAGTGACACAATTTCTCTAGTTTATTATTGCCTGCTAACCTGGATTTCTTTTAGCTAAATATGCAGGTTTAAAAATATATACTTCTGTGTATTGATTGTAAGAAAGGCATTGATGTTTATGGTTAGGTACATTCGTGCAACGATTATGCTTTTTTAGCAAATGCGCTTTTGTTAAATCATCCCCCGTTTGGCAAAGTTGGCTGTCTTTGTTAGGAAGATATAGTCTTCACACAGTTCGCAAAGAGCCAGGCGGCCCAAACTGCTGCATATACCCTGACTCTGTTGCACAGAACGCAAGAGAAGTGACACAATTTCCCTAGTTAATATTGCCTGCTAACATGAATTTATTTTAACTAAATATGCAGGTTTAAAAATATATACGATTATATAGGACGCAGGACAAGATAGATAAACTAGTAATATCATCAACCATGTGTAGTTAACTAGTGATTATGATTGATTTATTGTTTTTTATTAGATACGTTTAATGCTAGCTAGCACCTTACATTGGCTCCATGCTGCACTCGCATAACAGGTAGTCAGCCTGCCACGCAGTCTCCTCGTGGAGTACAATGTAATCGGCCATGATCGGTGTCCAAAAATGCCGATTACCGATTGTTATGAATACTTGAAATCGGCCCTAATTAATCTGTCGACCTCTAGTAGAGACCCTAGTCGATTCCAGGCTGTATCACAAAACGGCCGTGATCGGGAGTCCCATAGGGCGGCGCACAATTGGGCCAGTATCGTCCGGGTTATGATTTGGCCGGGGTAGGGTGTCATTGTAAATAAAAATGTGTTCTTAACTGGCTTACCTAGTTAAATAAAGGATAAATAAATAATTATTCTTATTGTAATTTCTGCTCGGCGTCAGTCGCGGTTCGCTCTAAATCACGACTGTAAAAGGACAAGCTTTGTTCTTCCCCACTCAGATGAGATATATTTTCCCTCGTCTTGACCAATCAAACTCCCACATTCACTAAGCAGGCATTGGATCAGCAGACATCCATCCTCTGACTGATGTACGTTTGCCTTGAGTGTAGTTGTTCTCCGGTAGCAAGTTAAAAAGCAGCATTGGGCTAACTTGAAGCAAAGCATTAGGAAATGTCGCTGGCTACATTCTTTCTATGATGGACATGCATCGTCTGGAAAAAATACAAAAATAATTCATTGTAAGCTAATTGACTTATGCTTGTCTGTTAGCCAAATAGCCTTGCACTTCTGCTGCCATCTGATGAAACACGAAGCTATTTTCTGCCAAATGTGTTGCATTCATTTATGTTGCGTGAAGAAAAACTATAGTTCCACGTGAATGATCACTCTATTGAATAAAAAAAACTGTTGGCTTTCAATATAAAACACAGGTGAAATGGCGTAAAAAAAAGGCAGATTCTTTAAGTCTGCATTTTGAAAATGCTAATTGCTGAAAGCTAATGTGACCCATTGCCGCTGATGTAAAAAGAGCTTTTAGAAGGGTCCAAAGTAGTGCACTATAAAGGGAACCATTTCAGACGGCTGAGTCATACGTTATAAAGGTGAGGCACCAAGTCATTTCACTGGCAGGTAAAGAATGAAAAACAGAGCTGAGAGACAAGCGTGTCTAAGCGTGTGTAAGTATTAGTGCCAGCTTGTAATGGCTATCGACAGACACCTAGGAACAACATCAAACCCTGAGGCCAAAATTACATAAAGGGTGCGTTCCAGACCGTCTTTACTACAGGTGTGCAGATCACCAGCCTCATGACAGACAGAGGAACAGACCAAACCCTGAGGCCAAAATTACATAAAGGGTGCGTTCCAGACCGTCTTTACTACAGCTGACCTCACAACACCTGACGAAGTGAATACATCTCTGGAGGAAGTGGACCCACATGAATATGATGTTATCAATCTGCCCTAATTAATCGGCCATTCCGATTAATCGGTCGACCTCTAGTACGTTCATCTCTATGAGACAGAATGCGTCTCCTTCCTGAGCGGTATGACGGCTGCGTGGTCCCATGGTGTTTACACTTGCGGACTATTGTTTGTACAGATGAACGTGGTACCTTCAGGCGTTTGGAAATTGCTCCGAAGGATGAACCAGACTACAATTTTTTTTTTCCCGAGGTCTTGGCTGATTTCTTTAGATTTTCCCATGATGTCAAGCAAAGAGGCACTGAGTTTGACGGTAGGCCTTGAAATACATCCACAGGTACACCTCCAATTGACTCAAATTATGTCAATTAGCCTATCAGAAGCTTCTAAAGCCATGACACAATTTTCTGGAATTTTCCAAGCTGTTTAAAGGCACAGTCAACTTAGTGCATGTAAACTTCTGACCCACTGGAATTGTGATACAGTGAATTATAAGTGAAATAATCTGTCTGTAAACAATTGTTGGAAAAATGACTTGTGTCATGCGCAAAGTAGATGTCCTAACCGACTTGCCAAAACTATTGTTTGTTAACAAGATATTTTTGGAGTGGTTGACAAATGAGTTTTAATGACTCCAACCTAAGTGTATGTAATCTTCTGACTTCAACTGTACAGCTACACTAGTATAGACTAGTTATTGTATACAGTTAGGTCTACAGTTACACTAGTATAGACTAGTTACTGTATGCAGTTAGGTCTACAGCTATACTAGTGTAGACTAGTTTGTATATACAGCTATACTCGTGTAGACTAGTTATTGTATACAGTTAGGTCTACAGCTATACTAGTATAGACTAGTTATTGTATACAGTTAGGTCTACAGTTACACTAGTATAGACTAGTTACTGTATGCAGTTAGGTCTACAGCTATACTCGTGTAGACTAGTTATTGTATACAGTTAGGTCTACAGCTATACTAGTATAGACTAGTTATTGTATACAGTTAGGTCTACAGCTATACTAGTATAGACTAGTTATTGTATACAGTTAGGTCTACAGCTATACTAGTATAGACTAGTTAGTATATACAGCTATACTTGTATAGACTAGTTAGGTCTACAGCTATGCTAGTATAGACTAGTTAGGTTTACAGCTATACTAGTATAGACTAGTTGGGTCTACAGCTATACTGCACTGAACAAAAATATCAAAGCAACATGTAAAGTGTTGGTCCCATGTTTCCTGAGCTGAAATAAAAGATCCCAGAAATGTTACATACACAACTTCACTCAACTTTCTATGGTCTCCCCCTTAGTTAACACTATCAACATTTCCCTTTACTGTGGAAATTGTGATCAAATGAACGCAATTTTAGCTACTTTCAATGCAACATATCGAAACAAAACAAACAAGACTTAGTATGTAAAACTATGCAAAAGATTTTGTTGTATGGAGAACGCGGAGTAGGATTCTATTGCATTGGCAGGCACGACTCAGGCCTGTACTTTATACAGACTGGTGCGCCATAACCAATCAGAGCTACAGTAGGCCTATATGTAAATAGACCATTGCCATATAAGGATCTGTGCCATTCACTTTGAACTGGACTGGGTTTACAATATGAGTGATCATGAGTAGATGTGCTTGTTTTGAGATCAAAGTGAGAGCTGCATGTAGCCACGTGTGCACATTTGTTCATATCTTTTGCTAGTTAGTGAGTTATTAGCCCAGTTATAGATCATTTGTAGTCAGCAATGGGGGAGTGATTGCGTCCTACAAGGCACAAAATGTGTACATTTCTAGACATCTTTGAAAAGCGAGTCAGGTAAAGAGGTTGTTTTTTTTTGTCTTAAAGGGGCGGTGTTGTATTTTGAGACAGGCTTGAATAAGTTAAGTAGCCAATAGGCAGAGGGTAGCATAATTTGTCTGATTCTCTGTAATAATGGAATGGGAATAATGATGCATTTTATTTTGTGAAGTGTTTTTTTTTATTTATTTTTTTTATCAAGCACAACATTTTCAGTCACCTCCGTGTCTGAAGGATAAGTGGATAAACAGGTTAATGTCAAGCCCTGCATGTTATTTTCCCCAAGTCTCATGGAATGTAGGCCAACATTGAACACCACCCATTGGCTGCTACTGTAGGTTGAATGATAGAACAACTATTTCCATGTTCAAATGTTCTGGGATGCATTTTCTCCATTGTTTTTGATGGAAGGCCACTCTGGTAGAACTACATTATGATCAAATAGCCACAGTAGCCTACTTGACCACTGTTCAGTCTAACTTAAAGCGGGCACAGCCTCAGTGTTCACAGTAAATGCATACTGGAAGTTGCACAGAAATTTCACAATGTTCAAGTTTGCGCTGAGTCAATGAACCCCCAAAAATTGAGGGGCATTGATCATTACACAGGTGCACCTTGTGCTGGGGGACAATAAAAGGTCACTCTAAAATGTGCAGTTTTGTCACACAACACAATGCACAGATGTCTCAAGTTTTGAGGGAGTGTGCAATTGGCATGCCGACTGATGTTAATTTCTACCATAAGTGGTTTTAGAGAATTTGGCAGTACGTCCAACCTGCCTCTCAACCGTAGACCGTGTGTATGACGTTGTGTGGGCGAGTGGTTTGCTGATGTCAACGTTGTGAACAGTTTCCCATGGTGGCGGTGGGGTTATTGTATGGGCAGGCATAAGCTACGGACAATGAACACAATTGCATTTGATCAATTGCAATTTGAATGCACAGATATACCGTGACGAGATCACTTCATATTTCAGCATGATAAGGACAATGTCGCAAGGATCTGTACACAATTCCCGGAAGCTGAAAATGTCCCAGTTCTTCCATGGCCTGCATACTCACCAGACATGTCACCCATTGAGCATGTTTGGGATGCTCTGGATGGACGTGTACAACAGCGTGTTCCAGTTCCCGTCAATATCCAGCAATTTCGCACAGCCATTGAAGAGGAGTTGGATAACATTTTACAGTCAACAATCAACAACCGGAACAAACTCTATGCGAAGGAGAGGTGTCACACTGCATGAGGCAAATGGTGGTCACACCAGATACTGACTGGTTTTCAGATAAAAAAAAAAAAAAACGTATCTCTGACCAACAGATGCGTATCTGTATTCACAGTCATGTGAAATCCATAAATTAGAGCCCATTTCATTTATTTAAATTGACTAATTTCCTTATATGAACTGTAACTCAGTAAAATCTTTGAAACTGTCGTGTCTTTAGCAAACTTAATGATGGTGTTGGAGTCGTGCCTGGCCGTGCAGTCATGAGTGAACAGGGAGTACAGGAGGGGACTAAGCACGCATCTCTGAGGTGACCCCGTGTTGAGGGTCGGCGGGCGTGTTGTTGGCTACCCTCACCACTTGGGGGCGGCCCGTCTGGAAGTCCAGGATCCAGTTGCAGAGGGAGGTGTTCAGTCCAAGGGTCCTGTGTAGTCAATGAACATCATTCTCACATAGGTGTTTCTTCTTGTCCAGGTGGGAGAGGACAGTAGAGAGCGAGAGTATTGTGGAGTGCAATAGAGATTCTGTCATCTGTGGGTTTGTTGGGGTGGTATGAGAATTGGAGTGGGTCCAGGGTGTCTGGGATGATGGTGTTGATGTGAGCCGTGTTTTCTGTGAAGGAAAACTATAGTTGCCCGCCCCTGACCACTCTATTGAAGCAAAAAAACACGTGACTTTCAATATAAAACACAGCCCCTGTCAATAATACACAGCTGGACTCAACAGCTTCCACTTCTTCGCATTTTGCTATTTCCAAACAAACACGACTGTCCACGAGAATCCAAATAGGTCAGATCAGGTTTGCAATGAATAACTTCAATCAGACCCCTACTCACCTGTAGAGGGGGAAGGAAAGAACTAGTGGTGATTGACACTCACATCCTGTTGTAAATCAAGGGAGAAGATCCAGGCCTGTGCTCAAATTCACTAAAGGAATGTGCTTTGTCTCAACAGACCTTTTTTCCGCAGAAACTCTAACACGTTCAAAAGCGAATGCTGGAAAGATAATTTGAACTTAGAACGTGGTCTATAGAACTGTCATTTTGTGATGTCATACATTTTTTTTAAAAGGAAATACTGTAACTTGGAAAGTACACACATTACATAGCTGGAGTTTCCATACTATGGGTTGTGCTTGTAATATGAAAAATGCTGAACGTGTTTTTGTAAAGAGAGGGATGTGATTTGAGAAGCTATAAGAGACAATTGTTTTCCATAACTTTGCACACTGAGTGATCACTGCCCCGGAGTGAGGTCAGGGAATGTGCCAGCCTGCCGGAACCACTCCTTTTCGTACAAATTATATAAATTATGGATTAAGGAAAAAACACATTGAACCAGGAAAAGCGTGAAGTGGCAGCAACACGTTTTAAAATGGTTTGAACTTTGAATCTCAACACGAGGTGGAGACGATAAACTCACCTCCCGGTAAAGTATCTTAGAAAGCAAATTTTAAGTAGGACCATCCTGTTACTCTGCTCAAATCATCATATTACGATACTCTCATCACCCCATTGGGGAACCATCGATAAAGCTGGCTAGCTTATCTTCAAAGAAGCCTCTTCGAGAGCGAATGGAAGGAAAGTCAACTTTTTGTAGTTCTGTTCAGGCAAGTCACCGGACCACTATGAAAGACAACAGTAGAATAGTTGGAACCATTTCGGACAATCAGAGCCTTACAAGCGTGCCACGAAAATGCCCAATCAGCCTTTCCAAAGCTGGCCGTTCACCGAGAGATCCCTGGCGAACCCAGGCATTTCACGTAAATACATTCATGATTTCTTACTCCAAGCAGGCGGCGGTTCGTGTGTAAAGGTATATGGTTACTGTAGGTGAGAGTAGTTTCTGAATGTGGCAATGTTAAGTGTCTCTATCCTTCTCCATCGCTTCTTTAACAAGCATCCATGTTGTCATTGTGTGTTCCCACTTAATTAGCTAGTAAAACAATGTATTAAACCAATTTGTGTAGTACTGAATCATAAGTAAGGCTTGGGTTTTTTGCCGATGAAAGGAGGTTAAGACTATTCAGAATGGTGATATGAGGTTATGATTAATGAGTTGACTGTTTATACAGTTGAAGTCAAAGTTAACATACACTTATGTTGGAGTCAATTAAACTCGTTTTTCAACCACTCCACACATTTCTTGTTCTTACATCTAGACGTTCCGCTAGCGGAACACCACTCCAATATCCAATGATAGGGCGTGGCGCGAAATACAAACTCCTCGAAAATCCGAAAACTTCCATTTTTCAAACATATGACTATTTTACACCATTTTAAAGACAAGACTCTCCTTTATCTAACCACAATGTCCGATTTCAAAAAGGCTTTACAACGAAAGCAAAACATTAGATTATGTCAGCAGAGTACCCAGCCAGAAATAATCAGACACCCATTTTTCAAGCTAGCATATAATGTCACAAAAACCAAAACCACAGCTAAATGCAGCACTAACCTTTGATCTTCATCAGATGACACTCCTAGGACATTATGTTATACAATACATGCATGTTTTGTTCAATCAAGTACATATTTATATCAAAAACCAGATTTTTACATTAGCATGTGACGTTCAGAACAAGCATTCCCACCGAACACTTCCGGTGAATTTACTAAATTACTCACGATAAAAGTTCACAAAAAACATAATTATTTTAAGAATTATACAGAACTCCTTTATGCAATCGCGGTGTCCGATTTTAAAATAGCTTTTCGGTGAAAGCACATTTTGCAATATTCTGAGTAGATAGCTCGCCATCACGGGCTAGCTAATTTGACACCCACCAAGTTTGGTACTCACCAAACTCAGATTTACTATAAGAAAAATTGGATTACCTTTGCTGTTCTTCGTCAGAATGCACTCCCAGGACTTCTACTTCAACAACAAATGTTGGTTTGGTTCCAAATAATCCATAGTTATATCCAAATAGCGGCGTTTTGTTCGTGCGTTCAAGACACTATCCGAAGGGTAACGTGCGGACACGTATCGTGACAAAAAATTTCAAAATATTCCATTACCGTACTTCGAAGCATGTCAAACGCTGTTTAAAATCAATTTTTATGCGATTTTTCTCGTAAAATAGCGATAATATTCCGACCGGGAGTCGTTGTTTTCGTTCAAAGACTGAAAAAGTAAAATGGACTCTTCACGTGCACGCGCAGACCCGTCTCATTGTTCTCAGATCGACCACTTACCAAATTCGCTACTGTTTTTCAGCCAGTAACTGCAGAGTCCTCATTCAACGTTCTGGCGCCTTCGGAGAGCCTATGGGAGCCTTGGAAAGTGTCACGTTACAGCAGAGATCCTCTGTTTTGGATAGAGATGACAAAGAAGGCCAAGGGGCAGTATTTTCACGGACGGATAAAAAACGTACCTGATTTAATCTGATTAGTACTCCTGCCCAGAAACTAGAATATGCATATAATTAGTAGCTTTGGATAGAAAACACTCAAGTTTCTAAAACTGTTTGAATGGTGTCTGTGAGTATAACAGAACTCATTTGGCAGGCCAAAACCTGAGAAGATTCTGTACAGGAAGTACCCTGTCTGACCATTTCTTGGCCTTGTTGATTATCTCTATCAATTACAGGGGATCTCTGCTCTTACGTGACACTTCCTACGGCTCACATGGACTCTCAGAAGGCGGCAAAATGCTGAATCGTGGCTTTGCAGGCTCTGGCTGAAACAAAGTAGCGCGTTTGGGTAGTGGCTGGTTACAGTACTGTGAGACTCAGGCTCGTGCCCGCGTCGACCGAAAGCTTTGTTTTCTTTCCTCTGTTTAGCTAAACGGAGATTCCCGGTCGGAATATTATCGCTTTTTTACGAGAAAAATGGCATAAAAATGGATTTTAAACAGAGGTTGACATGCTTCGAAGTACGGTAATGGAATATTTAGAAATCTTTTGTCACGAATTGCGCCATGCTCGCGACCCTGATTTACCATTTCGGATAGTGTCTTGGAACGCACGAACAAAACGCCGCAATTTGGATATAACGATGGATTATTTTGGACCAAACCAACATTTGTTATTGAAGTAGCAGTCCTGGGAGTGCATTCTGACGAAGACAACAAAGGTAATGACACTTTTGTAATAGTAAATCCGAGTTTGATCAGGGCTAAACTTGGTCGGTGTCTAAATGGCTAGCCGTGATGGCTGGGCTATCTACTGAGAATATTGCAAAATGTGCTTTCACCGAAAAGCTATTTTAAAATCGGACATATCGAGTGCATAGAGGAGTTCTGTATCTATAATTCTTAAAATAATTATGTTTTTTTTATGCCATTTTTCTCGTAAAAAAGCGATAATATTCCGACCGGGAATCTCCGTTTAGCTAAACAGAGGAAAGAAAACAAAGCTTTCGGTCGACGCGGGCACGAGCCTGAGTCTCACAGTACTGTAACCAGCCACTACCCAAACGCGCTACTTTGTTTCAGCCAGAGCCTGCAAAGCCACGATTCAGCATTTTGCCGCCTTCTGAGAGTCCATGTGAGCCGTAGAAAGTGTCACGTAAGAGCAGAGATCCCCTGTAATAGATAGAGATAATCAACAAGGCCAAGAAATGGTCAGACAGGGTACTTCCTGTACAGAATCTTCTCAGGGTTTGGCCTGCCAAATGAGTTCTGTTATACTCACAGACACCATTCAAACAGTTTTAGAAACTTTGGAGTGTTTTCTATCCAAAGCTAATAATTATATGCATATTCTAGTTTCTGGGCAGGAGTACTAATCAGATTAAATCGGGTACGTTTTTTATCCGTCCGTGAAAATACTGCCCCCTAGCCATAACAGGTTAAACAGCTTGGAAAATTCCAGAAAATGATGTCAAGGTTTTAGAAGCTTCTGATAAGCTAATTTACATCATTTGAGTCAATTGGAGACGTAGATGTATTTCAAGGTCTACCTTCAAACTCAATGCCTCTTTGCTTGACATCATGGGAAAATCAAAAGAAATCAGCCAAAACCTCAGAAAAATAATTGTAGACCTGCACAAATCTGGTTCATCCTTGGGAGCAATTTTCAGACGCCTGAAGGTACCATATTAATCTGTACAAAGAATAGTACGCAAGTATAAACACCATGGGACCACGTAGCCGTCATACCGCTCAGGAAGGAGACACGTGCTGTCTCCTAGAGATGAACGTACTTTGGTGCGAAAAGTGCAAATCAATCCCAGAACAACAGCAAAGGACCTTGTGAAGGTGCTGGAGGAAACAGTGGGGGGTGCTTTGTTGCAGGACGGACGGGTGCACTTCACAAAATAGATGCCATCATGAGGCAGACAAGACATCAGTCAGAAAGTTAAAGCTTGGTCGCAAATGGGTCTTCCAAATGGACAATGACCCCAAGCATACTTCCAAAGTTGTGGCATAATGGCTTAAGGACAACAAAGTCAAGGTATTGGAGTGGCCATCACAAAGCCCTGACCTCAATCCTATAGAAAATTTGTGGGCAGAACTGAAAGTGTTTGCGAGCAAGGAGGCCTACAAACCTGACTCAGTTACACCAGCTCTGTCAGGAGGAATGGGCCAAAATTCACCCAACTTATTATGGAAGTCTTCCTGAAACGTTTGACCCAAGTTAAACAATTTAAAGGCAATGCTACCAAATACTAATTGAGTATGTAAACTTCCAACTTCTACTGTAGATGTGATAGGTAAAAACAAACCTCTAAAAGGTTCATTTGGGAGATGGTAACTCTTTTTAAATATCAGCTCTCGTGGCGCCCCAGATCCTAATTAGTTAATTGTTACATTATGTAATTTAATTGTGTAACAATTTGAATATACTTAGTTAATTAGTTAAATTAGTCTTCAGATTAATGTTAAAGTCAAGTCACGACAACTGGCTCAACTATTCTAGGGAACTACAGTAAACTTCATGTAAAATAATGTGACAGGTGAAATGAACACGATTACTATCTCCTAACGTATTGCACAAGTTAACAGCAGGTATTTACTTAAAAAGTAGCTAGAAATATTAGCATTTATTGAAAATCTTCAAAGAAATAGTTTTGACGGTATTGAAAAACCATCCCGTGGCTGTTTCCAAATACCCCGGTATACAGTATACTGCCCAAGCCTAGTGACAGCAGCTCTAACTAGGAACAGATGGATGAGAACAAGAGGTCTCGTCTTCCACTTACATCCAGGTCCAATCACGCGTGTGTGTTTGTGTGTGACCGTCTGTGTATCTGATGAGTGGGAGTGAGTATGGTTTAATTTTTGTGCCTGTCTGCCTGCGGTGACGTGTGTCTAACCTGTGTGATATTTAGCGGCTTGCCGTTAGCTGAGCTGATGCCCTCTCCCTCCAAGCTTGGCCCCAGGTCATGTCTCGCTGTCTCTGGCTCGCTCTCACGCTCTCGCTCTCTGTCTCGCGCTCTGTCTCGCGCTCTCGCTCTGTCTCGCGCTCTGTCTCGCGCTCGCGCTCTGTCTCGCGCTCGCGCTCTGTCTCGCGCTCTCGCTCTGTCTCGCGCTCTCGCTCCGTCTCGCACTCGCGCTCTCGCTCTGTCTCGCGCTCTCGCTCTGTCTCGCGCTCTCGCTCTGTCTCGCGCTCTCGCTCTGTCTCGCGCTCTCGCTCTGTCTCGCGCTCTCGCGCTCTCTGTCTCGCGCTCTCAATTTCCGTCTCGCGCTCTCGCTCTGTCTCGCTCTGTCTCGCTCTCTCTCGCGCTCTCGATTTCCGTCTCGCGCTCTCGATTTCCGTCTCGCGCTCTCGATTTCCGTCTCGCGCTCTCGATTTCCGTCTCGCGCTCTCGATTTCCGTCTCGCGCTCTCGATTTCCGTCTCGCGCTCTCGATTTCCGTCTCGCGCTCTCTGTCTCTCGCTCTCGCTTTCCGTCTCGCGCTCTCTGTCTCTCGCTCTCGCTTTCCGTCTCACGCTCGCTCTCGCTCTCCGTCTCGCGCTCTCGCTCTCCGTCTCGCGCTCTCGCTCTCCGTCTCGCTCTCCGTCTCGCGCTCTCGCTCTCCGTCTCGCGCTCTCGCTCTCCGTCTCGCTCTCGCTCTCCGTCTCGCGCTCTCGCTCTGTCTCGCGCTCTCGCTTTCCATCTCGCGCTCGTGAGACAGTGTTGTAACGATGTGCAAATGGTTAAAGTACAAAAGGGAAAATAAATAAGCACAAATATGGGTTGTGTTTACAATGGTGTTTGTTCTTCACTGGCTGACCTTTTCTTGTGGCAACAGGTCACAAATCTTGCTGCTGTGATGGAACACTGTGGTATTTCACCCAGTAGATATGGGAGTTTGTCAAAATCGTGTTTGTTTTCAAATTCTTTGGATCTGTGTAATCTGAGGGAAATATGTGTCTCTAATATGGTCATACATTGGGCAGGAGGTTAGGAAGTGCAGCTCAGTTTCTCTCTGGCTTTCTCTGTCTCTGTCTCTCTCTCTCCTGTCTTCTCACGCAACACTGCTGAACCACAGGCACAGCAGACACTGATGGACTGGGCCTTTCTCGCCCTCTGTGGGTGCATTCCAGGTTAACTTAATTGCAGCTGCAGCAGATTGATAACATCATATTCATGTGGGTCCACTTCCTCCAGAGATGTATTCACTTCGTCAGGTGTTGTGAGGTCAGCTGTAGTAAAGACGGTCTGGAACGCACCCTTTATGTAATTTTGGCCTCAGGGTTTGGTCTGTTCCTCTGTCTGTCATGAGGCTGGTGATCTGCACACCTGTAGTAAAGACGGTCTGGAACGCACCCTTTATGTAATTTTGGCCTCAGGGTTTGGTCTGTTCCTCTGTCTGTCATGAGGCTGGTGATCTGCACACCTGTAGTAAAGACGGTCTGGAACGCACCCTTTATGTAATTTTGGCCTCAGGGTTTGATGTTGTTCCTAGGTGTCTGTCGATAGCCATTACAAGCTGGCACTAATACTTACACACGCTTAGACACGCTTGTCTCTCAGCTCTGTTTTTCATTCTTTACCTGCCAGTGAAATGACTTGGTGCCTCACCTTTATAACGTATGACTCAGCCGTCTGAAATGGTTCCCTTTATAGTGCACTACTTTGGACCCTTCTAAAAGCTCTTTTTACATCAGCGGCAATGGGTCACATTAGCTTTCAGCAATTAGCATTTTCAAAATGCAGACTTAAATAAAGAATCTGCCTTTTTTTTTACGCCATTTCACCTGTGTTTTATATTGAAAGCCAACAGTTTTTTTTATTCAATAGAGTGATCATTCACGTGGAACTATAGTTTTTCTTCACGCAACATAAATGAATGCAACACATTTGGCAGAAAATAGCTTCGTGTTTCATCAGATGGCAGCAGAAGTGCAAGGCTATTTGGCTAACAGACAAGCATAAGTCAATTAGCTTACAATGAATTATTTTTGTATTTTTTCCAGACGATGCATGTCCATCATAGAAAGAATGTAGCCAGCGACATTTCCTAATGCTTTGCTTCAAGTTAGCCCAATGCTGCTTTTTAACTTGCTACCGGAGAACAACTACACTCAAGGCAAATGTACATCAGTCAGAGGATGGATGTCTGCTGATCCAATACCTAACCATAAACATCAATGCCTTTCTTAAAATCAATACACAGAAGTATATATTTTTAAACCTGCATATTTAGCTAAAAGAAATCCAGGTTAGCAGGCAATAATAAACTAGGGAAATTGTGTCACTTCTCTTGCGTTCATTGCACGCAGAGTCAGGGTATATATATATAGATTTATTAATAAAAAAATTCTACCTTTATTACAACAAGGAACACAGACTGAGACCAAGGTCTCTTTTACAGCTGGGCCCTGCGTACACATACAGTTTAGGTACAATGATTAAGAAACTACACAAGACAAACAAAACCATCACAGATAACACACAAAAATACAGCAACAGATTACATTTACACATAGGTTATTCTCCTAACAGTACAAAAGCTTGCATTACCCGAAACAGTTACAAGCAATACAAAAATAAAAATCCTCCAATAAATATTTAAAATGGGCAAGGGGGACAAGAGTCTGAAGTTGAAGTTTAGTCTGCAGGCTATTCCATAGGCAAGGAGCGTAACAGGAAAAGGCAGCCATACCCAACTCTGTGGAAATCAGTACTTTCTATTATCTAGGGCATTAGTAATATCATTTACAACACGTACAGTGGCCGTAATAGTACTGTGTTTAGGTCTGAAGCCAGATTGATTACTAGAAAGAGTATCGTTAACAGTAAAAAGATTGTAGTTGCCTATTCACCAATGACTCTAGAATGTATGCCAAACAGGAGAGCTTAGAGATGGGCTGATAATTATCCAATTCACTACCATCACCTCCCTTGAGGAGTGGTAAAACAAAAGCTGTTTTCCAGGATTTAGGAATCTTTCCTACGACAAATGTTTGATTAAAGATATGCGTCACTACACCAGCAATAATAGGTGCCGCACACTTAGGTAAATATGGATCCAGATTGTCAGCGCCTAATGATTTCTTAGAATCTATAGCAGATAGTGCAGATGTATGCAAAGGTTTGGGCCGCCTGGCTCGTTGCGAACTAATTTGCCAGAATTTTACGTAATTATGACATAACATTGAAGGTTGTACAATGTAACAGCAATATTTAGACTTATGGATGCCACCCCTTAGATAAAATACGGAACGGTTCCGCATTTCACTGAAAGAATAAACGTTTTATTTTCGAAATGATAGTTTCCGGATTTGACAATATTAATGATCTAAGGCTCGTATTTCTGTGTTATTTTATTATAATTAAGTCTATGATTTGATAGAGCAGTCTGACAGAGCGGTGGTAGGCAGCAGCAGGCTCGTAAGCATTCATTCAATCAGCGCTTTACTGCGTTTCCAGCAGCTCTTTGCAATGCTTCAAGCACAGCGCTGTTTATGAATTCAAGCCTTCAACTCCCGAGATTAGGTTGGCAATACTAAAGTACCTATTAGAACATCCAATAGTCAAAGGTATATGAAATACAAATGGTATAGAGAGAAATAGTCCTATAATAACTACAACCTAAAACTTCTTACCTGGGAATATTGAAGACTCATGTTAAAAGGAACCACCAGCTTTCATATGTTCTGAGCAAGGAACTTAAACGTTAGCTTTTTTACATGGGACAAATTGCACTTTTACTTTCTTCTTCAACACTTTGTTTTTGAAATATTTAAACCAAATTGAACATGTTTCATTATTTATTTGAGACTAAATAGATTTTATTTATGTGTTATATTAAGTTAAAATAAGTGTTCATTGTTCATTCAGTATTCTTGTAATTGTCATTATTATATATATATATATATATATATATCGGTATCGGTATCGGCGTTGAAAAATAGTCTCAAGTGACGCCTCTAACACTGAGATGCAGAGCCTTAGACCGCTGAACCAGGATGTCTGTAGTGACACCTCTAACACTGAGATGGAGAGCCTTAGACCGCTGAACCAGGATGTCTGTACTGACGCCTCTAACACTGAGATGCAGAGCCTTAGACCGCTGAACCAGGGTGTCTGTAGTGACACCTCTAACACTGAGATGCAGAGCCTTAGACCGCTGAACCAGGGTGTCTGTAGTGACACCTCTAACACTGAGATGCAGAGCCTTAGACCGCTGAACCAGGATGTCTGTAGTGACGCCTCTAACACTGAGATGCAGAGCCTTAGACCGCTGAACCAGGATGTCTGTAGTGACGCCTCTAACACTGAGATGCAGAGCCTTAGACCGCTGAACCAGGGTCTGTAGTGACACCTCTAACACTGAGATGCACTGCCTTAGACCGCTGAACCAGGGTGTCTGTAGTGACACCTCTAACACTGAGATGCAGAGCCTTAGACCGCTGAACCAGGATGTCTGTAGTGACACCTCTAACACTGAGATGCAGTGCCTTAGACCGCTGAACCAGGATGTCTGTAGTGACACCTCTAACACTGAGGTGGAGAGCCTTAGACCGCTGAACCAGGGTCTGTAGTGACACCTCTAACACTGAGATGCAGAGCCTTAGACCGCTGAACCAGGGTCTGTAGTGACACCTCTAGCACTGAGATGCAGAGCCTTAGACCGCTGAACCAGGATGTCTGTAGTGACGCCTCTAACACTGAGATGCAGAGCCTTAGACCGCTGAACCAGGATGTCTGTAGTGACGCCTCTAACACTGAGATGCAGAGCCTTAGACCGCTGAACCAGGGTCTGTAGTGACACCTCTAACACTGAGATGCGGTGCCTTAGACCACTGAACCAGGGTCTGTAGTGATGCTTCTAGCACTGAGATGCAGAGCCTTAGACCGCTGAACCAGGATGTCTGTAGTGATGCTTCTAGCACTGAGATGCAGAGCCTTAGACCGCTGAACCAGGATGTCTGTAGTGACGCCTCTAGCACTGAGATGCAGAGCCTTAGACCGCTGAACCAGGATGTCTGTAGTGACGCCTCTAACACTGAGGTGCGGTGCCTTAGACCGCTGAACCAGGGTCTGTAGTGACACCTCTAACACTGAGATGCAGTGCCTTAGACCGCTGAACCAGGGTCTGTAGTGACACCTCTAGCACTGAGATGCAGAGCCTTAGACTGCTGAACCAGGGTCTGTAGTGACGCCTCTAGCACTGAGATGCAGAGCCTTAGACCGCTGAACCACTCGGGAGTTTACAAACTCAACATGATATTTTTTCTGTGTTTAAAAAAAATCTTTCCTGTGTTATTGAGACCTGTGATTGTCACAAGGTGCTTTAAAGATACTAAAACCCCAAAGAGCAATGCAGAGGCAGCAGCTTGATGTGTGCTTATCACACATGGTTTAGTTTGGAAGGTTAGTGATGGGTCAACAGCCATTGTCTCTTCCGTTTCTTGTGAAATCCACTCCCTCATTGTGAACTTTTGGGTTGTGTGGTGAATGAAAGTTTAGTATCCCTATCTTATCTCGTCTCCTTTTCTCCTGATATACACTTCCTCATTGTGAACTCACGTGAGACACAAACATGACGTGACCTGCTCGTTGAAGTGATTGAATTGTCTGCACGGCAACTCCTTTATTCATTTCGTTGAACTGTAGACGTATGTAGGAGGCTTCCCCCGGTCATCCTTTAGAGCGAAAGTCATGGACGTCACCAAGATCTGGCTGTCAGATACAAATGATTTTGGTTCAGCCTCGACACTTTTACGCCGCTGCAATGGTGTAAAAACAATTTAGTCAACTGAATGCGCCACTTAGTTCATCCACCTGTGGTTATGTGAAACTCCTGAAGTCATCCAATCAGGGGTGTAGTGTTGCCGGTGCCACTTCTCAGAACGATGCTATGTCTTGCAAGATCACTTAATTCATTCTGGGGGGGAGGAAGACAATTTGTTTTTTTGGGGCTTCATTCACTAAGACTAGACGATGCCTTTTTTGCTGTCATGGCATTACGGAAGCCCAGTCATGTTGTCTGGCCTCTAACCTTCAGTCAGCACTAAAGCAGAATCTAGATCTCTCCAATGCAGCAGATATGTATGAGACCGTTGTTTCCTGTGTGGATAGGAGGTTGGAATCCTTTGAATACATTTCCCCATATGAAAATGTGAATTGAAGGTGCTGTGGTTTCCTGGTAGAGTCCTATGTTGTGCTGTTTGTGGCTTAGGAGGACAACAATGCATGTGAGCACTCAAACAGAGCATCTGTAGGAATTTAAAGAATGTTATGATTGATTGGGACTGTCTCTTACATAAATACCAAGATTGCACATGAGGTTGTGTCCCAAATGGCACCCTTTTGCCCTACGTAGTTCGCTACTTTTGACCAGAGCCCTATTATCCTTGGTCAAAAGTAGTGCACTATGTAGGGAATAGGGGTGCCATTTGGGTGACACGTCTAGTCTACGTGGTTCTGACGGATAGCTGAGCTGGTTATCAGGAGCAGATGGATGTAGTATGGTGCTGGCTCCTGGCAACACCTTGCCTGACCACTCACCCTGAATTTAATTCTGCAGCTCTTTATCGATCACGCCGTATGTTCAGTCTGACACTGCCATCGTAGAGGTTGTTTGTGCTGACATCAAAATGAGGATAGTCTAACAACCAATCGGAGTATCAAAGCCAATGTTATTTGTGTAGAGACTTGAGTGCTGAGAGACGTAGAGAGACTGACATGGAATGAGACCGAGGGAGCAAGAAAGAATCCCGCTGGGTTAATCGTGGTAGGAAGAGAGAATCCCACTGGGTTAATCGTGGTAGGAAGAGAGAATCCCACTGGGTTAATCGTGGTAGGAGGAGAGAATCCCACTGGGTTAATCGTGGTAGGAGGAGAGAATCCCACTGGATTAATCGTGGTAGGAAGAGAGAATCCCGCTGGGTTAATCGTGGTAGGAAGAGAGAATCCCACTGGGTTAATCGTGGTAGGAAGAGAATCCCACTGGGTTAATCGTGGTAGGAGGAGAATCCCACTGGGTTAATCGTGGTAGGAAGAGAATCCCACTGGGTTAATCGTGGTAGGAAGAGAATCCCACTGGGTTAATCGTGGTAGGAAGAGAGAATCCCACTGGGTTAATCGTGGTAGGAAGAGAATCCCACTGGGTTAATCGTGGTAGGAAGAGAATCCCACTGGGTTAATCGTGGTAGGAAGAGAGAATCCCACTGGGTTAATCGTGGTAGGAGGAGAGAATCCCGCTGGGTTAATCGTGGTAGGAGGAGAGAATCCCGCTGGGTTAATCGTGGTAGGAAGAGAATCCCACTGGGTTAATCGTGGTAGGAAGAGAATCCCACTGGGTTAATCGTGGTAGGAGGAGAGAATCCCACTGGGTTAATCGTGGTAGGAGGAGAGAATCCCACTGGGTTAATCGTGGTAGGAAGAGAGAATCCCACTGGGTTAATCGTGGTAGGATGAGAATCCCGCTGGGTTAATCGTGGTAGGAAGAGAATCCCACTGGGTTAATCGTGGTAGGATGAGAATCCCGCTGGGTTAATCGTGGTAGGATGAGAATCCCACTGGGTTAATCGTGGTAGGAGGAGAATCCCACTGGGTTAATCGTGGTAGGAGGAGAATCCCACTGGGTTAATCGTGGTAGGAAGAGAGAATCCCGCTGGGTTAATCGTGGTAGGAGGAGAATCCCACTGGGTTAATCGTGGTAGGAAGAGAATCCCACTGGGTTAATCGTGGTAGGAGGAGAATCCCACTGGGTTAATCGTGGTAGGAGGAGAATCCCACTGGGTTAATCGTGGTAGGAGGAGAATCCCACTGGGTTAATCGTGGTAGGAAGAGAGAATCCCGCTGGGTTAATCGTGGTAGGAAGAGAGAATCCCACTGGGTTAATCGTGGTAGGAGAGGAATCCCACTGGGTTAATCGTGGTAGGAAGAGAATCCCACTGGGTTAATCGTGGTAGGAGGAGAATCCCGCTGGGTTAATCGTGGTAGGAGGAGAATCCCGCTGGGTTAATCGTGGTAGGAGGAGAATCCCGCTGGGTTAATCGTGGTAGGAAGAGAATCCCGCTGGGTTAATTGTGGTAGGAAGAGAATCCCGCTGGGTTAATTGTGGTAGGAAGAGAATCCCGCTGGGTTAATCGTGGTAGGAAGAGAATCCCACTGGGTTAATTGTGGTAGGAGGAGAGAATCCCACTGGGTTAATAGTGGTAGGAGGAGAATCCCGCTGGGTTAATCGTGGTAGGAGGAGAATCCCGCTGGGTTAATCGTGGTAGGAGGAGAATCCCACTGGGTTAATCGTGGTAGGAAGAGAGAATCCCACTGGGTTAATCGTGGTAGGAAGAGAGAATCCCACTGGGTTAATCGTGGTAGGAAGAGAATCCCGCTGGGTTAATTGTGGTAGGAAGAGAATCCCGCTGGGTTAATCGTGGTAGATATTGGATTCCCTGGGTTAATCGTGGTAGGAGGAGAGAATCCCACTGGGTTAATCGTGGTAGGAGGAGAGAATCCCACTGGGTTAATCGTGGTAGGAGGAGAATCCCGCTGGGTTAATCGTGGTAGGAGGAGAATCCCGCTGGGTTAATCGTGGTAGAAAGAGAATCCCACTGGGTTAATCGTGGTAGATATTGGATTCCCTGGGTTAATCGTGGTAGGAGGAGAGAATCCCACTGGGTTAATCGTGGTAGGAGGAGAGAATCCCACTGGGTTAATCGTGGTAGATATTGGATTCCCTATGCTGACTCTAGCTCAGCTAAGTGTAATGGCCTAATTCCTTAGATGAATAGAGAGATTTGGGTGGTTGGCTGGTTGCTGTTTGGTTGATAAAGGCTTAGGCCCTAATCCAAATCACAGCTCCCTCCCTCCCATGTTGTTTCCATATTAATAATGATTATATGAAGTGTTGTTCTCCTCACTAAAGCTTTATTATATAATGATAGTAACAAAGTAGGCTTTAGCAGGCAGGTGTTTTGCCAATGACCAAAGCTGGTGTGTGTGTGTGTGTGTGTGTGTGTGTGTGTGTGTGTGTGTGTGTGTGTGTGTGTGTGTGTGTGTGTGTGTGTGTGTGTGTGTGTGTGTGTGTGTGTGTGTGTGTGTGTGGTGTGTGTGTGTGTGAAGATGATTCAGAAGGAGTGGACCAGTTCTTCTCTTTTAGTGGATTTCAGCTCAGTGAAGAATAATTTATTTCTCCCCCTCTACTAACTGCTCTCCTCTCTGTTTCCATGTCAGTCAGGTAGGGCGTTGCAAAGCAGAGCCTCTTCCTGCACCACAGTATGAGTTGAGGCATAGGGTGGATCCCAAATGGCGCCCTATAGGGTTGACACAATTACCTTATAACCTTGTAACTGCGGTTATGGATCAAATAACCATCATAACCTAAAAAGGAACAGCTGACTGAAGACCCGGACGGCCGGACATTCGTGTGGTTTACCCCGTAAACATGGACTCCTAACAACATGATGAAACGTTGTTGCTGCTTGCTGAAACAAGCAGGTTGTTGTTGCAAATCTTCGCTTGCCAACACCCTCTTTCCATGGTAATGCAGAATGTTCATTCAAGTTCTGTACATATTGCCTCAGTTAGCCCGACCAACCAGTGCCCCCGCTCATTGGCTACCCAGACTATTTGCATTGACCCCCCCCCCCCCCCCCCCCACCCACCCGCCCGCCAACCCCTCTTTTACGCTGCTGTTACTCCATTTATTATCTATGCATAGTCACTTTAATAACTCTACCTACATGTACATATTACCTCAGTTACCTTGACTGACGTGTACCCCCGCACACTCACTCTGTACCAGTACCCCCTGTATATAGCCTCACTACTGTTATTTTCACTGTCATTTTACTTTTTATTTTTATTTCTTTACATATCTATTGTTTACCTAATACCTATTTTTTTAACTTAAGTAAGTAAAGGCTTGTAAGTAAGCATTTCACTGTAAGGTCTACCTACACCTGTTGTATTTGGCTCACGGGACAAACTTTGATTTGACATGAACTCACTCTTAAAAACAGCTGTTCTTTGCTGTATTCTTTGACAGTCTCTCTGGTCATGGTTTTAAAAGTTCTGAAATGTCTCGTAGGCTCGTATCAGACTTTGCTGTGGCCGGGGTCATGGAAGCTGTAGGTAGGCACAGTGAGCTATCTGATTGGCCAGCGCAATAGGCGCACTTGATTTAGCCACAGTTCTCCCGGTCCGCCGGGTAGGAGGAGTTTAACTTTTCAGACAAATTGAAATGATTTCGAAATGGGAGCACTTTGCCCACCCAGGGCTTCTGAATCAAGTGCACCTACTGCCAGCAGCGCAACACAAAAACAAAGAAAAGGAGCGCAAGCCTTTATGCCTTTAGCATTGGCTTTTCTATGCATGTTTTGGGTGATCGATTAGGAATGCCTTGGGACCGCTGGGTGACCAACTGTCTTACAGTGTTGTGTAAGTAGCCCAAAGCTCTGAGCCTTTATAAGTAATTAGGGCAAGGCTGGTTTTTACTATGGAGCTAGGTCATTCACCTACTTCACTGTGTAAACTAGGCTGGTTTTTACTATGGAGCTAGGTCATTCACCTACTTCACTGTGTAAACTAGGCTGGTTTTTACTATGGAGCTAGGTCATTCACCTACTTCACTGTGTAAACTAGGCTGGTTTTTACTATGGAGCTAGGTCATTCACCTACTTCACTGTGTAAACTAGGCTATCTCTCAGGCAGCAGACGTTGTAGGGTAAACACTGCAGATTAGATTCCAACATCTGGCCAGCATTACTGGGATAGTGATATTTCTCCTTGGTGCAGCGAGTTTGAAAAAGGTTTGACTTCCTTTTGTCCTCTCCTCTTCCTGTCCTCTGTAGTATCTGGGCCCAGTTAAAACACCTTAAGCGTTTCTCTTGAGGAATAATTGCCCCTTCAAATGTTTTCCTTCGGTAAGGGATAGAGGTCGACCGATAATGATTTTTCACCACCGATACCGATTATTTGAGGACCCAAAAAAAAACAGCCGATACCGATTAATCGGACGATTCTTCTTCTTCTTTTTTCTCCCTTGTTTTTTAATGTTTTTTTTTTTTTTTTTATATATATATATATATATTATATTATTTGTAATTACAACAATACTGAATGAACAATGAACACTTATTTTAACTTACTATAATACATAAATAAAATCTATTTAGTCTCAAATAAATAATGAAACGTGTTCAATTTGGTTTAAATAATGCAAAAACACAGTGTTGGAGAAGAAAGTAAAAGTGCAATATGTGCCATGTAAAAAAAGCCAACGTTTAAGTTCCTTGCTCAGAACATGAGAACATATGAAAGCTGGTGGTTCAGTATTCCCAGTTAAGAAGTTTTAGGTTGTAGTTATTATAGGAAGTATGATGCATCGACTATTTCTCTCTATACCGTTTGTATTTCTTATACCTTTGACTATTGGATGTTCTTATAGGTACTTTAGTATTGCCAGCCTAATCTCGGGAGTTGATAGGCTTGAAGTCATAAACAGCTCTGTGCTTCAAGTATTGCTAAGAGCTGCTGGCAAACGCAGTAAAGTGCTGTTTGAATGAATGCTTACGGGCCTACTGCTGCCTACCACCGCTCAGTCAGACTACTCTATCAAATATCAGATCATAGACTTAATTATAGTATAATAAACACACAGAAATACGAGCCTTTGGTCATTAATATGGTCAAATCCGGGAACATTTCGTAAACAATTTTTATTCTTTCAGTGAAATACGGAACCGTTCCGTATTTTATCGAACGGGTGGCATCCCTAAGTCTAAATATTGCTGTTACATTGCACAACCTTCAATGTTATGTCATAATTATGTACAATTTCTGGCAAATTAGTTCACAGTTTGCAACGAGCCAGGCGGCCCAAACTTTTGCATATGCGCTTTTGTTAAGTCATCACTCGTTTGGCGAAGTTGAAGTAAGCCGTGATTCGATGATAAATTAACAGGCACTGCATTGATTATACGCAACGCGGGAAAAGCTAGTTAACCTAGTAATATCATCAACCATGTTTAGTTAACTAGTGATTATGTGAAGATTGATTGTTTTTTTTATAAGATAAGTTTAATGGTAGCTAGGAATTTACCTTGGCTCCTTGCTGCAGTCTCCTCGTGGAGTGCAATGTAATCGGCCATGATCGGTGTCCAAAAAGGCAGATTACCGATTGTTATGGAAAACGTGAAATCGGCCCTAATTAATCGGCCATGCCGATTAATCGGTCGACCGCTAGTAAGGGCATAATTAAGGGGTTTTACTCTAGTTTGAAAGCATGTATGGGGAAAAAGCCTCCTCTTACTAAGGAGGCAGCCTGATTCACTGACTGAAGGTCTCGTCAAAGAGATTCCATTTATTTTGGGAGATCACAGAATAAAGCTTTGACGTTCAAGACAGGAGAAGCAAATTGTTTCGGATGATAATAAAACAGGTTTGAGCAGGCCGGTTGTTGGGCCAGACCTCACTAGTCACAGGATTTCGTCTTGAGAAAGAGGTCAAGGCGTTAGCGTAGTTCTGTGTGAGTGGGACCAGTGGACTCAATAGGCTGAGTGAATGAGAAGCAGATGTCATCTATTTCTTTTCAAAGTGGTTAACAAAGTTGTCCGCGGAGAGGGAGGATGGAGGGGGTGAAGAATTAAGGTGGGAGGAGAAGGTTGAAAAGTGTTTCCTATGGTTAGGAAATTTAGACTGGTAGAAAGTAGCTTTAGCAGCGGAGACAGAGGAAGAGAAGGAAGTGAAAGGATGATGGGTCCTCCGGAAGTTAGGGTTAGTTTAGTTTTTCTTCATTTTTGCTCAGCTGCCCTCAGCCCTGTTCTGTAAGCTCCCAATGAGTCATTCAGCCATGGAGCAGGAGGGGAGTGCCAAGCCGACCGGGAAGAAAGGGGAAAATGTGTGAGTCATAGGATGCGGAAAGGCAGGAGAGTATGGCTGAAGAGGCAGAGACAGGAGGGAGAAGGATTTATCAGAAGGTAGAGATGATAGGAGAGAGTAGAGGGAGAGAGAGATCGAAGACTGCGACGACGCATGACCATCTGGGTAGGGGCTGAGTGGCTAGGGTTGGAGGAAAGGGAGACCTGGAGGGGTAGGGGCTGAGTGGCTAGGGTTGGAGGAAAGGGAGACCTGGAGGGGTAGGGGCTGAGTGGCTAGGGTTGGAGGAGAGGGAGACCTGGAGGGGTAGGGGCTGAGTGGCTAGGGTTGGAGGAGAGGGAGACCTGGAGGGGTAGGGGCTGAGTGGCTAGGGTTGGAGGAGAGGGAGACCTGGAGGGGTAGGGGCTGAGTGGCTAGGGTTGGAGGAGAGGGAGACCTGGAGGGGTAGGGGCTGAGTGGCTAGGGTTGGAGGAGAGGGAGACCTGGAGGGGTAGGGGCTGAGTGGCTAGGGTTGGAGGAGAGGGAGACCTGGAGGGGTAGGGGCTGAGTGGCTAGGGTTGGAGGAGAGGGAGACCTGGAGGGGTAGGGGCTGAGTGGCTAGGGTTGGAGGAGAGGGAGACCTGGAGGGGTAGGGGCTGAGTGGTTAGGGTTGGAGGAGAGGGAGACCTGGAGGGGTAGGGGCTGAGTGTTACAGTGAGATTAGTAGGAGAACAGAGACCTGGAGGGGGGTTACAGTGAGATTAGTAGGAGAACAGAGACCTGCAGGGGGGTTACAGTGAGATTAGTAGGAGAACAGAGACCTGGAGGGGGGTTACAGTGAGATTAGTAGGAGAACAGAGATCTGGAGGGGGGTTACAGTGAGATTAGTAGGAGAACAGAGACCTGGAGGGGGGTTACAGTGAAATTAGTAGGAGAACAGAGACCTGGGGGGGGGGGGGTTACAGTGAGATTAGTAGGAGAACAGACCTGGAGGGGGTTACAGTGAGATTAGTAGGAGAACAGTGACCTGGAGGGGGGTTACAGTGAGATTAGTAGGAGAACAGAGATCTGGAGGGGGGTTACAGTGAGATTAGTAGGAGAACAGACCTGGAGGGGGGTTACAGTGAGATTAGTAGGAGAACAGAGATCTGGATGGGGGTTACAGTGAGATTAGTAGGAGAACAGAGACCTGGAGGGGGGTTACAGTGAGATTAGTAGGAGAACAGAGACGGGGGGGCGGTGGAGGGGGGTTACAGTGAGATTAGTAGGAGAACAGAGCTCTGGAGGGGGGTTACAGTGAGATTAGTAGGAGAACAGAGACCTGGAGGGGGGTTACAGTGAGATTAGTAGGAGAACAGACCTGGAGGGGGGTTACAGTTAGATTAGTAGGAGAACAGGGGGGTTACAGTGAGATTAGTAGGAGAACATCCTCTAGTAAAGATGAGGTCCAGCATGTTGTCTGCCTTGTGAGTGGGAGGGGAATGAAAGAGTTGAAAATAAGTAAATGAATGGAATGTAGACGTCAGGAGGTTGAAGTCGCCCAGTACGAAGAGTGTTGACCCATGATATTATACTGAACAAAAATATCAAAGCAACATGTAAAGTGTTGGTCCCATTTTTCATGAGCTGAAATAAAAGATCCCAGACATTTTCCATATGCACAAATAGCTTATTTCTCTGTTTGTGCGCAAATTTGTTTACATCCCTGTTAGTGAGCATTTCTCCTTTGCCAAGATAATCCTTCCACCAGACAGGTGTGGCATTTCAAGGGGACAATAAAAGGCCATTCTAAAATGTGCGGTTTTGTCACACAGCACAATGCCACCGATGTCTCAAGTTTTGCGGGGGCGTGCAATTGGCATGCTGACTGCTGCAATGTCCACCAGAGCTGTTGCCAGATACTTTCATTTTCTCTACCATAAGCCGCCTCCAACATTGTTTTAGAGAATTTGTCAGTATGTCCAACCAGCCTCACAACCGCAGACCACGTGTAACCACACCAGCCAAGGATCTCAACATCTGGCTTCTTCACCTGCGGAATCATCTGAGACCAGCCACCCGGACAGCTGATGAAACTGGATTTGCACAACCAAAGAATTTATGAACACACTGTTAGAAACCATCTTAGGGAAGTTCATCTGCGTGCTTGTCGTCCTCACCACGGTCTTGACCTGACTGCAGTTTGGTGACCTAACCGACTTCAAATGGTAAATGCTCACCTTCGCTGACCACTGGCATGCTGGAGAAGTGTGCTCTTCACGGATGAAACCCGGTTTCGACTGTACCGGGCAGACGGTGTGTATGGCATCATGTGGGCGAGTGGTTTGCTAATGTCAACGTTGTGAACAGAGTGTCCCATGGTGGGGTGGGGGTATGGACATGCATAAGCTACGGACAATGAACACACTTGCATTTTATCAATGGCAATTTGAATGTACAGAGATACCGTGACGAGATCCTGAGGCCCATTGTCATGCCATTCATCATCTGCCATCACCTCATGTGTCAGCATGGTAATGCACGGCCCCATGTCGCAAGGATCTGTACACAATTCCTGGAAGCTGAAAATGTCCCAGTTCTTCCATGGCCTGCATACTCACCAGACATGTCACCCATTGAGCATGTTTGGGATGCTCTGGATCAACGTGTACGACAGCATGTTCCAGTTCCCGCCAATATCAAGCAACTTCGCACAGCCATTGAAGAGGAGTGGGTCAACATTCCACAGGCCACAATCAACAGCCTGATAAACTCTATGCGAAGGAGATGTGTCACACCAGATACTGACTGGTTTTCTGATCCTCGCCGCTACCTTTTTTTTTACGGATCTCTGACCAACAGATGCGTATCTGTATTCACAGTCATATGAAATCCATAAATTAGGGCCTAATAAATGTATTTCAGTTGACTGATTTACTTATTTGAAGTGTAACTCAGTAAAGTCTTTGAAATTGTTGCATGTTACGTTTATTTTGTTGTTCAGTATAGCTTATCAAGGTGAAGCTCATTTAAGGGGACTCTTTAAAGGCACCTGGTGGGTCGAAAGATGACCATGTTAATCTTGAGTGGACAAGTGACAGTGACAACATGGAATTCAAATCAGGAGCTGAACAGGTAAGTGAGGGAGAATAGAGAAAATCTCCACTCAGGAGAAATGAGTAGTCCTGTGCCATCACCACGACAACCAGATGCTCTCGGACTATGAGAGAAAACGTAGTCAGATGAAGAGAGATCAGCTGGAGTAGCAATGTTCTCTGGGATGATCCATGTCTCCATCAGGGCCATAAAGTCTACTGACTGAAGGGCAGCGTAGGCTGAGATTTAACTCTGTGTTCTCTGGGATGATCCATGTCTCCATCAGGGCCATAAAGTCTACTGACTGAAGGGCAGCGTAGGCTGAGATTTAACTCTGTGTTCTCTGGGATGATCCATGTCTCCGACAGGGCCATAAATCTCAGCCTACGCTGCCCTTCAGTCAGTAGACTTTAACTCGCCGTTATCGACCGCAGATCAGCAGTTCCAAACGCTGGTGGATACCCAGAGTTCCACATGAGTTGTGCGCACAGGGTACACTAAATGAAAAAGCTGCGGGTTGGGGAGCGTCTGTAAAGCCTGTAGGAAGTAGGCTTTACAGAGTAAACCTCATAGTAAACACTGCAGAAAGTCTCATTACAATTAGCCTAATATTTTTGCTTGGTGCAGGGAGTTTTACTTCCTCTGTCGTCTTCTCTTTCTTGTGCTGTAGAAAACTCTGTGAGGGAATGTAAGAGCTTCCTGTAGCCTTGAAGCTCTGCTCTTAGCAGCATTTGCCTTCACAGAGGAAATTGTGTTTCCCCACTTTGTCATGCAACCCTGATCTATGTAGCGCTGCCAACCCGGAAAAACACATTTCATATTTCTGTCTTCTTATAGGTTGTGTTCCAAATGGCATACTATTTACTATACAGGGCACTACTTGTAACGAGGACCCATAGGGATCTGGTCAAAAGTAGTGCACTATATAGGAAATAGTATCCTATTTGGAACACAAGCGATGAGAAGCCAGAAATGAAATGTTTTTCCGGGTTGTTTAGGTTCCGTTTGGGACATAGCCAAGGTCAAGCCCACGGTATGGCAGATGTGTAGTCAGGCCAGCCCAGTATAGGTCGGCTCAGCAGTGTGTAAAGGGTAAAATAGTGTCTCAGGGTCAGAACCACAGCGGCTCTGAGCAGGATCATGATGGCTCTGTTGTTGTTGGGACTGGCAGCAGCAGAGTTCAGGGCGTCTGCTCATCCAGCCCGCCCAGTATACATCCGTTTGGCTCAGCAGTGTGTAAAAGGTAATAGTGTGAACAAGGTCCGGGTCAGACAGACCTATACAGACAGACCCACTCTACTCTTGCTGGTTATTTATACTGGTTGAGTGTTGCTGGACTGGTTATTTATACTGCTGACTGGTTGAGTGTTGCTGGACTGGTTATTTATACTGCTGACTGGTTGAGTGTTGCTGGACTGGTTATTTATACTGGTTGAGTGTTGCTGGACTGGTTATTTATACTGCTGACTGGTTGAGTGTTGCTGGACTGGTTATTTATACTGGTTGAGTGTTGCTGGACTGGTTATTTACTGCGACTGGGGGGCTGGACGGCTGCGCTGGTGAGTGTTGCTGGACTGGTTATTTATACTGCTGGCTGGTTGAGTGTTGCTGGACTGGTTATTTATACTGCTGGCTGGTTGAGTGTTGCTGGACTGGTTATTTATACTGCTGGCTGGTTGAGTGTTGCTGGACTGGTTATTTATACTGCTGGCTGGTTGAGTGTTGCTGGACTGGTTATTTATACTGCTGGCTGGTTGAGTGTTGCTGGACTGGTTATTTATACTGCTGGCTGGTTGAGTGTTGCTGGACTGGTTATTTATACTGCTGGCTGGTTGAGTGTTGCTGGACTGGTTATTTATACTGCTGACTGGTGAGTGTTGCTGGACTGGTTATTTATACTGCTGACTGGTTGAGTGTTGCTGGACTGGTTATTTATACTGCTGACTGGTTGAGTGTTGCTGGACTGGTTATTTATACTGCTGACTGGTTGAGTGTTGCTGGACTGGTTATTTATACTGCTGACTGGTTGAGTGTTGCTGGACTGAAGCCATTCCTTTGATCCTCAGACCCAACTGATTCTGACTCCCTTGGCTGAGTGGGTTGGCCCTAATGATGATGGTAACAACCTACCTCCACTTGATGTAACTGGTAGCATTTTACACTTTGATGGCTTGGGTCTACTCTACAGTCTACAAGCCATGTCTCAGGGCTAAGTATGGAAATACTCTGAACTTGACTGGCTGGGGAGTTTGCGAAACTGTGGATGTCTTAAACCACCAGAGACTAGACCTGCATCTTAAACGATTCCTCCATATACACTGCATTAATGGTAGGTTTATACAGAAAGTATTCAGACCTAGATTTTTTACTTTTTTTTTTTTTACATTAGTCTTATTCTAAAACGGATCAAATGTATTTTCCTCCTCATACATCTACACACAACCCAAAATGAGAAAACGAAAACAGGTTTTTAGAAATGTTTGCAAATTTATTTTAAAAAAGATATCTTATTTACATATGTTTTCAGACCCTTTGCTATGAGACTTGAAATTGAGCTCAGGTGCATCCTGTTTCCATTGATTATCTTTGATGTTTCTACAACTTTATTGGAGTCCACCTGTGTTAAATTCAATTGATTGGATATGATTTGGAAAGGCACACACCTGTCTATATAAGGTCCAGCTATTGACAGTGCATGTCAGAGAAAAAAATCAAGCCATGAGGTCGAAGGAATTGTCCGTCGAGCTCCGGAACAGGATTGTGTCGAGGCACATTCTTAAATGAAAGCTGTTTGGAACCACCAAGACTCTTCCTAGAGCTGGCCGCCCAGCCAAACTGACCGACTGACCGAAGGGCCTTGGTCAGGGAGGTGACCAAAAACCCGTTGGTCACTCTGACAGAGCTCCAGAGTTCCTCTGTGGAGATGGGAGAACCTTTCAGAAGGACAACCATCGCTGCAGCTCACCACCAATCAGGCCTTCATGGTAGAGTTGCCAGACAGAAGCCACTCCTGAGTAAAAAGCACGACAGCCCGCTTGGAGTTTGCCAAAAGGCACCTAAAGACTCTCAGACCATGAGAAACAAGATTCTCTGGTTTGATGAAAGCAAGATTGAACTCTTTTGCCTGAATGCCAAGCTTCATGTCTGGAGGAAACCTGGCACCATCCCTTCGGTGAAGCATGGTGGTGGCAGCATCATGCTGTGGGGATGTTTTTCAGTGGCATGGAGACTAGTCAGGATCAAGGGAAAGATGAACAGAGTGAAGTACAGAGAGATCCTTGATGAAAACCTGCTCAGGACCTCAGACTGGGGCGAAGGTTCACCTTCCAACAGGATAACGACCCAAAGCACACAGCCAAGGCAACGCAGAAGTGGCTTCCAGACAATTCTCTGAATGCCCTTGAGTGGCCCAGCCAGAGCCCGGACTTGAACCCGATCAAACATCTCTGGAGAGACCTCAAAATAGCTATGCAGCGACGCTCCCCATCCAACCTGACAGAGCTTGCCGAGAAGAATCAGGAAAAGTCCCCAAATACAGGTGTGCCAAGCTTGTAGCATCATACCCAAGAAGACTCGAGGCTCGATTGCTGCCAAAGGTGTTTCGACAAAGTACTGAGTAAAGAGTCTGAATACTTATGTAAATGTGATATTTCCATTTAAAATGTTTAATACATTTGCAAACATTTCTAAAAACCCGTTTTTGGTTTGTCATTGAGGGGGGAGGGGGCAATTTAATCTATTTTAGAATAAGGCTGTAATGTAACAAGTACGGAGAAAAAAATGTATGAAATGTATGCATTCACTACTGTAAGTCGCTCTGGATAAGAGCGTCTGCTAAATGACTAAAATGTAAATGTAATGTAAAAATGTAACAACATTTTGAAAAAGTCAAGGGGTCTGAATACTTTCCGAATGTGCTGTAGTGCCCTTACTGGTCAAACATGGTGCAGAAGGTCCACTATATATGGGAAGTAGACAGACAGACAGGTTTGTTGGCCAGCTCAGTGCATAGCA